>NC_088175.1:49694981-49994981 GCF_028769735.1 Zonotrichia leucophrys gambelii
AAATCTGGCTTCCAGCCAGCTGCCAGCCCATGGCTGCTCCTCAGCAGAAATGTCTCTCACCTTCTCTGCACCTTCCAGGCTGGGACCATTGTGTCCAGCAGTTGGAATGGGCTGCTTTCAGCAACATTTCTGTCAGCAGAGCTGTTTCCTCAGAGTTGGGTCAGAAACCTTTCCCAAGCCCTTCAAGGGTTTTCGCTGGCTAAGACACCATTCTTTCACTAATAGTGGCTTTTTTCCCCTTGGTTTTTTTTTTTTTTTTTAAATAGTTTTCACTGTCTTGACCCCCACGAGGGAGACTGTACAGGAAAATAAAATCAGAGGCCATGGTCAGAACTAGTGTAAGTCACAGAATTAGAAAAAGAAATAGAGTCATAAAACAAGGAGAAAAAGTGATTTGAAGTTCCTGGTGACAGTGGCTATGACAGGGACAAAAATGAAATGTACTTTTGTATGTCAAACAAGTTATCAAATGAATAAGGTTAATTTCTTGCTTTACAAAAACAAATTTAGTGGATTGTACTGTCCTCAAAATGCTGGTGGAGTCTATAAAAGGATAGTGCCATTGAGCTCACTGTGCAGCCAAGGGTCAAGCTGGGAGCAGACAGCAGTGCAAGTACCCCAAAGCCCTCAAATGCTGCAATTCTGAACTAATATTTCAGCCAAACTGGAACTTCCAATCATGATTTTCAGTTAATCCCTGTGAGTGAAACTCACAATGTTGTTCAGCCTGGATCCTTCTGATCCCAGTAGCTCCCCCTGGAAGCACTGGAAATGGTCAGCAGACGACCCATCCCTCAGGAATCTGCTTTCTGATTCAGCCTGGTGCCTGATCCTACACCAGGATGTCAAGGGAAGCTAGAATTAGTTAAGGAGTTGCATTTGGCTGAGGGGTTGTGAAAAGAAAAGAGCACTTTTGAGTTTATCTCTGTCCTGAAGTTTGTTCAGTCACCTCTGTTTCAGTTTTACAGGTCATAGGTGACAAAATAGGAAGAGGTTTATATGATCGTGCTGTCTGACCTTCTCATGGTGCAGATTACAGCTTTTATATTAACTAACTCCTGTTTCAACTGGATTAGAACCAGGAAAAACATTTTGTTTTGTTAAAGACCTGCAATACTGTAAATGGGATTTGGGAAACTGTGTCCTGGTCTTGTGATCTGATGGGGCTGGATCCTTTTGTTGTTCTGGAGTTGATCACCCCTTCTTAGAACCGGCATGTGTTTCTGAAATCTCTCTGGCTGCTGCAGCTGGACCCTGAGTGTGGCTGAGGCTCCTCAACTGTGCTGTGTCAGTGCCACATTTTCTTTCCTGAGCAACTCAGAGCTGGAATATTGGAGAGGAAAATCTCTGAGGTTTAAATGAGAGCTAGGAAACCACCACATTTATGATGGGGTTTATTTCTACTGCGGTTTGATCAGCATTATCTGAGACACCCTCTGCCAACTTTTCTCAGGCTCCACTAAAATCAGTATCCCTAAATTTGCTGTAATTGTGCCTTTTTAAAGAGGCTTTGTGTATTGGAAGTATGTGATCTGTGCATTTCAATCAGATATTATATCTATATCTATAAATATCTAGGTCTCAGTGTAACAAAACAGGAGGGTTTGGATGGCCACACCAAAATTAGGATATTAGGAAACCAACGGTTGCTGAGATAAGGGATGTGTCAATGCAGCTCTGAGATATCAGGCTGCCCAGTAAAGGATGCTACAGAAGGCAAAGTGTTTGAAGAGCCTCCCAGAGAGTTCTAGTATTCCTCAAAAGTTAATGTGTTTTCTTTGAATCATTTTTCCACATGAGCCTCAAGAGCTCTCTACGACGGTGTCAAATGCCATGCAGGATTTCTAACAGCGGATCCAGGTCAAAAATAGAGGTAGGACAAGTGGGGAAAGAGATGTGTGGAGGCTCCCAGGGCTCTCTATTCCTTCCATTTACAATGGTGAGAACACAGAAAAAAGAGATGAAAGCACATGAAATAAATGCTACTTAAAAAAAAAAAAAAAAGGAAAATAGAGAATGTTAAAAATAGTCAGGAAAATAGGAATGATTCCTGAAGAAAATTCCTATGCTTCCCAATGTAAATGAGCGTCACCAAGTACCCCAAAAACCTAAAAATTCCAAAAGAAAAAAGGGAAGAGAAGGGAAAATTAAACCCCATGAAACTCTGAGTGTAATGTAGCTCCTTATGCTGAGCACTTCATCACAAATCTCTTTATGCACCCAATAATTTCCTTTCTGTAATTAGGCTAAAAGTAGACTTCAAAGTTGAGACTGGTGGCACAGGATTGGGTTTGTAACTTGTGAGTATGTGGATTTTTATGTGCCATCATTGCTTTGTGGAAAAGAATTAGGTTCAATATAACTCCCATTTGGAGCAGGCAGGAACATGCATGGAAAAATTGGATCTGGATGAGGAAAGCCTTCCAAATATAGATGTAATTTTATTAATTTTCCAATTGTATGAAACAAATATTTGTATTTAAAAAAACCCCTTCCTATGGCTATAAAACTAAATATTTGCATGATTTCAAGGCTACTATCTGACTTTTAGATTGGTTCAAATAAACTTGAAAAGGCTTAAGTTGGACTATTCAGTTTTTAATATTGGACTATATAATTGCTAATCCCTGTTTGTATGTATTTACATTGACTTCCTTACTTGCAGCTCCTCTTTCTATTATGCTGAATTTATATTGACATAATTTTTAACAGCTCAACATACCAGTTTTCAGTCAAACTCCATTATTTATAGAAATGAAGTTGTTTTCTGTTCAATATACAATGGTTTGACAATTTAAAAAGTAAAGCTTCACTGAAGAAATTTGTTGTAATGCCTTATAAATACTCTCATTTTAATAACAAGATATTACTGTCATAATTTTGTGAAAATTGATCCAATAATATTCAGCTTCTTTAAAAGGAAATAGTATCATCCCAGGAGCCTGTTTGTTGTCAAATTCTAGATGAGGCTTGATAAAGGGACAGGCTTTGGAGCGCAGGGCTTTGTAATGAGTGTAATATTTCACACTGTATTTCACACTGCTCACAATATTTCACGCTGCTGCTGTCACTCCATTTATATCTCAATCTCCTGGGCTGGCTCTGAGTCTTTCCTGTGGAGTTCAGGGTAAGATGCAGCTTCTGCAGTCAAGGTCTTGTCACACTGTGGAAGACATTTTCAGAGTAAACACTTTGAGTATTTAAAGCAGGTCTGCTTAGGATCTTGGACAGAGATTCCAGAGAATCCAAACCTAATGATGATACTTGAACCTTTTATGTCACTCCCTCTCCCTTTTAATGAGCTGGTGTTTGGAGGTTTTTATTTCTCCCATTTAATTTCACTGCTGGATGCCTTGCATGGCCTGGGATACCTCAGGGTGTCCAACAAGGTTGTTCCCTTAGCAAATTCCATTCTGCTTTGATTTTTTTTTTACTTTTCCATTCTATGCATCTTCATAATTTCTGATATTGAAGCCAAAAGCCTGTTTTTTCTTCTTCTATTTTCTAGGTGGTGTTGCTAAAGTAATTGTTCAGAATTGTTCATAAAAGACAAAATTATGATGCTTCCTTGATTCAGAAAAAGTTGCAAAGTAAATATCAACCAAGTGGCTCTAACTGGGTGAAATCCTTGCTGAATGAAAACAACAAAAGATTTATTGAAATGAAGATTTAGAGCATTAAGATTGTATTATCTGTGTATATGTAGAGGTATCTCTGGTTTCTGTTACATACTTCTGCTGACTCCAGAACCGGATTTGGTTCCTCCTCCTATGTGTTCTCTTACCAAAAGCCCCATTACTTGATAAGCTTGCATTCTCTCTGCATAATCTTTCACATTATAGCGTTTTCATCTTGGGAAACAGCCTCTTACATCTCGTTGGAACATCTGAGGTAGCAAAATTTAACATAAACTCTGTGATGCGTTTTCAGTTTTAAATGTGCCTCATCAAATCTGTAATTCAACACAGATCAGTTATTTATCCTGAAGAATTTATTTGTTGCTCCTGAAAAAACCCTCACAAGTGCAGGTTTGTTGATTTGTCCTTTGAGTCCTTTTCCTTTCTTTTGACTTTCCCCTCAGCCATGAGCACTCCTGGGATTGAAGGCATAGGGGGTTTTTGTAATTTGCCTTCAGGGATTATGACAGGCTAAAATTAATGTTTTCATGTGTGCTGCTTGTCCTCTTCCTGCATTTCCCTCCTATGGTCAGCCCAATCTCTCTTCTTGTCCAGATGTCTGGGGTCACACCTTGCAAGAAATCAAAAGACAGATTTTTTGTGTTAGTTGAAATTTAGCCTTCTTCTGAGGGCTAAGGTTTTTATTTTGGGTCAAAGCCTGGCTTATCTTGCCAGCTTCATTACCACTCTTGAGAATGCCAGGTGCTAAAGAGCTCTATTTTTGCTGTGCAGATCAAGTGTGTCTGGTTTCTTGTGTCCTATTTTTACATAATTCTTCATTCCATGGCTTGGAAAAGCTGTGAAGGAAATGAAGAGATTGTAAATAGCTAGAGAAAACTGCTATGATATTATTACAGGAAAATGAAGGGGAAGATCTGTGAGATTGCATTTCTTAGAGGGTATGGAATTAAAATTAAAGGCAGGAAATGATGCATATAAAAACAAATAAAATAACAAATAGAATGGTACATTTTGTTAGCTATATTTCAGCAGTCAATTGACTATTTCCAGATAATTCCATAAAAAATGCCTTTGAATAAAGGATTCTCAAGTACTAGTGGCTCAGAAATGCCCCCCCTTATCCAGAGGTGTTCCAGGGCAATTCTGTTCAGCATTCAGTATTAAGCAGTTACCTGAAGAATGTGAGATGCTGAGGAGCCTGATGCCTCTTTCTCCCTGATCTGCTCAAAGGGGTTGTGCTTAAACCCTGCCAGGGGATCCCTTATCTTAAAATAATCAGGAGGTAGGGGTCTTGGAGAGAGGAAAGGAGATGTTCTGGTCCTTTGTGACCCACACAGGGACTCTGGCACTGACCTGGCTGCAGGGGCAAGCACTGTGGTCCTGCTCCATGGCAAAGTTGATTTTCCTGGGGTGGAAACCCAGAAAAACCAGCAAAGAATCACTTGCAATGACCTGCAGTGTAGCAAAAAGGCAGGAAAAAGTACCTTGAGCTGGGACCAAGAAAAGATTTGAATACCAGAAGTTTTTTACACATACTCAGAGGCAGCACATGGGAGGCCACGGACTGGAAGCCCTGAGCTTAGTTTTGGACTGTGTTTAATTTTTCATTCTGAAAACTTCACAACCGGGAGGTTGCTGGTATGGCCTGACAGCATCAATGTGGCTTGAGGAATGCTTGGAATGAGGTCATTGGTCTGCCCCAGCAACCCAGATCAGTCTGTGATCAGCTGTAACATCCAGAGCCTTTTATTCAACACCTCTCACTCAAATCCTGCATTTGTCTAACTACTAATTTTCCCCCAAATAAAGATATTATAATTTTTTTCAGCTGGTTGCATCTTGTCTGTTTTGGATCACTTTGCCATTTAATTGTGGTTTTTTTCCTGTTTCTTTTTCTTGTCACCTTCCCTCATTTTTCTTTCACTTCTACCAGTGCCAGCTCTGTTCTGTATTGTACCTCTGTGCTCTCCCAGTTCTTTGCTGGGTTATCCAGCTTCTGTTCCCCTGTAAGATTCCCCTTTCTTGCATCCGAGGAAGCTGCAAAATGATTTCTGCATATGTTGATTTTTGCTTCCCTCAAGCAATTCTATACAAAACTCTAAGATAACTGAGATAAGAAAAATCATTCCCCCATCCTAAAAGAGAGCAAGGCTGAATTCCAGCCCTATGCAGGGTAATCTCTGCCACCTTTTCAGAGTTTGACTGATCCAAAGCTACAACTCTTTTTCTTTTGCTAACACTTTTTTGATTAGATCCAGGAACTTCCACATTTTGCAAGGTCTGGGACACTGAGATTGGAGTTTAGGAATTAAAAGTAGTTATAACTGATCCCAAGAGTCTGGTGACTTTATTCCTTTCCACTCTGTGCTTAGGACAGAGTATTTTTGATCTTTTGATTCATTAGCATAGCAATGTTTATTCAGACATCTTATCAGCAACAAAGGAAAATTCTTATGTGTAAAGTTAACCAAGAGAAAGGAAAAAAAAAA
This sequence comes from Zonotrichia leucophrys gambelii, assembly GCF_028769735.1. Taxonomy (NCBI): domain Eukaryota; kingdom Metazoa; phylum Chordata; class Aves; order Passeriformes; family Passerellidae; genus Zonotrichia; species Zonotrichia leucophrys. The sequence goes on from NC_088175.1 coordinate 49,701,109, forward strand.
GGAACTAGTCTGATATTGCTTATTTCAACTAAATGAAAGCAAATTTCATTAGCTTGATTGCTAATATAGGACATGCTTTAGGTTTTTAACACAGGACTGTGTTTTCCTTTTTGTCACCTTTTTGGGTGGGGGGAGTAGGAGGAAGGGGCTTCATTGCTGCTTTGTCTGTGCATACTGGGAGGACAGAAATTTTCTCATGATGGTGGGATGAGGTTTTCCCTTTCATCAACTTTCCTGACAAAAACTGAAGCTTGAAGCCACTCTACCTCCAAAGCTGGTGGAGCTTTCTCTCCACATGCCTGCACCAAAGGATTTTTTGTGGTGTTTTTCTTTTAAGGAAGAGATGATCTAGTTGAGTCAAATTCCCTATGGACTAAAATTGCTTGTCATCCTTTTGTGAAGTCCAGGCTCTTATCTTAGAAAGTACATTTCAAAGTTATGTACTGGCAGAAATTTTATGCAGTTAAATATAATTTTTATCATGTCCAGAGATTTGGAGGGAATAGTGCTTGGGAAGAAATTTTTGGTCACATAGTAGACTTAACAGATTTTGGGATTTGTTTGTTATTTTACTTTTATTTTCTTATTTCTGATTAATAAAAACCCTGCACTGTGAGATTATCCAAACACAGTTTGTGTTTCTGTCCACCCATGGCTGTGTCCAAATCACCAGTTGCAGTTTGTTCTGTGCCAGCTGAGGAGAGAGAAAGTTCAAATGACAGGGGGAGTTTTTCTGGTGTCTGAACTCTGTTATGCAAGTGGCAAATCGAGTTCTGCATTAAAGAAGTGTAAATCTGGATAAAAGCCACTGAAATTATTGCGGATTTAGGCTAGGGCCTTATCTTAGGGTGTGTTTGGGTTTCCTCTTGAAGAAGAAAAACCACAAAATCTTTCCTTTTTTTTTTCTGGCAGCTGCTGAAGTGTGTCCTATGCCATCTGAAAGATAACTGTGCAGATTAAAAAAAATCTGCTTCTCTTCTGGTCTTCTGTTCAAGTGAAAAAATAATTGAGTAAACTGGGTGTAAGGAGTTTTTTAGTACCCATTTATTTATATTTATTATTTGGTAACAGCGTGTTCTAGACCCAGGAAGATGAACTCTCATGGACTTCTGATATCCAAATGTTGGTGATGATCTGCACCTGCATGTAAATAGAAATGTAAAATTTGGGGATTATTTCTGCCATAGCTGCTTTCTAAAGGAGCAAGTTGCAATGACATAAGCTTTGTATCCAGTTTGCCTGTGTTACACCAGCATATGGCTCAGACACTTTGCTCCCATCCCCAACAAAATGGGCTCCAATTTTAGAATGTCCTTTACTGCATCTCCACTTTTTTTTTTTTTTTTTTAATACTTCAAGGTTTTAAAAATTCTTTTTTATTTGCAGCATTTTAATAATCATGCTCAAGTCCATTAAGCTTTGCAGGAGCTAGAAAGAAATAGGAAAACAATGAGTCATTAAAATACATAATGTGGAGGATTAAATTCCCCATTCTGGTTGAATTCCTCCCAGGCAATAAGGGAAGGTCAGGCAAGTATCGTATCATGGTAAGGAAATTTCAGAATTCTAGCAAGCGTTTTCTAATTTTTGGGGGGTCAATACTCCTGAAATTTGACTTTGAGAATGCAAGGTCACCTCTGCTGGATGTCCTTAACAAATAGCTTTGGTATGATGTTAAATAACAATTTAGATTTTTTTACTCCTGATGTGGCAAAATGAGAATGGGTGGCTTTTACAGTGATCAAATCCAGATCAGTCTTTTCTCATTAGATAAAGAATATTTTCTGCAAAGCTCAATATCATTTAATCACATAAAACTAAACACACAGAGCCAAGATTTACATGTTTATGAAATAAACTATTAGGGCTACCTTTTTGTGTTGTTTTCTTTTCCCTGCAGACATGTTGAAAAAAAATCTGTGTAATTAGCACTGGGTCCACATGAAGCTTGAAATCAAATTCGGATCTCTCTCTGCTTTTCTTTCTGTTCTGCATAAAATTTGGGATAAGGTCATTTTAGTTGAAATGTGAAGAGAGTTCTGAAGAATTTGCAAAATACTTGGGTACATATTTCAGCTCCTGTATTTCTGGAATGCCACTGCTTTGTATCTTGGGTCAGCAGTTGAAGCAGAGGAGATTTTTAATTATTCAACCTAAATGAATGATCAGTTTAATTTTAAGGATGTGTTTACCATGTACCAGTGACATAATAAATAGCTTATTGCAAATGATTTTTTAGGCTTTCAGTTGATCTGAAATTTAGGAGCAATTTTTGGCAAGGAAATACCTCCAGTCTGTGGAATATTTATTATAACTCTAGTGAAAGCATCACCTCTGAAGGACCAAATTAGAGATAACATTCCATGGGAATGTGCTTGGGCTTCCTGGGGCAAAGTGGAGATTTCTGTGGAAATTTTCCGAAAGGCCCCATGGCAATTCTGGTCTGGATTGTATGAACATTAAAAATGTCTTGGTTACTTTCCATAAAGAAGGGCCCAGCCCTGTTCTCTCTGTCCTGGGCTCCTGTTTCCCTTGGCTGAGTTGTATCTGTTGCTGCAGAATCACTACAACACAGGGACTTTAACTCAAAATCCATGAAGGGAAATACAATTATACTCACCAAATTCTTGCTGGAGCAGTTTTTCATCACAAATTCTGTGTGTAGGAACACATTTTTTCTCATCGTACCGGCAATGTCTGAAATTCAAGATTTTTTTTTTCTTTAGGCCTTCTGATAGTCAAATATATTTCTGAAAGGACTGAAAAAAATATATAACCCTAATGGATATTTTTGTTACCTGGAGTGAGGCCTATTTAATTTTTTTGTGCCTTATTTTACACTTCATAGTTTTATGGTTATGACAGGAAAGTTTTCTGCTATCTGTCATTTTGTAATTTCATTTTGAAATCAGATCTAGAGTAGGCAACTCCATTGAATTGAGAACTTCTTTGCTGTGGAAGATCTGTGGGGAAGAATTAAGCACAAACAAAACTGTAATGGTATGCCTTACAACCAGAGGGGTTAAAACTATTGAATTCTGATGAAGAAAACATTAATGCATGGAGTTTACAACCACCTGAGTACTTACAACCACTTAGATGATAATAAATTCAGGCACATGGAAATACTTCATAATATAAGATTTATGTAGATTTCATGGAGAATTTATCCAGAGTAATTTGTATAAACTTACAAGAATTATTCATCTCTCTCCTGTTTACATTAGCCTGTAAGTAATGATGGAGAGCTTCAAAACAGCTGACTGGGATGGAGGCAAAAAATTAATTTATTCCTTCTGATCTTCATGTATATTCCTAAAGATAAAAAAATAATTGCTGTAAATCATGGCCTAAGATATTTCCCATTAAATCTCAGTACTAAAAATGAAGGTGGTGACAGCAATAGCTTCTTCCCTCGCTGGAGATTTTCTTTTATATAACTTTATATTGCATGCCCAAAGTTTCACAAGTCAGATATGGAATGAAGAGGATGGTAGCCAGTGCTAGAATTGTCTTTATGGGATGATGATGATGATAATAATAATAATAATAATAATAATAATAATAATAATAATAATAATAATAATACAGACTTTCTCAGGTGTGTGCCTAAGGACACACCTTCATTGCCAAGGAGTGAGAATCTACTGGAATAAAAACGGAGCAAGTTCGTTTTCCAAGCATGGCCACAGGTCAGTGCTTGTGGCACCAGGACAATTCCCAGGCACGGACGTGGGGATTTGGGTTGTAATGATTTGGCTGCTCCCACGGGAGGCTCCAGTCTTGTGGAGGAGTGTCAGGAGTTGTGAATGATCCTCGTTCTCAGCTGCTTTCCCTTGATTTGCATTTCCTTCCGAGCTGCTTAACCACGGGTAGATTATTTCAATTTTCTTGGTGAATAATGCATGAGGGTGTATAAGTGGATGTTCCTTGGCTGAGTGGGCTGCAGATTAGAAGTGTCAGCTCCTTTGCAGCATTAATGTGCATTTCTTTCTCAGGTTAAAGCTGGAGAGAGCCTAGATATGCTTTTTTTGGAGAACTCCTACAAGTGCCAAAATATTGGCAACGTTTGCTTTTTCTCTTCTTTTCCCCTTGACTACCTGTTATTTGAATGAAAAAGCCAGTTGCCAATTTTCCAGTACAAGCTTATTTTCCTTGAGACTCCCCCTCAAGATTTCAATGCCACATTGTTGTACCTGCTGCTTGAGCTTCCTGGAAACTATCAGGAACAGGGTTTTTTAAAATTTATTTCTCTGTCACTCCTGTCAGCTCAGAACACTGATGCCTTCTCACTCCTCCTTCTTGCTCTTTAATGTGTCCCAGAGGGATAATTTGGAGTATCCTTTCCTGCTCTGGCAGCCCTGGGGCACAGACAGAGGCAATTCTTGTGTGTAACATGTGGAATGTTTCACGGAGGTAGAGCTAAACACATTAAATGCTGTAATAATTGAAGTAACACTTCAACCCACCATGAGCCACTTGTTAGAAAAACCTCTTCAAATTTTTCCTTTATTAAGGGGCATTTAAGTACTTTACTGTACACTTGTTTCAGTCCTGGATTATGCAGATATTTTCTTCTTTTTCAGCTTATTGGAGAAATACCCTTTGATGCTCCAGAGATCTAGAAAATTAAAGCACAATAGTTGTCCTTGTTTGCTTGTGGTTAGATTGTATTTATAGGGCATTTATTCAAGATCATAATTGGATCCCTAAAATATCAAAACTCTGAAACTTATGGGCCCTTCTAAACAAAATATTTAATTGGAACAGTGAAATGTGAAACCTTCCAGGGCTGCTTTAAACATAATAAATACTTCAGATAATAGTGTTCAATGTGAGAGTCCTGTGGAGTGTGGCTAAAAAGAGCTTCCTAAAATAACTGAACAAAACAGTCTTCTAAACTAGAACTCTTCCAAACTCCCCAGCTGTAACAATATTCCTTGGAATTACAGACATCCAGACATGAAGTAGAGCAAAGTATGTTTCAAACGTGCTTTCAAACTCAGCTTAGCCTGATGTTTTATAAGATAAAAGATTGAAGGAGTGTGAAACTGTAAGGGCTGCATAGTAAACTAGGCACTGAATAGTGCAGCTGCTTAAAAAGCAGATGCAGATTAATAGCTACAATAACAGAATGCAATAAATATTTAAAACCAGTCCAACAAGTGCTTTGTGAACTTCTTAAAGTATTTGATGCTGAAAATTTCAGAGAAAATACTCGGGCTGTAAAATATGAATTCTCAAAAGCCAACCAAAGAATTACAGAGAAGAAACAGAGGGGAATGATGTTGAGGTTGTGATTTAAGTTTGGAATAATTCCAGCACGTGCTTTGCGAGCTCTTTTTGTGCCGGTGCTGCTGCACTTCCAGGGCAGGGGGTGGTGCTGGTGTCTTGTCCCCCACTGCAGATGTTGCTCCCTGACCTGCCCATTTGTCACTCGAAGCAGTGTTGGCTCCAGGTATATCACTAAGATATTCCAGGCTCCCAAGTCCTGTGCCACCTTCCTGTGCCAGCCTTAATCCCATTTAATGCTCTTCCAGTCACTCATTGTCATTTCCTCATTTCATGCTTAGAGTGACAGGAACAGCAGAGCAGGAGGAACTAAGAGGAAGTGAAGTTTCTTCCTCATCTCCTCTAAATGTTTGTTCTGTCCACTTTTCCATTTTCAAATCGTGCCATCAGAAGAGCTTTGCTTTTATGGGTTTCTGCTTTCAAATTCTCCCCCTAACATGGAATTCTGACACCTAACTTCTTTTTGATGTTGCCTTCATTCCTTTGCCCTTCTTAAAGGACCCAGCTTCCCATATCCAAGTAGAAGTCCCTGGAATCCGTTGCTGTCAGGTAAGGGTTAAACCATGGTCATTTTTCTGTTTGGGGGCAATAGTAGAAGGTCTGATTTTGGTGCTCTTGTTCCTGGTAAAGGTAAAACAAAGAAACATGGAATACTTCAGGAGTATACAGCTTTCCCAAAAGGAAAGGCTTCACACACCCATAATCTGTTGACCTGAGCTAAACTTGTTGGTAAGTAAAGAGAATTTCTAGGAAGAAACTCCTCCCTGTGAGGGCCCTGAGGCCCTGGCACAGGTTGCCCAGGGAAGCTGTGGCTGCCCCATCCCTGGGAGCATTCCAGGCCAGGTTGGACAGGGCTTGGAGCAACCTGGGCTTGTTGAATGTGTCCCTGCCCCTGGGAGGGGCGTGAAACAAGATGATCTTGAAAATTCCTTTCAACCCAACCCATTCTATGATTGTATTAAAAGTTTTGGGCTCAGAATGACTCCGAACTCCATATATGGCCTTGAGAACCTTGGCCAGATTGATGGAATAAAGTGGGTTTAGTGTATTCATTGTGATTAATAGAATAATCTTCCTTAAATGTTTTATATTGCACAAATATGTACAAAATTATTTATCTCATGAAGCAATTAAATGCTGCATGTCCCCATTCCCTGTGCCAAAGGGGCTGTGACTTCTTGAGATGTTTGAGACTAAACACTCTCTTATTTTAAAGTGGTGTTATTGCGAGGAATACTGGATGTTTAGGTTGTTAAGGAAAAATAATGCAGTTGAGCACCCTGTCTCCCAGTTTTCTTGCGGATGACACTTCAGCAAGGATTCTGTGTGCAGGTAGGCTGCTCCATGTGGTCCTACCTTCCTTTTTATCTGGGAAAACCAGTAAATGTGAAGCAGAAAAAGGACAGCTGTTGTTGGAAAACTTCTGCATAAAAAAGGGAATGTTTTATTTCCATTAATGCAGATAGGATTTTTTTCCAGTCTCATTTAATGTAAAAGGTTATTCTTAATATACAGATTTATTTTACTTTGTTTTAGTGTATTGATGTTTTAATGTGATTTGCAATGACTCCAAATTTCACTGAACACTGTAGGCTGAATTTTTTTTAATTATTAAAAAAAACCCTCCTTTTTTTCCCTCAAAGTCAGCTGAATTTGGGTATGGATATCCTTTTGATCATCCCAGCTTTGGAATTTAATTGAGCCAATGGTCTTGATGCTGCTCTGGTTTTGCAAGGTGTGTGCACAAGCCATGCAGAATTACAGAGAAGATGGTTGTAGAATATACAGGCTCGAATTTATTTCTGTAAAATGTTTATCAAAAACATTTTAGATGAGGAAAGCTTACATAAAGAGTTCTGTGGTATGCCTACAGCAAGCCCACTTTTCCATGGACATGTGTCCAGACATCTGGGAATGTGCATATCCATTTTTCATGGTGCAGTGAGTGACAGAAGCCATTTTAGAGTAATTAAGTTCTCAAAACTTGGAAGAAAATCCCTCCAATTCTCTAAAATAGAAGAGGAAATCTGAGGTTTTTCAGTATGCTGAGTATTATCAAAAGCATAAAGGGAATGTTAAACACACTTTGTGTAGTTTTAGAGGTATTTGCTCTTCTGACACTTTAAATCTACTGTATGACTTTGTGGATCTGAGTTTCAGAAGTGAGTGGGACTGAGTGTTTGATTCTGGATCAAAGGAATTATTTCCAGGATTTAAATGCATGTTGGAGCATCAAAAGCCCCACTAAAGAGTTCTCTTAAAACCCAAATAAACTTTTAAAATCAGCAGAGATGGATTAGCTAGTATGCTTTCCATCATGAGTGTAAGACATGATTCAGATTCCTTGTTTTCCTTGATGCTTGTACAGTACATTTTGGAGGAATAAATCTTATGGGATAACTGTTCTGCATTACGGTTTAATTTGCTTCTTTATTGTTTGGAAAGAAGTCACTTAAAATGGGGAGAGACATTCAGTTAGAAAAAAATTAATTATTATTGCTTGCCACTCTTATGCCTGAAAGAAAAATAATTTCTCAGTGTTAGTTCCACATTGGTTTAGGAAATTGTCAGGATGTAGATTCCTTTGGACTGGTGTTCATGAAGAGTGACAGTGCCTGGAAGCTCCAGTATTGATAGGGGTGACAGCTTTTAATTTGCCTCTGCAGCCTTGACCCACTCAGAGCTGTTTAGATATTTCAAATAGCACTTTTCTTGATTTTGGTGAAGATGAGGGAAGTCTGAAGAAGAGTTTGGTGAAATCAGCATTATAATGAAAATATCTCAGTTTGTTGACCATCTGAATTCCTCTGCAGTGTCCTCTGCCCCTTGCCCAAGGTGGGAAGCTGTTCTCCATCCTGGAGACCTGGTAGTCAATCCCCAGGCTCCTGCCATTGTTTGTTCATAGATCCCCTTAGAACTTCCTTCTCTACTCTTCCACAATGTATTTTCAAGGCATTTAATGTTATTTCAGCCAAAGTGGTGCTGTGCTGTAATAGGAATGTTTGAAGCCTTGCCCCCTGAGCCCCAGCTAAGATGAAGTTTTCAATGCTGTTTGATTAGGTTTTGTGTTTCTTGGTTTAAAGTTGTAATGTAGTGGCCCTGCAGATTTTTAAAAATTTTATTCAAACTGTGGCATAAGGAGGAATTACAGGTTGTCAGAATCAAATTGTGCTGCTTTTCCTACCATGGTTACAGGCTTTGTAAAGAAATGTATAGGTGTACCTGCTTTGGTTTTATTAGAAGGTGAAAATTATCTTGACTGCTAAGCTCTGCTTAGTTTTATGACATTTTTCTGTTCTTGTCAGAAGCTGCCATGACAATTACTTAACAACGAATTAAAATCTCAGGGCTTTCTAATTCTGCTCCATCTTTAACTGATAAATTGTTCATAAACACACAGTGTGTGGCATCACCTTTCATCTCTAAAAAAGGGCATTGAGAGCTCATCTAGTTCTTAAAAGGATGAATGTGCAGAGGAATTAATACAAAATACTGAAAATGAAAAATGCAAAACAGGTTAGAAAACCAATCTGCAAAACTGCTAGTCCTGCTTCCACTAATTTATATTTGCTTGCTTGCTTTGAGCTGATCTAGGCTTGCCTTAGCTGGTGGTTTAGCAGTTCCCTGAGCCCAGCAAGCTCTTGGATCAGCCCTCCCTGTCTCAGGACACAGTGACTGAAGTGTGCCCCTGTCCCAGGCATCCCTGACTGATGGGATTGGAGCCCTGGTTTAATTAGCACAGCTTTGAGCCAGGCCCCCAAAGGAAGGAGCACAGCACTTGCCTGGAGTGGATTTTGTCCCCTTCTTTTCCATGCCCAGGAGCCAGGAATTGTAACAAATGGAAGGAGAAGGATGAGCCTGGCAGAAGCCAATGGAGGCTCAGTTTCATAAGGAAGAATTTGGCCCCACTGAGGCTGGGCACTGACAAATCCTGCTCAGTTCTTGAAAACAAGTGACAACTTCCCAGTGACGGCTCCCAAGCTGTGAAGAGCCTCCTGCATTTTCAGGAGCTTCTCCCTGGGAGCGAGGGAGGTTACACCAGGACACATCTTCTGATATCCTGTGACATTATGCAATGCACCCATCACGCTGCATCATCATTGAAATGCTGCTCAGATAATGTCTTTGCCTTGCATTAAAGCTTAATCACAAAAAATTTGAAATTGTACCATGAGAACAAACTGATTTCTACCAGCCTTCCTTCTATACTGGTTTGAAAACCTTGTCTGGAGATGGAAACATTTCACCAATCCATTGGGCTTTTTTTAAACCTTTTTAACCTTCTCAGTGTTTATTTTTTCAGAATTTGGGTGGAGAAATGACATTTCCTAAAGAGCTGGAGTAGTACAATGGCCAGTTAAGTCTTTTTTTTTTTTCTTACTCTTTTCTTACAGAGTTTTGGGTGGGTGTTTGCATCCTGTTTAGCCTTCCATCTCTCATTTCAATTTTCCTCTGGAAGACTTTTTGCATGTTCCAGTGCTCCTCATTGTTTAAAATTTAAATAAATGACATTTTGATGCCATAGAAAGATGTAATAGGATTACCAAATTAAAAAAAAAGTTAAATTTTCAAGTCTTTTTTTCATGGTAGTCCTTTTATGCTTGAATGGAGACCACATTCAGGACAGCAGCCAAGCTCCCAGGTGGTCACAGCAAGTCACAGGGTGGTACAAATTCTTCTTCTGTGGGTTTTTTTGCCACTGCTTTGGTGGTTTTTACTCCACTCTGCCTTTCTCTCCATTTTGCTTCTGTGTAATGCCTGTAGGGAATTTCAGTAGTGACTTGCACAGTGAAACAGCATCAGTGAATTATTTAAAATAGGTATAGTCACTTTAGTGTGATTTAATAATTAAAAAATCCTTTTAAAGACAAAGTCAGCTCCACAGAAGGCTGGGTTAAAGAACTGAGAACCTTTGTTGGAGAACTGGTGGCTGTGGCCAGGAGCCCTGAAGTTTATGGATTACCATGAAATTGTCACCTCTGACAGCTACAGGAAGATCCTCTCAAGTGGCTTGAAAGTCTCTGATGGCTTATTTACCTTCCTATCACTCAGTAAATTCAGACATAAATTATCATTGCACCTTCAGACTGTTAAAACAATACCTCTTTCTTCTTTCCATCACTCTGTTCCAGATAATTGTTTAATGATGTAAATTAATAACTTGAATCTGTAATTTTAAAATAAGGAAATGCTTATTTAAAAAAAAAGAAAAACTTTATTTTAAAAAGGCTTTCTATATAAAGGCTTTCTATATAAAATGTGAAATTTTAACTCTTGCTGTGGACATGCACACATATATAGAGTTAGAAAAGCCTCTGGCAAGCAGTTTATTTTCTACATCCATAGATATAAATCCTTGAGAGAACCAGTTTAAATTGGGATGTTAGCTTTGGATTACAAACAGCTTCATTTAGGGAACCACGCAGAGAAAGGTATTGCCTGAGGAGGTGAAAATATTTTATTTCCCTGAGAAAACAAAGTGGTTGCTATGGGACAGAAAATGATCTAATGATGGCTTTCACAGAGACAAGTAACTGGACAGAATATTCAAACCACAGTGAGCAAAAATGTTGGTTTTTCCAAGATGAATTTGTGGAAGATTTTTCTTAGTGTAGATCTGGACACTTTCAAGAAAAATGAAGAAGTGGGTATTTTTCCATAGGGTACAATTTAATTGTTTTTTCTTTCTTTCCAGTCCTCCTACAATATTCTGCAAATGAAATATATTTATTTAGTCAAACTGCTTTTAAATACATATGGAGAGAATCCCAGTCCTTTTGAGCGCTGAATGATGATGTTTTGAGGGGTCACCAAGTACAAATAATGTGGGAGGTTTTGTGTGTGTAACAATATAATGAAAAATCTAAGCAATGAATAAAACAAATGAATTTAACTACAATTAAGCACCATGTGATGAGAGGCAGAGAAATGCCAGATCTGTACAGGTAGTTGGTGCTGTAAAAAAAGTACATTTTAGAATGTTTGGGGTTTTTTAAATTGTTTTTAGGCCTGTGCCCTAGTAAAGTTTATCTTTCAGAATTCAATTAAGTGGACTTAGAGAACTCCTCCAGCAGTGAATCCAGAATTCACACATGAGCCATGTTCCCTTTTGCTCCTTGGTCTGGGAATACACACAGCAGTGCTTGCTGGATTTTGCTCTAGCACTAAAGTGCTTTTGTTACTTACATGAATTACTTAGTACTTGTACTCTTCTAAATATTTGAATGTCCTTCCCAGCTTATTAAGGACACTAATTTTTAATGCCTGTAGATTAGTAATGAGTAAGTGCCTTCCTAAAAAAAATTACTCTGTTCTTGAAGGAATCAAACCCTAAAGTTGTTTTATAATACTTGTTCTCATTCCTTTCATCACTTTATTCCCCATACTAGCTTGAGGACCTTAGAGGTCTTTATTATCCAAAGAAATTTCTGCTGTGGTCATGCTTGAAAGTCCCACTAGCTGTGTGTGCCTTGCATGACTGCATGCAAAAATTGCTGCTTTAGATCATCCTGCTCTTGGCAGGAGTAGCTGAGGATGTCATCTTGCAGTGTGATCAGCCTGCTGGGATCCTCCCGTGTTCCCTGGGAGCTCCTAGCATGTAGTGTCAAGCTAGGTAAGTCTTCCTTCTGCTAGTTAGGAGCTTTTCCTCAGTGTGCTGTGTTTTGGAAAGTTCCTGAAGCCTACTGGAACAGGCACCATTTCCTGTTGGGCACAGTGGTGATTTCTGTCCCTGATGTGTGCCTGTGCCTGTTTGCTCAGAAATACCCAGTATTAAATTGCTTCCTTGTTTTGATATCCTGTCTCCTTTTCCATTTATTTTTGGGTTGTTTCAAACTGTTCCCTAAATTTTGTCTCATAGTAAGGCTTAGACTCCTGTTTAACTACTTCAGCCCTCCCCTCACAGTGTCCTTCCTCAGTTCCTTCATTTCTGGAGCAATGGTGTTATTTTCTGCCAGCCTGTTTCCTGAACTTTCTGCTCTTACACTACCTTTGCATGCAGTTAAATGCTTATGGGGTCTATTCATCACTGCTAACACAGTCCCTAGACCCTGGGGCTTCTTTTCTCTTCTGCTTTTCTCCTGTGTGTGTTTGCATGTCCTTTCTTTGCAGACCTCCCATTAGTGAAGATGTGTTTCTCACCTGGCATTTACAGTGCTGTGTTGGGAGGTTTGTTCTGTCCCTGACTTTAGGCATCGCCTGCTCTGGGTACGCACTGAAAATGCAGAATACTGAGAGATGTCAGGGTGTAGAAGCCAAGAAAATGGTTGTAGTTAGGAGACAGCTGCTTCCCCCTCTCCTTTTTCCTGTAATGGAGAATGGCAGAAGAGATAAGAAAGATCAATTAGAATTACAAAGGTTTTCCCAGCTGTAATAGTGGATAGCAACAAAATCCCTGACAGTTCTTCCTTTAAGGAACAGAGAAGAAGGTTAAAACTGGTCAGGGAGGCTCAGTTAGTGAGATTCAAAACCCAAATGCACACTGAGGCAGAGTAAGGTGTTGGTAAAGGGAGAGAATGTGTGGTTTGTTTCTGATGTTGTTTACCACTCAACAGTACCCATTTGCAGGCAGGACTGTCCGCTCCTGGCAGTTAATGACCAGAAAATCTCCTGTAGTCTCTTCCAGCTGCCCTACAAAGGTCCATTTCTCTGGGTCTGGAGCAGTCCTGGCTTGTGTCATTCATAGGGTTCTTTATTTCCTGACTGAAATTCCAGTCCCGATTGAGTCCAGAGCAAAAAACCAAATCCCCTTTACTGGGGCTAGAATTTAAACAGCTGTGTCTTTCCTTTATTTATTAATTAACAACCCACAGAGTAAGAGGTGCCTCTGTCCCAGTGTCAGGACTCTGTGACTCTCTCACTGGATCCTCAGAGCCTTTCCTTTTCATAATCTCCTACATAAATGTAAATCACTGCTTACTCCTGCATCTTTACTATTTCCTGCATTGCTTTTGGCTGGTTTGATTAATCCTTGAACTGGTGCCTGGTGCTCAGACCCTGAGTCAGGTTTCAGGGCTTGCACCTCCCTCCCTCGTGCAGCACACTCTGTCTCCGTGTGCTGCTGACATTCCCTGAGTCATGGAGCAGTGGCATTCCCGAGCAGCTGACAGCAGCAACCCATCTTCATTTGCTCCTCTGGAACCTCCTCCAGATTATAGCTCCCAGATTTGCTGGGAATCACTGGAGTTTTGGTGTATTTTCTTCCTGTCTTTCAGTCCTTCCACCTCCACTTGTACTTTATTTCTTGATCTCAGATGTGTCCTGTGAGCCCCATTTATTTCTTGTCCTTTTCTGCTAATAATACCTTTGATGTTCCTTCCCAACATAAAGTGAAGCATGGTCCTAGCCAGGGGGTCTTAGGGTGAGTCATCTCTAAATTTCTTGCCAAATTCTTGGCCAGGAAAGATATCTTAAAACTCCATGGAAAATTGACTTGAGGGGATTCTATAGAAGTTTTCCTCAGCTTTTAAATTTTTATATATTCTGTTTTACCACCCTCCACCCATCATCACCCAGCTGAGAGAATGACTTTAGGCTTTTCCTGACCCCCACTGGGAACTTGACACAGGGAATGAGAATAATCTCTGTGTTTCTGTCCCCTGCTGTCCTGGATTCTGTGGTCACCTCTCTTGTTTGTAGCAGTGGCTCCTCAGAAGACAAAGCTGATCGGAATTCCTGCAGGATTGTTCCTAGAGAAACTCTCTGGTGTCCACTGGTGGAGCTGAGGGCTGGCTGTTTCCTTTGGTTTAGGTCTCTAGCAAACAAAAAATATTGCAAGTGATTTGAATTCACTCCTCAGCTGAAGCTTCCTAATGTAGTATCTGAAATGCATATTTGATGTCACCCTGTTTTATGTTTTCTGTCTTATCCACTTTTTTTCTCTGGATACACAGTGTATTCTTCATGCACTTATTTTTGTTTATAAAGATGTGTGGTTTTGTTCCTGAAACATTTAATGCCTGAATTGTGCCCTTGAATTTGTGAGTGCAGTCATCATCTTAAATTAGGTGTGCTTCTGTAGATGGCCACAGACTGGATCCTAGGTGACTGGTGCCAAATGATCCTTCCTCCAGTGGAAGTGCTGCTGGACACATGGAATAGTCACACACATGTCACCAATGTACGGGTGTCACCAAAGTGAGAATGATTCCTCTCCTAAACACACATTCTGCAGCTACTCAGAACCATCAAGAATCTGCATCTGGGATGCCATGACTTAGTAGAGAGCAACACAATGCAGTTCCCATATTCATACAATTCCTCTCCTTTCTCTGATCCCTTTCTTTCTAAGGGATGTGCATTAGCACTATTTGCATCAGTTCTTGTCCGGAAGAAAACAGAGTTATTTTGAAACTTGAACACGGAAGTCAAATTTCATTGTAGTAGTCATGATGTCCGGGGGTGGGATTGCCAAATAATATCCAGAACTCTTTTCTTTTCATAGTAATGTCTTGGATGTCAGCCATGCATTTTCCACTGAATTAATGAGCATCAGATTTATGCCAGGAACAGAAGCATAGATGACACTGCTTCTGAAATAGTTTATACATAAAATTACTTTTTGATGATGGTTTTAAAGCCTGCACCTTCTTTATTCTTTCAACTGATCTTATTTACCTGCTCTGACTTACTAACCTATTTAACAACAGCCCTTTTTTGTGTTCTTGTTACATAAAATCTAAACCCAGCTGTCAGTGCGAAACTTAATCTGCTGGAAGCATCAAGAAACAGGATGGGAAAAGAAATCTTTCCTCAACATTTTCAAATATTGTAAAACACATGTGATGATGTCTTGAAGCAGAAGTAGGGAGAGTATTGTGACATCACTTAAATCATTAATCCACCTCAGAACCCCTTCAGTGAGCAAGCTTTCCTTTCTCAATGGGATTCAGCACTGAGAACATTATAAATGCTGCAGACACCTACATATTTGTACAGAGATAACCCCCTGCCTCAGCGGATGCAGGCTTTTTTTATCCTTTCTTAGTGGTACCAGCATGATTCATTAGCAGTTATTTTTGAGATGAAGAAATGTAGGCTACTAATACAATTTAAAATACTGTTATTTTAATGAATAAGTCAGCAATGTTTTAGTTTCTATTTAATACCAAATGTCTAAATGGAGCTAAGGATAGCGAGACAATTATCAGCTTAAATTATTGGGTTTTATCTTTTAAAGATCCTGCTTAATAACATGACTTTGGATAGAGTTTGCAATCCCCTATTTAGGAGAGAAGATATTTTGGGGGGTGAATGGTTGTGTATCTCCCATCTTTAGCAGAAAAGACAACTGGAAGTTTGTAGTGGGAGACTCTCTGCTCAGGTAACCCAAATGTTCCTTTTCTCAGAAGTGTCAGTGTGAATTACTTGGTTCTTAGGTCCATTTTGGAATTGAGATGATGAGAATAAGAGCAGAGGAGTAACTCTTGAAAGTCACTTAGGTAAGAGGGGAATAACTGTGCTGAGGATAATGTGGGGTGCCATAATGACAGGTCTCACTAGCTCAACATTTGAGAATCTACAATCACAGAAATGCTTTTTGCTTTCCACACCCACAACCCCCACCAGGATTCTCTCCCTAGATTCTCTTCTCACTTCTTGCAGATTCCTGGGCTTCAAGGAGGCTGCAGAGTCAATAATTCAGTTCTCTTGATGCTTAGTTTCTGGCTTACCAATGCTTCTGCCAGGATAAAAATGGGCTCTGCTGTAAAATGAGAATGAAAGTGGCAATGCAGGTTTTTGTCATTAAATACATCATAAAGTGGCAGTACCTGTGGGAAGCCAGCCAGCAGAGGGAAAAGCTCCCAGAGTTTCAGTTCCTTTGCTGACAGCTCAAGCCCAGCTCTGTCTCCTCAGTAAAATGCTGTATTCTTTACTCCATGAAAGGATTCCCCCCAAAGTGCAATAAACCAGTAAAAATTTACAGTAATGTTAAGTATTTACTGCTTGATTGTTCCCTCCTCTCTTCACAATTAAACTTTGGCTTATTTCCACTGTTGTTAATGCATTTAAATGTTGCAACCTCCCATGAATCTTCCTCTTCTAGTTGCTGTTTTCTTGTGTCCAGCTCCTCTTCTATCCCCATCCTTTTGTCTTGGTTGCCAACTTTATGTAACTTTGCCATGATGTGATATCTTCTAGAAATTCTCTCTCCTGGCCTACTCTTACATGCCATTTATTTCCTGATGGATCTGGAATGGCAGGAAGATTATCCTTAGGGAATTGGTGAGGGAAGCAGTGAAACACAACTGTAGCAATGAGAAGAAGGGGAAATGGGATTGAAAAATGGCAGTCAAGCACACCAGGATTTAAGAGCTGGAGAAGAAGGAGGAGCTGGAGCTAAAAGAAAATGTTATGAATTTCTTTCTTTGCTGTTTTCTTACCCTACCTGCCTTGGCACACTCACACTCATGCATGAACTTTAACATCTGACCAGTTATATATTTGAAACTTCTACAAGAGTCCAATCTTTTTTTTTTCCATTGAGAGCCAATATACACTTTTCAGTTATGAAAATGGTGTTATTCTAAATAAAACTGACATGATCCACCAACACTTTTGGAAGCACAGATGCTTTGTCCCACTATTTACTAAAGAGGTTCACACTTAGATTAAAGCAGTGAAATCAAATCACTGAATAAAGCCTGGAACAACATAATGATTTAAGGAATTAATGCAGAGCTTCTGGTAGGAAGAAAGTTACACCAAGGCAAAATTAGATTGTTTTCTGTACAACACCAAGACAAGGATGCGTGGTGCAACCCAATATTGGTGCAGATAATTTGCTGAGCATCTTGTGTAGTTGCATTTGTCCTTGTTCTCCTCTGTGACATTGGGCTGCAGCCACAAATTCAGATGCTGCATCCGAGGCCCATGAGTGTCAAATTCAGGGGAAGAGTCTTTGTTACAGGAGCCACCAGCCGTGAAATTCTCTCTGAATGACATGGCTTTGTTATTTTTTTTCCCCAGCATAAACTACTTGGGTTGGGATATGCACAGCCCCCGGATGTTAAGTGATGTTTTTTCCCAACTCAATGTATACATAATGCCAGGAATGAAATTAATTTGCTGTGTACTTCAGTCCTTCTGAGTGATGTTGCATCAGGACAAGATTTCCCTGTGTGTTATTAGTGGGGAAAATTGCACCATCCTTTCACCAGCTTGTTTGGAGAGCAGAAGAATTTGTAGTGGGATATAATTATATTTCATTCCTATTTTCTCTCTTCTTGTTGGAAGTAAAAGAATGCAGCTTCAGGGGTTCACAACTGACTGCTTTCAGTTCAAGTTGATTGTCTGAGCTAAATGGATCCTTCTGTCCAAATACTCTGCAAGTTGTTCATCTGTTGCTTCAAGGACACTTGTAAGGAGCTGGTTACTCAGAGTTTGCTGCTGTGTAAAGATGAATCACTCTGGAGGAGTTCTATTTGCTGATGAAAAACACACCTTGAAATAAGCCCAGTTCATATTTAAAGAAATCAATTACGACAAGTAGTTTTGTGTTTTATTGACTGCAAATCACCTATTGCCTTTTTCTGAAAGAGTTCACAAAAACTATTTACTTTTTAAAAGATTCTATTTTTCCTTGTCTTCATGGCCAGCAGAGAAAACTCTTTGTTATCAGAGTGTGCAAATATTTATTGAAGTTATTTGTATTATTCAGAGTGAAAGTGGATGTTACTTTCAACCCAAACAGGAATTATAGAAATGAGGGGCTGTGAGTGCTCTGGGAGCATAAAATCTTGAGAAAGCCTTGTCAGAGCTGGTCTTCCCATTCCAGGGAGAATGTTCTCTAGAACTACAGAAAATACATGGCTTTATTTGGATAACTTGCTTCTTTTATAGCAATATACCTGTTAGAATGAAAGCCAGCCAGCCATATTTTATTCAGATTGGCTGCTTGCTTCCACATTGCTGATAGATTTCAATCTTGTTTTTAAATTCCCCTTCAGCTATCAGAGCTTTCTGTCACTGCTTTTGCTTTTCTCTCTCTCTTCAAGCTGCTACTTGCAAGACTTTTCCCTCATTATTGGCCATTGTTTCCTCCCCGATTCCAGCCTTTCCCAGAGAATTGGAGGGTTTCATTTCCCCACCTTTTAACCTTCTATTGTTCACTTCTCTCTGCACCCCTGACCCAGATTCCTCACACAAAGCCATATCTCATCCTTGGGGACAGAGGTTTTATCTCTATTCTCAGGTAAATTCTGATCTATGTAGCTGTATTGCCACAGGCAGAGCTTCAGATATTTGCAAGTATTGCCACATTGAGCCTGGTAATTTTTCTTTTTGAATCTTATTCAAACTCTTCTGGATCATAATTTCTCCACTTAGTACCTTCCATCCTCTCAGAGAGATGTCAGACATTTGCTCTGACATGTAGCAAGTTTTGAAGCAATACTTAGCAATTTTTGAATGTAATCTAACCAGAAGATCCTCTGCCTCTCCTTGATGTGTGAGCATCTGCAAGTAAAGCCCTGAGGTGAACTGGTTTCCCTTCTCAGGCACATTCAGCTCTTTGAGTGCTTTCCTTGCATTGCTGCTGTAATCTTAGTGAGGGCTAATTTATAATCAACTGAATATGGCAAAAACAAAAAAAGAAAAAGAAAAAAAGGATTGATTTTCACTTCCTGTGATTTTTAATGTAATTTATGTGTGGCAACTGTGGATTCATCAGCTTTTAAATTAATTTGGGTTGTGCCATCAAACACATACACCTCCTATGCTTTGTTATTAAAATGACTAAAGTGTTTTCTGCAGAATTCTGTGGCCAGATCTCTCCACCAAGCAAGAAATTGCCTGTGATTAAGCCATCCCCAGAGCTGTGCCTGAGCCCAGATCCTTTCCAAGTCCTTGTTGTTGGTTTTCCAGGAAGTTCTGGGCAGGTTCTGGGTTCCTTGGCCCTTGTCACAGCGAGCACAGCCTGGAGCGGCAGTGCCGGGTGACGGAAGGGGTGTCTGGCACATGGCTGTGCAGCTCCCACTGCTATTTTTTGCTTTTTTTCTAATTGATAACTCCTGCCATCTGTTCCTGAGCCATCCCTCTGCTGTCCTCTCCTACTCACAGTCTCCTGCCCCTGTTCCACCCCTGAGCTCAGGCTGAGTGCCCCAAGGCTGTTGCCAAGAGCTGGTTGATACCAGGGGTATCTGGGTGCTAAGATGCTGCTGACAGAGATATAACAGCAGGTCAGCCCAGGCTGGGCTCTCCCAGCAGCATTTCAGTGGGCTCAGATGCTTCTCTCTCTGTGCTGCTTTAACTGCAGCTCCCTGAGCAAACACCACAGATTTTTTATTCAGAAAAAAATAAAAAAAACCCCAAACACTTTGCTTTATAAAATCAGTTCAGTTGTTGCTCTGAGGTGGGGTCCCTCTGAATCTGTCACCCTGCCTGGGTTCATGACCACTTTGTGGCTTTCTGGAATAAGTCAGTTGTCTGGAAGCACTGTAGCAGCCTAGGTTGGGTGGTTTTTTTTCCCCAAGAGCCTTTATGTTCTTTGCAGTCTATATTTGAATCTCTCTTTTCTTGTCTAACTCCCCATTTGGTGGCTTAGCATACGGGAAGCCTGTTTTATGGTGCAGAGAAATGCATTTCTATATGCTAAGGACTGAATTTTTAACAAGAACCTACATGTATGTACCAGCTAGAGGGATTTTTCTGACAGGAGCTCCAAAATGGACAAAATCAGGAAAGAATAAATCATGGCAATCACAGCTGTGGTTGACCATTATCTAAGAAGCCTTGGACCCTAAAGGTGTGTTGGAGAGATGATTAAATAAGACATTGGGCATCTAAGTACCTAAAAATAGATCCTCAAGAGTGTGTAAGGCACTGATTTTCCATAGATTTCTAATGGGGGTTATGGATTTAAACACCCATAAAAACTGGTGTTAGAAATGCACAAGAAAGGTTCATCAAAATTAACCTGAGAATGTTTAGTTTCTGTTTAAAGTGGCTTTTTTCTTTCAGAGTCATGGACATGCAGAGCTCCCACACGTTTTTCTGAGCACCTACCAAAGGAGCGGGGAAATGAGGGTTTACCTCACCTCTATTTGGAAGGTTCCTCATGATTTTTAGATTAAGGATGCTAATGGCTTGTGGGTTATATTATGCTTGGGTATGGGCACAGTCAAATTATTAAGTTTTTGTCCTGAGGTGATAATACCGAGGCTACAGTTGTGAGGCAGAAATCTTCAGGAAGGAGTGGAAGCTGCTGGAATATTTTCTTTTTTAATTTGCCAGCACCGCAGAATTTGGGACTTCTGTTAAAATAAACAAATTCTAATAAGCTATTAGTGAAAATGAGAGAAGCTCAAAAACTGCAGCTGCAAGTGTTCACTGACTTCCTTGATTGTCACATTTTCCATTGTACAATAGTGGTTATTGCAGGAGGCTCTGCCATGTAGGAAGAAATTGCATTTCCCACATTGGGGGAAAGACAGACAGTTAAATGGAATAAAATGATCACTCATCAGGTGATCTCTCTGATGGTGTAGGTCTGAAAGAGTTCCCACCATTTCCACAAAACTTAATAATTTCAAGTGACTTTCATATTTTGGATGTTTTTATAACACTGATTAGAAACCTCCAGATGATGAAATGTTACAGCTCTGGCGAAAATCTAATAAAAATCCCCCCTGGGATTGATTTTGATTGACTACAGTTGCCTGTCTGTTTTTATTTTACTGTATATGAACAGACAGGAATGAGCAGGATTGAGTTAACCCTTCCCTGGCCTAATTCCTGTCCTTGGGGGCCTGGGCTGTCGCTGCTTTCCACCCAGACAAAGGAAAAAGCAGTTTAAGGGTTCCATTAACACTCCTAGTTCCTTTGTGTTTTGCAGCTCCAAATATAATCAGGGGATTGGATGAAGATATTAGAAAATGGAACCCACACAGGGTTATAATTCAAATTAGTGGCACAGCCCTGGTGGAGCAGTTCTTGTTCTGGAAATTATATTGATTCTTCTGTGGAGCTAATTAATGCACATATTTATAAGTTAATGAATTAAAGTTCAAAGTTATTCTTTAGGAAGCCTTGCATCTATTACAAGTCATGAAGAAGGCTTTTTTCTGTCCAATAAAAATGTTTAATCCTGAACATGTGCTGTGTCCATTTCCTCTGGTAAGAGTTCCACCTGCTAAGGATAGTTGCTTTCAAAAATAAATTAAACCAAATGTAAAATTATATTAGGGAAATATTATTTTCTTTGGAAATTAAACACCTCGATGTTAAATTAAGTTTAAACTGTTCAATTTATTTATGCTTACTAATTCTTTTCAGTTCCATGTTAACTGTGAGATCAGTATGCACACAGATATTAAATCCATTTAGGTAATTTATTTTCTATCTTTCTTGAAGCAGTTTTCTCAGTAAGAAACCCCTTGATTTTCCAAGTATTCCAAGATGTATTAGTGATGAGTGAAGAAGCCTGAAATAGAATAAATATTTATTACCTGTTATATAGTTTATATTACTAAAAGGCAATTTTTTTAATGTAGGTTGCTCTTTTTTATTAGACCATGAATTTCTTATCCTTTGGAATCTTTGCATCATAGATTTAAGTAGATCTGCTTAAAATTTTTGTGATTTTTAGCACCTCCCCCTCCTTCCTATATGCCTGTTTCAGTTATCTGCTCTTCCTCTGGAAGCATGTTTGCACTGCCAAGCACAGTCATCCCTGGGTTTCTTTTTCATTCAGAATTAGGACTTTCCAAACTTCTCTGGTTATATCTTGTATTTCCTGGCATCTGCATTGAAGTTACCAAACGAGCTTCATCGATTTTCTTTTGGTATTCTTACTCTGAAGTAAGAATACTCGTGCTCTGAAGTCCAAAAAGAAATTCTGTTTTATTCCAGAGCGATGGAAGGGGAGGGGAGAATAATTGTGCTTGTATCATCCCCTCTGTTTGAAACTGGAATACGGGAAAATCATTCCCTCTGTTTCAAACTGGAATACAGGTGAGAGATTCTGTGTAGTGGCAGGTCTGGCTCCATCCTTAACGTGGTCATTGTGGGAAGCTTGGGGCGATTGGTGCTTCTCCTCAGATTGGTCTTTTGGAACAAATAAATAAATAAATAAATAGGGGAACGGGAGTAAATGGCAAAAAGTGAAGAGCAGAGGGGGAAATCGATGGGGGAAAAGAAATAGTGAAAAGGAAACAGATAGGGAAAAGGAAATGAATAGCAAAAAGTGAGTAAACAGCAACAAACACTTAAATAGCAACAAGCGAATAAACAGTGGGATGCTCTGAGCACCGAGAGGCAGCTGTGCAAGCTGAGAGCCAAAGGCAGGTCCCCGGCAGCTCCCAGCCCTGGCCGGCTCTCCCGTGCCCGGCCCAGCTGCCCCAGCCCCTCTCCCGCCTGGACAGGGGAACGGGGCAATGCTGCCCCGCAGCTCCCGCAGCCGGGGCTGGGGCTGGGAGCGGGAGCCGCGTCTGCTCTGCGGGGCTGTGGCGGCGGCAGGTTCACATGACTAATGCTGCGAGAGATAGCGGGAGCGCTTTTCTTTTTTTTTTTTTTTTCTCCTTCCCTTTTTTTTTTTTTTTTTTTTTTGAGCAGCTCCAGTCTGTGCACAGTTGGCTCCCAGCTGACAGACAGAATGTGGGGTGGGCTTTGTCACCAGAACGCTGGGTACTGCATGCCCAGCTATGCTCGCAATTCCACAGTGCCCAGAAACCTGCTGCTTATGTCAGGGTGCAGCCAGCCTGAACACATAGAAATTGGGTAGCTTGATTGTTGGTGGTTTTTTTTTTTTTAATATTATTATTTTTTATTTTTTTAAATCTTTTTTTGCCTCTTTCTTGCCTGCAAAGGTTATATAATGAGGGGATTGCTGCTAAAGTAAAAAGGGAAAATGAAGTCTTTGTTAAATGCCTTCACAAAGAAAGAAGGTAAGCGATGAAAGCAGAACACTTTGATGTTTCAGACTGGTGTTTTCTTGTGTACATTTAATATGATAAAGCTTAGTGACTCTATAATTAATCAATTCCTGCGATTTCTTTCTCAACATTATTTGATGTTAGACAGTCCGTTTAGGCAAGTGGTTATTAAAGCTGGATGTGACTTTATTCCTTTTAGGATTTTCTCTGAAGAATCAAGTAGTTATAAAAATGTTTTTGTTCCCTAAGAAATGCATTTGGAGACATGGAAGGATTTTCCTAGGTGAATTTTGTCAGTGAATGGTGCTGAATTGCACCTTCAGATGTATGAAGTGCCAGGAATAGAATTCAGAGAGCTGGAGGAAGGATTATGTGGTACTTTCAAGTATGCTTTTAGGGATGATAAATTTAAACTTTTGGGGCATGGAATTGGTTCAGGCATTTTCATGTCATTTTATATTAAGTGTTTTTTCCAAACAAGTTTTGCCACAGTTATTCTTGCAGTTCTGAAACGTGGTGAAATATTAGGGGAAAGCAGAGTCCAACAGGGACTAGAGCATGGACATTTGCATTTCATCATTTTTTGTTGTAGTTCTGTTTTTTAATTGTGAAAATAATATAAATAATGCTGATAAGAAGTAGCTAAAAAAATACCCACCCACTTACAGTTTGCAGATTGCTGGGGAAAAGAAACAGTTGGGTGGAATATTAATCACTTCAGGCACAGAAATGCTTATTTTTAACTCTTTCTATAAAAGATTTGTGTTAGACACGCATCAATTGGTGTAATTAGTTGTCCCCTTCCCTGTTTATTTCCTGTAGTAAAGGCTAATTTTGCTCGTAGTTCTCTCCTCAAGAATAGAACATTAATAGCAAAACAAAAGCTAAACTCTTAAATGGGCTTGTGAAATGCTCCTGAGGTGTGTAAGGGAAGAAGATTTCTTTTCCTCTGGTGCCTGAGGGTGGCTTCTCCAATCTGTCAGTACAGATGTGTCCTGCAGCTCTGTGTCCGTGCTGTCACCGTGCCCTGGCACCCTGTCCTTGTCCTCCCTCCCCCTGCCACCAGCAGAGACTCCACAATCCTCTCCAGAGTCCCAGTAAACATCCCCAAAACGCTGGCAGGATTTTGTTTTCTCAGCCTGTGGCTGGAAGGGCTGGGCAGGCTGCTTTCAGCTTAATGAGAAATTGAAATCTAAAGGTCAGACCCAATTTTTACTGAATCCAAGGCAAACTTTGGTGAGCTGGGGGTACAGCATTGGAGCTTTTGGTAGCAAACCTGGGTGTGCCAAACATCCCCTGTACTCAGTTTGTGTGTTTTCCCCTTGACTGAATTCTGCTTTGTTGTACCTGGGAAAGATCCCCACCTTCAATGTAGTGCTTTCTGGAGCTGTATTTCAAATGTCAAAAATAAAAGGAATGTAGAAACATTGCATCTCTGCCCCCCACATCAACCTAAGGGTCTGTATGTGCCAGTTTTGGAGATAAATGCTGTGAGTTTGCGGGAAGTTAGCACTAACTGGGGCTTTCACTGTGACACCTGAAGCACCAAGGTGCTCTCATGACACGCTCAGCTGGTTTGAAACCTTAAAGAAATATGGAATGGGAAAAAACTTGAAATGTCAGGAAAATTATCCAGAGTTTCTTCTAGTTTCCAGCATAAGCATTGGACATGTGTGTTGTCTCCCATTTAAAGCTTTTAAAGGCTATTTCCCTTATTTCAAAGGAAACATGGAAATGAATCGAAGCCCTTTCTGTGCATGCTGTTCCCGTGTTTGGTTGTTCAGAGGTTGTTGAGTTGTTTACTAGAGGAAGTTTCAGCTCACTGGAAATACAAAGGATGTTATTGTAAAATATTCAGAATTGTAATTGATAAACTGTAATCATAAACTGAGTCTGGTGAAAATGATACAAACCATTCTTTTACTCGCAGTTCCATCTCTATTTTATGCTATAAATATGCTCTCAGTTTTGCACTGAAACCTTAAATTTTGCTTTGTTCTCTCAATTAAAGCCTCTATTTCAAGGCAGGACAGATTGATTCCTATCTGTATTCATATTTATGTGAATTTATTTACTTGCACAGTATGACAGACATTCTTATTCTGGTTTTTTGTGTGGTTTTGAAGGGTATTGAATGAGTAGACATTTCTGGCTCTTTATAAATGGCACTTACTGGCACTTTAGACATAAAGAATGATATTTTGTGGGTCTTCTTTCCCAATTTACATATGATTTTTTTCTTTGAGAATTACAACAGCTCAGTGAAGCCCTCAGGATAGTGCCTGGCTGCATTTTGTTAGTTATGCCACTGTGACTTTTTGGATGTAAATCTGTGCACTTTGGCTCAGGTCCTGTGACCCCACGAGCTCCACTGAGAGAAATTAATGAGGGCAGTTGCAATAATGGGGATCAAGGCCAGCATGAGGTTTTGGGGTCAATTCCTTTATGACAGGGCAGGACATCTGCTGATAACTGGGTGCTTTTTTATGAGGGAATTTGCCTTCTAAGTTGCACTTGGGACAAACTGACCCACCGGAGTGGGAAAAGGAGATGTGGAAGATGGTGTAAATGCTTGTGTGAACCAGGAGCGCACGTGGAGGGCTGGACCCTCTGCTCTGAGTGAGATTTGTGTCGCCCTCGCTTTGTTTTGTGTTGTGGCTCTTCCATTAAGGAGTTTCTTGGAGCTTTTGGATATCCTGGTGTTCCCTCTGGGACGTGGCACGTGACGGAGCCAGTGTATTACCCTGGGGTGATATGCTCCATATACCATAGTAATGGATGTGGTAGGGATGCCAGGATTAGAAAGAGGGGAATGCCTGGGGATTGCAGCAGTGTAATAGAGTTCTGCCAGGACAGCAAGCTGTGTCCTCGATTTTTAACCTGCAAGATGGGGATAAGGTGACTGTTCACAGATTTCAGGTTAGGCCTGAACTTGAACTTAGGCCTGGAACAGTTTGGGTACCAGCTGGGGGATGGAAACTGCGAGTCCATGCATCAGGAATTCTGCTGGGCAGCCCTGTTGTGTGCCTTTCTGACTGAATGTGACAACACAGCAGGGAAATGAACTTTCTGAGCCTCAAACTGGGCAATAATGAGGTGTTTCCCATTTCCTAGAGCACAGTTCAGAGTGCTCAGCAGGCTCAGGGCACTGGTGTTGCCTCACCGTGTATTCGAGCCATCAAACAGGTTTGTGTTGCTCTGTTGTTTTTGATTTAATGATGTTCTAAGGATAATTTGATCAGCTCTGCTGGCAAGGTGGAGTTTCTGTCTCTGCAGAAGAAACAATGCCATATGTTGCATGTGGTGGTAAACACACACGAATGTGAAATCATCTGAGCTCACCCTCCATGTCTCTCTTTGCACAGTGCCCTTTAGGGAGGCTCCCACCTACTCCAACAGGAGGAGGAGGCCTCCCAGCACCTTGGCAGCCCCCCGGATCCTGCTCCGCTCCAACAGCGACAACAACCTGAACATCAACAACCTCCCCGAGTGGTCAGCCTCCTCCTCTGCCTCTTCACACCGCAGCCTTTCCCCTCACCTGCTCCAACAGATGCAGAATAATCCCAATGGAACTGTAAAAACTGTGGGGAGTTACACTCCGTCCTCCCGGAGCCGCTCGCCGTCCCTCAACAGGCTGGGAGACGATGCCAAGAGGCAGCAGCACAGGCACATCAGGTGAGCTCTGGCTGTTTCACAGCATGAGGTACCCCTAAAGGCAAAGGCACCATGCTGGCCTGCCACATTCCTTTATGTTATTTGTGCTCTCCAGAATGTATAGTTATTCATTCTCAGCACAGTGGACCATGCCCAAGTGTAAATATTTTAAGTGGAAGCCCCAAAGCCAGCTGTTTCCTCACAGAGCTCCAGCAGCCAGGCAGACTTTCAAGTTCAGCAGTGACTTAACACAGTTTGCACCTCCAGTTCAAGGTGCTGGCTCTGCACATCCTCCCATAGTTGAAGTAAGGATTGTATATAGCAGTGAAGCAAACTGTTCCTGGGATACCTGGTCCCTTCCCAGAGCTGTTGGTCATGCCTGGAACCTGTGTTGGAGCTGCTCATAGGTGATGGAGCAGAGGCTGGTTAGGTTCTCTCTTCTGTAGGTGTGTGCTGAACCAAAGAGTGAAATAGAGGCAGTAATGTGATCTAGCAGGCATTCTGGGCAAATATCCTGCAGCTCTGTCCCACTGGAGAGCAAATCCTGACTAATGAGAGTCATGTAGGTTTTGTAAGCCATGGAAAAAGTGGAGGGCTGAGTTTTGATCACTTATGGAGGCTGCAGCTTTGAGAAGGCACTGCCCTGGACTCAGGAGCTCCTGCCAAATGTGAAAGAGATGGAGCTGCACCAGGACAAGGAGTTAAAATGCTGTAAAAAGGCTGGGAGGCATCAGAGTTGAGAGCTGCTGGAGAGAACCAGAGCTCATACATTTTGGCCAAACACTCCTCATTTGAAAATCAGGCTTTGTCTGTCCTGTTTCCTAATATATATGTGTATATATGTATATATATGTCTGCTGTTCAGAGTAGAAAAGGAACTGGGCATTGTCAAGAAATGCAGCTGTTGGTTTCTCTCTGCTGTTTGTAGGTGTAAGGGATGTTCAATGGAGTTTTCAAGTCAGTAAAACAAAATGTTATGCAGCTGACACTGCCTCTGCTGCTTTGCCTGTTCCTCTGCTCTCCCTGGCCAAACTGCCAGGCACTGTTTGTGATGGAAACAATGCTGCTGGGCAGGGGGGATCTGGTGAATTGTGAGACAGAGTTGTCTGGCATGTAAGAAGGAGTGAAATTAAAGGGAAGGAAGGGGATGCAGATTCCATATGCCAGTGGTTTCATGCAGTAAAGCAAGCTCATCTTGCTTTGTTGTATGTTACAATAATGGCAAAAGCTCATTTGGGTATAAATTGGGTGGCATTTCCTCACAGAGCCCAGTAACAGCTCAAGATCAGTCTGTAATGAGGCTTCAACTGGATGATGAGTTAAGTGAAGAGACTGAGGTTCTGTTCAGAGAATGAGTGTTCTTCTGTTCCTCTGGATTCTGCTGATGCCATCAGGGGGGGAGGTTCTACCTTAGAGTAAATGATTATTTTAGCTGATTGGATAAAAATTCATTTTCATCAATATTCGTGGGATAACATGCTTTAAATTCTAGAAGTAGAAACAATCCTTTGAGCTGGGGGTAACAATTAGAAATTCTTTTTGATTAAGCAAACATTTACTTGCTTTGACTCTGTTCAACCACTTTCCTCTTCCCTTTCTGAAAAGTAGATCAGGTGACAGTGGGAACAGATTTAATCCCTGAGAGTTTGTGGATATAAAATTTTGGTCTTTCTCTCAGTGCATCAGCATCACAGCTGCTGGAGCTGCTACCCAGCTGCAGAGTCCCCTCTGTGCCACCAAGACTTGTTTCAGAGAAGTCCAGAGTACGTACAAGTACCGAGAAGAGAGCTGGAGGCTCTATAAATTTAAAGACAACTAGTTGGATTTATATATATAATTTCTCCTGCAAATAATGCCTTTTCTTGCCACAGGCCCATTTTGCAGTCAGGAATGGCACCTTATATGACATTTTCCTCACAGATTTTGTTTAACTGTATGACCACCTACTTACTGTTAGCTAACAGTGGGAACTGTTGCTCTCTGCTTATTATTTGCAAATAATAACAGTCACCATGAAGCTGTTGCTCCCCTGGGATGGAGAAGCCCTATCTGACAGAGCAGGAGGTTGGGTTGCGGAGCAGAAGCAGCCAGAAGGGGCACAGTGATGGAGAAGGTCAGACTGTGACAAAGGGTGAATGGGGTCTGTGGGATTTGTGCTGTGGAGAGGTGCTGGAAAGCCATGCTGGAAGGGGCTCATGTGACCTTTGCAGCCCGTGTGGCTCAGGTGTTCTGTCTTCTCCAACTGAAAGATGAGAGATTTAGATTGGATATTAGGAAGAAATTCTTTACTGAGAGGGTGGTGAGTCATTGGAACAGAATTCCCAGAGAAGCTGTGGCTGCCCCATCCCTGGAAATGTCCAAGGCCAGGCTGGAACAGCCTGGTCCAGTGAAAGGTGTCCCTGCCCATGGCAGAGGGTGGCACTGGGTGGTCTTAAAGGTCCCTTTCAAATCAAACTGTTCTTGATTCTCACAAGGCTGTTGCTCTTCACAGCAAGGTGGTTGGGAGGGGGAAGCTGGGAAAGAAAGGAAAGGGACAGCCTTTGTGTGAAACTTACCCCACAGAAATGAGTGAATGAGGTGCCAGCACAGCCTCAGTGAGGGCTGAGCTGCCAAGGATGGCCACCTTCATCTGGCTGAGAGGGAAACATGTCTACACCTCTCTTGAAATCTCTGCATCCTCCTCCTGCTCCTTCCTGGCATGGCACTTGCTGGGCTTGGAGCCCATGCTGGGGACAAGCAAGGGAAAGGAAAGATCTCTTTTTAAAAAGTCCTGCACCCCACGTTGCAGCCCTGATTTCCATTAGTGAGCCTGTTGCCTAAGAAGTTCTGCATTCCTTGTGTGGGTTTAATGTGCCATTTCCCTTTTCTCTTTCAGTGAGGGAGAAAATGAATGTATCTTCTGTGCTCACAGTTAAAGTAGATGCTGGGAGATAACACTGGGAATAGCTGCCACCAGACTAGGCAGAAACACAGCTTGATACAAGTGGAAATCAGATGTGTAGCTATAGTTTATAGATCTGAATTTTTTTTTTTATGGTGATGACTGTTCCTCCACTTATAAGGAAAAAGGAGTGGAGCAAAAGAACTGAAATCTGAATGTCATCTTTTCCAGGCTTTCTTTAAACAACTGTGAGAGTTGGCTGAGGTTTCTGGTGCAAACTCCATCACAGACATGCAAGCAGAGCTCACTTCTAAACTCCTGAGTGGGGCTTACCATAAGCAGCATCCCTTCCCAGTAATGGAACAAAGCAGGATGAAAGGGGCATGCAATTCCAAATGGTGAAGAGGTTACTGCAGGAAAACAGGAGTGTTCCTGATAGGAAAGATCCAATAGGTGTGGGTTTTTATCAGACTTCTGTACCTATTGACTTACTGGCTCCCATTTTGGTAGGAGACTGGTTAAAAAAAAGGTGAAAACTCAGCAGACCCCAGCCCTTGTATTTCATTTTGCTTAAAGCAGTTTGAGATGCTTTCTTACATAAAGGCAAGCAGAGTGTTATAATCCAAACCACCACTAAATCACCCTTCTTCCTTTGGTAGCCTAATTTTTCCCCATCAAACTCTATTAAGATTACTCCTTCTCATGAATATTTTCCTTTTCTAGACTTTGGTTAAGACTGCAAGTTTTTATGCTTTGGGGTTTTTTTGAAGTTGACTGCTAGTGTGTTGCAAGTTTGTTATCCTCTATCCTATAGGTTTCCAACCCTCTTTAGTATTTGCCTCTTTCTCTTTTCATATCTTTTTGACAGTTCACTCATTTTCCCACAGGTTTAAGAGTGATCTTATGCATTGTTCACCACCTTTCAACAATTCCTTTTTTTATACACCATGACTGTGAGTTGGTGGTGACCTGTGGCTCTCCTGGGCACATTCTGGAGTCACTGAATGAGCTGGTGATTGCCATCCAGAAGAAATGATCATTTGGAAAATGTTAACCACAAGTACCAGGCTTTGTGCAGATCTAAATTTAACCTTGGGCCTTGGAGTGAGGAAGTAACTTGATTATTCAGTCCATTTAGTTAATAATTCAGTGATCTCACTTGTTCACTCTGTGTTACAAAGATATCCATTCCCAAGAATTGTAAATACAGACATTTTCAAGTTCCTCTGACAAATGGACATGCTGGGAATGTATGATGGGCATATAAATTTTGAATTTAATTAGGGCCTAGGAATGTGCAAGTTTAATTTGCGGAAAAACGAAAAGCTTTAATGTTGTGTGTTTTCTGTTCTAGGCCATTATGGTCAGGTGAATATTGATCATGTTTCATACTGAAAGATTTCAACCCTTAAGAGCTCCTGTTTGGTATTTTTTCTGCAGGGTTTGATGTCTTACTGGGAGACAGTTTTGTTACTCACTGCTTAATTTAATCTTGCTAATGTGATTGTAAATTATTAACTTTCCCCTTTTGAATAAGCTGTTAATGATTTTTCATTTCAATTTCCAGTGCCGTTTACAGTCCCAGTGCCAACAAAGATACTCTGTCTGCCTTGGATTATCAGGGTCCCAAAAGGAAGCTCTACAGTGCTGTCCCTGGGAGACTTTTTATTGTTGTAAAGCCATATCAACCTCAAGGGGAAGGGGAAATTCACCTGCACAAAGGAGATAGAGTCAAAGGTGAGCACCTAATTCATTTGGAATAAAACTTTTCTCCTGCTAGGTGGGAATTTTATGTAAAAATTCTCTTTTACAAGGGTGGAAATAATCTATATGGTGAAAGTACTCTTATGCACTTGTTTCTTTGCAAGGTATTTTGCTCCTGGTATTGTTTTGTAACCAATGCATATTTAGCTGCCACTTTTACTGCCTTCAAAGTGCTGCAACAACTCACAACTCTGTGCAGTAATAGCACCATTTTCTCTTACCCAGGACACGGAATTTGCTGCTGGAGCCATTCCAGAGGCACTGCTCCAGGGCTTTAAGGGGTTGTAAACCTGTCAGCTATCTAAAAAGCTCAGGAAGGGAATGGGGGTAAGGTCAGCTCTGCTTCAGGCCCTTTCCTCCAGGAACATTTAATTGCTTAAGTAGAAAATGTCCCCTCATGGGACTTGGGATAAGTGGGTAGGGAGAATCTCCTGTAAATATAATTTTGGAGGAAGCATGGTGGTGCATGTGAAATTTCTGTTCAGTACTGCAATTACATGCTAAGACCAGGTTTAAATGAAGGCCAGGCTTTGTTATTGCTTTGAAGGCAGTCAAAGTACATCCAGGTACAGCTGAAAAAAAGGGAGATAGGGTGTACAGGACTCACCTTCCCCAGAGTGAGGTGTGAGGCTGTGGTTTTGCACATCCAGGTAAAACAGAATAAAAGAGACTTTGTGTTGGACCCACACAAATCAAACAACAGTTATGGAAACCAAATAAAAGGGAATAAATTCAGTGTCCTAAATAAAAGTGTAAAGCAGCTGCAAATTTTCTTGCAAAGGGAACTACTTATCTCACGAAGGAAGACTTCAAATACCTCCTCCCTTGAGCCTGCAAACAGTAGCTGGAAAAAAAAATAGGGAGCCATTAGAAGGTATTTTTGCATTTTTATTTTTGGATGTACTGATTCTGAAGCATTTTTGAGTTTAATAATTTCTGTTAACTCCAGCCCTCAGAAGATGTAAGACAGAAATTTGAAGAGTGTTGCACTTAAAGGTAAAACATGCAAAGTTAATTTTAAATGCAAGGACGAAGGGAGAAGGTTAAACTTAGAGTCTGTAGGGCTGAGAAGATAATTTTACAGTTCTCAAGGTTGTTCCCTGATCAGGTAGGAAGCAGTGATTATGATCTCATGGTGCACAAGAGCTAGGATGAAATTTTGGGGGTACTAAATAACTTTCTCCACTCAGTGTTCACA
Source organism: Zonotrichia leucophrys gambelii (assembly GCF_028769735.1). NCBI lineage: Eukaryota > Metazoa > Chordata > Aves > Passeriformes > Passerellidae > Zonotrichia > Zonotrichia leucophrys. The sequence goes on from NC_088175.1 coordinate 49,733,768, forward strand.
GAGGTCTGGCAGGTGCCAATGACAAGGAATGAGTGGCTGCTCCATGGCAGGTGTTGGACACAGAGATGTTCAATTGTCCTCTTGGATTTAAGGATGCAGGAATATTCTGTTTATGTAGAGGATGAAATAACAACCACACAGATTCTTCTCACTAGAATAAGACAACTCTGGGAAAAGACAAGACAGATATTGTGTTTCCTGGCAAAAGAGGAAGCACTGCAACAGGTTGCCTGGAATGCTGAATATTTTAGAGGCATTCCCTATCTGGCAGGTGGTTTACCTTAGGTTTGAGACTATTATATGCAAAAGTAATCCCAGAATAAAGGATTTAAATTTCAATGAAGTGTTTAATGTTTTTGAAAAATTAATTCAGGAGCCCTTGGTTCTAAGTTATGGCAACAGTCATTGGAAGACATTGCAGGAGGGAATTAGTCCACTTTTCATGTTTTCATAAAATAGTGTAGCCTATATGGAGACCAGTGATTTGGGGGGGGGCACTCTAAATGCTGAAATAAAAAATGGAATTGTGCCTGGGTTTTTCCTTTGTGGGGAAAATGTAAGTTTATTGAAAGTAACTCATTAATTATTACTGCCATTAAAAGGGGGATGTGCCCATCCTACGTCAAATCATTCCTGCAGGGATTATTTTTTCAGCTTCAAGAATCTGATTTGCACATTGAATTGAAATCTGGCAGAGTTTTTGCAGGTCCATTTGTTTTGAAGCATTTTAGAGAACTTTGCTGCAGCAAAGTCTGGCGAGGCTTCTACACATGTCAGCCTGCTTTTGGGGAGGGTTTGGGGAAAGAACAAGTGTGCACAGGGATTGTCAGTGTTACTCCCAAGGATGAAATCTTGTGAAATGTAATTTAAGGCTGTTTGCATGGCAGGGCTGGAACAGTGTGTGACAAGCTCCCAGAGCTAATCAAAGGGAAAACTTCCAGAACAAGATCAAATCCTATTTCGTGTTACCATGTCAATGGTTCCTCAGCTGCAGCAAAAAATATGTCAGAATGAACACGGCAAGGTCATGGAGAGAACAAAGAGTGCAGGGAAGAGACAGTGGTGCTTTAAAGAGGTCTCTGTTGTGTAACAGTATCCAAGAAGCTGCTCAAACTTTTTGTGCCAAAAACCCAGGTCCAATTAAATCTAGATTCCCGTCCCTGTTTCAGTCAAAATGTAATTATTGCTAGACAATAAGTGTAGTGATAGGACAAGGAGCTATGGCTTTGAACTGAAAGATGGTAGATTTAGACTAGATTTGAGGAAGAAATTCTTCCCTGAGAGGGGGTGAAGCCATAGCAAAGGTGGCCCAGAGAAGCTGTGGTTGTCCCATTCCTGGAAGTGTCCAAGGCCAGGCTGGACACAGCTTGGAGCAATCTGGAATAGTGGAAGGTTACCCTTTCACTGCGAGAAGGCTGGAACAAGATGATCTTGAAGGTCCCTTCCAACCTAAACTATTCCAGGATTCTGTGATGTTTAAAAAAAATTACTCCATGTGAGCAGGATGGGCTCCCTCTCCATCCTCCAAAAGCACAGGCAGTAGAACTCAGAGTCCTCAGTGCTGTGGGAGTGCCAGAACTGCTGACTATAAGGAGATCCTGCATTTTTTCCTCTTCCTGAGCATGAATTCTTGGTACTGGATGTATTTCCTGTCTTTTACAGACTTAGCAAGACCGGGGCTCAGCCTGTTTGGGGTTTAGCAACTTGCTCTGAACAGTACTTGGGGGAAATGGGAGAGCATTAAACCCCATGGAATTCAATTTTTCCTTCACTTTGGAAACATCTTATCCTCACTGAGAGATGGAAAAGCTTTGTCTTGGCCCCTCTCCTCTGCCAGCTTGGTGACTGCACTGCCCTGTGTAGGACACTGATGCCCAGATCCTGGCTCTTGGGTTGTTTTGGGGAATTCACTGGCAGAGAGATTGTGCCCCGTGTCCAGGCTGACCCCAGGGAAATGCTCATCACGAGTACATCCCATGAGACTAATCACAGCAAAGATGTAGCAAGGCATTTATTGCAGGGATAAAAACCCAGAACAACATATTAGAGAAAGGGATTACTTGGGAAATGTTTTTATGGATTTTCTTTTTTAACTTGGCAGAATTAGAAGGGTCACAGAGAGGGATGAATTCCTAAACTCTTGATGAAAAATCAGATGTTTTCATCAGATGGAGATGAAGCAGGGTTTGTTTTTTTTTTTTCTTTCTAAAACTGGTAGAAGTGCATCAGTGACAATAGTTCACAGTGCGTGATACAAGGAAACTGCTCAGAGAAATCTGTGAATGGGCAAGGTTCAAAGAAATGTAAACTAAACAAAATGGTCTTGTATTCATAGGATATTATGTAGCCTGTACAAAAATACCTGCTGTATTTTTAGTTGTTAGTCATACACACTGACATCATTTGTGTGTCTGCCACTCATGAGAGAGGAGCCATGGCTGCTTGCAAAAATAAATCTGATATCTTTATTTATACCAGAATTGCCCTAATCTTATGTTTTCACATAAATAAAGGAGACCTAGTTTGATTCCTCACTGAAACACTTCTAATATTTTGTTTTTATATATTTTTTTCTTCTTCCTTCTTTATCTGAAAGTCCATAGCAATAAATCTGCTGCAATCCAAATGCACACAAACATGTATAAAATATCTGCAAAATGAATTTGAATCAGCTTTTGTGTTCCTAAATTGAATTCTTGCACTGGAAATTCAGTGGTCTCTTTGATAGCAAAACTCAGAATGCAATGCTCAAAAGATTCTTTGTGAGCAAATTAGCAGTTTTCTTGTCCATGAAGAAAAAGCAATAGAGAAGGTTTTTAGGAAGGTAACAAGTCTGAGTTCCATGTGCAGACAGGCTCTGGCCACTTCAAAAATAAAAAAATCAGAATTATTTTCAGAGTCTGGGTTATATTAAAACATACCTAAAAGGCACATGAACCATCCTTCACTGATTTAGAAAGAAAAAAACCCACCTGATTCAAATACTTTGAGAGCATTTGAAGTCTCACCCTGCTCACAGCTTTGTTTGTCGTGATCTCCCCAAATCCTTCTTTCCAGGCTGCCCTGCCTCAGCTCTCTCAGCCTTTTCTAGTGCCCATTGTATGGAAAAACAGGGAGTTATTTCAGCATCTCAAATCTGCTCCAACAGACTTCCATGAGCCTCTGAGATAGCTGTGGTGCAGGCACATCCCAGCAGGGTTGTGGTAACCCAAATGCAGCTCTCAGCTCCATTCCTCGGGGTCAGAGGAGCAGGAGTAACTCAGCAGCAGCAGCTCAAGCATCTGCTGTGGGCAGGAAGTCAGTGGCTCTGTGCAGCAGAAATATTGACCCTTGTGACTCTGCTTTTATTTCAGCGTGATCTCAGCCGGCAGGGCAATCCAAATATATCGCTAACATTTTCATTTCTTGTGAAATCCACTTGTAAGTCATTTTGAAAAAGAAAGATTATTAAACCCCTGCTGTGCTCAAAGATATTGCCAACAGACAGTGCTTGTGGGCAGGAGGAAAGTTGGTCTCCTGGGCTTTTGCACTTGTTAGATTAGTAAACAAAATACTGGGAAGGGAAGAGCCTCAGAAAGGCTGTTCTGTTTCTTCAAGAGCATTTTGTACCTTGTGTGGATAAGTGTGGCAGCAAAATTGAACCTAAGAGGTTTGCAAGGTATTGTTCAGCTGCTCTTTCACATGAAGGATGAAATGAATGTGAAACAGAATATTCATCTTACCCAGGTTCACTGGTCTGTTTTGCTTCCTTTCTGTCTCCTGACTTGAATGGTTTGATTTCAGCTCCTACCATGATAAACTATGGCTCACCACAGGTCCTATCCTAACTCATTCCTTCAAGCTGCTTGTGCCTGAAGAGCAGGACAGAGTGGTGCTGTCAAAATGCAGACAGACTTGCTCCTGCTCCAGCAGGAGAGTTCCCTTTGCTGTCAGAGGGCATGGGAAGGGATCAGGAGGTAAAAGCATCCACAAATCCCCTGTCATCATGCTTGGCTACTTTGACACATCCTTGCTTGAGTAGTCAGCAACTGGCCTGGAATATTCAGGGGACAGGAGCACCAGGAGTTAGAGAGGAGCTGGGAGTGCACCAGTGTGGTGCAATGCAACACTCCAGGCTCTGCGTCTTGGTTGGCTTGGTTAAAGAGCCTAAATGAGAGACATGGGACTCCAGGCAGCTCTCTAAAATGCAGTTTATTCCATCCAAGAGTTCCAGCAGTCCAGGGTCGTGGGTGACAGATCCTGTGCTCACAGCTCAGCTGCAGGCAGGCCTGGAGACCCTTTGGTTCAGGTTACATTGCATTACATACTTTTCTTTGCTGAGCATCTTAATACAGTAGAACCAATCTATACCATAGCTTTTATCTGTAGCCTATCATAACTACTATAATTACCATATTCATGTTCCTATTCTCCAGTCACTAAAAGTTAGTACATTACAGTTTAAGCTAGAAGTTGTTAATCAGTTTTCTTGCAGTGTAAAATTCTGAGACCATTTTTCTATTTGCAACTTTGCTGACTTCTTTGCCTGTGCTGTCTTTCTGTTGTTAAAAACATCTTGTTTGAGGTGAGTTTATCCTTTGCTCTAAGCCATAAAAACCCCTTCTCATTAACTTACCCTTTGCCTCCTTGGTTTTCCAGTAAGACTGGCTCAGCAATTCTTTTCTTCTATGTCAAAACTTGCTTCCAACTCTATTCCTTCATCAGACTGTACATTTAAAAATCTTTCTGCTAAGCATACATATATGTGAGACTTTCTTCTCAAACTTTCATCCTTCCCAACAGCTTGGGGCCCCTTCTCTATTAATTCTCTCTGAATTTCCCTGATTTCAAGTTTGGGCATCACTATGCAGAAGGGCAAACTTGACTCTGACTGCACCTTCCTCAACAGAGTTGGGGATCAGAGGGTGGATTTTTGCAAAACCCAAATCAGTGCAGATTGATTTCTCACGCTGTTTTCATCTCGCCCTCACAATCTCAAAACTATTTCACAGACATAAATAACAGGGAAAAGGTGATCTTCATGGAAACTATGGCAAGGGGGGAAAAGCTCCCACAGAGGGCCAAATGTTGAACAGCACAGCTCAGTTCTATTCCAACTGAGCCATATTTCCTCAGAGGATTACGTGCAGCTTATTGTGTTTGTAGGTTTGACGTAGGGAGTGGTTGCTCTGTTAGTAGCCCCAGTCATCTTCTCACCCCGAGGTTCTTCTCCTGAAGTGCTTGCTTGCTCTGTTTCTTTCCTGGGAAAGCAGAAGTGAGAAAAGATGAGGAGCTGTTTTAAGTCAGGATCTCTGTGTTATCTCCCTAATTTGGTCAGCTCCCATAACTCAAGCTGGGAAGGAACTGCTGCATTTCCTTGTCCACCACCAGGAATGTCTGTAGGGCCACAGCCCAGTGTGAGTGCTCAGGTCAATTAGCCAGAATCATTAACTGCAGACAGTTCCAGGCTGTGGGTGGAGTGCCCAGGAAGGTCCGTGTGTGTGCTGGAACCCTGCCTGTGCCTGGCAGCAGGGTCAGGGGCACTGAGCTCCTCCCCACGCTGCTGCTCTGACCTCAGGCTCTGTCAGGCTCCCTTAAGGACATCTCTGGGAGCCAGACCAGCCTGCCCAGGAGACAAAACAGGCAGATCCTGCTCAGCATCCCTCACTGAGGCAGGGAGGGAGGGATTGCTGTCAGGAGCCAGAGTCAGAAAAATCCCTGTTTTTAACAGAGAGCACGATGAAGCTGTGACTCGTGCTGACCATCATCATGTTGCATGGAAAGTGTTTTCACCAAAGAATCATGGAATCCCAGGGTGTTTTTAGGGATTGGGATGGACCTTAAGGTCATCCAGTCCCAATGCCCTGCTTTGGACACATCCAGGAATGAGATACCACAGCCTCCAATAAGTATTCCTGCATAGATTGTCTGTCGTTCGGAAGCTCTCCTGCCAAAGACAAATAATTCTGAAAATTTACATCAGACAACAGACATTACAGCAAGGGAAAAGCCCAAATCACAATGTTAATTATTTCTGGGAGAAAAAAGTCAGGCCTCTACCAATTAGAAATTAAAAACCTCCTGTATTTCAAAGAAGAAAATTGAGACAAATTTTACCTTGGGAAACAAACCCAGAGTTTTTACATCAGTACAGGCTGGTTCAGCTGTTAATTTTGCTTTTCAATGGATTTCCAGCTTTATACTTTACTTTCATTCTGTTGATTTTTCTTTTTTTCCTGCTGGTTGCAGAAATGTTCTTTTTTCCCAGAATATGGTCTCTCATTCCCAATCCATATGATTATTTATTTTCCCAATAAAGAAGAATGCAGTTTATCCAAGCACTAAAAATTGATTTAGATATTACAAAGACATTTTAGGTACAGGCTGTAACAGCTGTAAAGACATTGGCCTGAATTTGGCTTTAAATTTCCTTGACATTTTTGCAAATAAGGCTGCCTGGAAGAATTTGCTCCTGGGCATTTCAGTATCACAAGGAATTTAGAAATAGTAGTCACCATAATTTCTTTGGAAAAAACATTTTCATTTCTTGTTGGGGCATGGAGGGAGCTGTAATGTGGGAGGATGCATGTTCTATGTTCTTTTGATTAAAATTATTTTGATGGTATATTGAGTAATTTATCTGTTTGAGATTAGAATGCTATATTCATGTCAATTACAATAGATACATTGCCAATAGACTTAAATTTGTAAGAGACAAAGCATTCTATGCTCTATTCTATTAATTTTATAATATATAATCTTGTACAATATTGTATATATTTAATTTTCTGGCAGAATCTCACTGATTTTAAGTATAATGCTTTAAAGACAATAAAATACAAGCTCCTGATTGTCACCTGCCTATCCATGTTTTCCTGTTACCCACTTGTTTGGTGCTTATCCAATTTTGCTTTGCAGTTTTGTTCATATAATTGGACACAACTCCTCTTTTAAACCACACTTTTGTTGTGAAAAGATGTCTCAGGATACCTGATGTTACAAGAACCTTTATTTCACTCTTACAACAGCAGATTCTTTTTGTAATTCAGGTTGTGTGTGAAGAGCATCTGACCTGCTTTTGCCATAGCAACCACACCTTTTGATTTTACCAAAAGAAAAGTGAAAACCACTGGAAATTAGAAAGCCTTATTATTAATTTTGGGAGAGTTGTCCTTTCATTTACCATTGTTTTGTCCTTCAGCAGGGAAAACATTGATTCGAAAATCTCTTGCTGATAACAAATTATCTGTTACAGTGAATGTCTTAAACAGTGTTGGGAGAGGAAAGATAGAAATGAAGACCTCATTTTAAAAAAACCATGCCTGGGTACAACAGATAAATTACATTTTTCTATTTATCCTTTAAGTTCCCCACTTTGGAGTGAGTGAAGTGTTGCCAGTTTTTATAGATCTGTACTTTATTATAGCCTTGGCTCATGCTGCAGAATTTCTTATTAATGGCACCACGTGAGGGGGAAGAAGATCATTTCAAGGTTTTAGGGGATGCAGAACTATCTAGGGCTCAACTTCTGCATTGGAATATGAGCTTGTCCCCCACATCCACAGCAATTTGTCTGCCTGCACATCAGCTGAACCCAGGGCTGTTCCTCACTTGCCTCTTGTGTCATCTTTGTGCCTCTTGCAGCTCCAGAGGCTTTTCCTCCCTCTCCTGGCCCCCAGCAGAAGGTTTTTCCCAGAATGCTGAAGGCTGCCTGCGTTCCAGCAGCACTCATTTCACCCTTCCACTTCTTTTCCATGGATGTTATGTCTTCAGGCAGGACTACACGTGTTTTTCCTTTGCTCTGGCTATTAGTGATGGCTAATACTCAATAATTCATATAATAATGGGCTAAAGTGGGTCTGGTTCTGCTCTGTAGGAATCCCTTTTCACCCTGCACTCACAGACAGTGTTCCAAGGCAAATTTCATTTCCCCAAAGTGTTGATTTGCATCAGCTGCTACTGCCATAAACACATGAAATCACTCCATGGGTTTGAAATGCCCAACTTTCTCCTTACAGTGCCTCTCTCTTTCTAGAGCTGGAATTGGGAGTGTCAGCAGATCTGACAGATTAATAAAATACCAAATTAGGAAAGTCTGTCTCAACATCAAAGTAGTTTTTGTTCTGAGCATCTTGCCAGTTTATGGAGTGAAATCCAGGACTGAGATTCAGTGCTGAAAACTCCTCTCAAAAAAAAAAAAAAAAAAAGCTAATTACTGGCAATAGGACTGTCACTGTCTCACATTTGGAAATTTTATTTTGGCTGGAGTCCTACACTCTCTTTTATGACAGAAATTAAACCACTGTACAGTTGGATTCTACAATGATTCTTACATATATATATATAGGTTATTAACTTTTCCTGGTTCCTTATCTCATATCTAAGAAATGCTTTCTTTTGTGAGCAGATGTTACATTGCTAAAAATGTATTGGAAGCTGCTGAATTCCCCATTTATATTGGATGGATGATGTTTTATGTAACACTGAATTATCAGCTGGACAATGTGTGTTAGTTAATGTGCACAGGCTTTAAATATTTTTAGCAACACCTGGAATACAGTAGCATATTTTTTTATTAATTATGCCCCATGTTTATATTTTTTTTAAAAGACATGCTGACATTTTTAAATTCGGCTCTATTTTCAGTGTAGAATTTTGGTGTCATCCAAGGTCAGTGCCCTCCCCCAGTATCCCATAACTTGCTAGGTTTATAGGAGTTATAGGTTATAGGTTTTCTCATATATGCCAGAAAGGTGCTTGACAAATTGTGCATTTGGGACCCATCCAGGTGCAGGACTTTTTTTTAATGGATATTTCCTGGGACTTAGTGTGTTCTTTTTACTGTGGTGGTGTGGAAATGTGCAGTTCATGGCATCTCTCTCTTGGAGTATACTATATTAAAAGGCTTAAAAGTGACATATTTATAAACATTTCGCTGTCAAATGCCTCTGTTAATAGATGGCCATGCTCTGTAAGTGATGCCACAAATAGCTGAATATTGCATTAATAAAACCCTGGTAAACATTTACTTTCCAATGCAGTTTTACAGCTCCTGGTGTCTCAAACCAGGCTGCTTCCACATTACCAAGAATTTTTTATTTTTTTTTTTGCAGCTCTGATTAATTTAATTTTCATCCTGCTTAGTACTAGTGCAAATCAAGTTCAGCTTCAGTTCCCCTGAGTCACAGCAGCTGCACTGATCCCGAGTTCAATTGCAGCCAGGCAGGGACCAAGGTTTTAAAGTCTGGCAGGGTTTTAACAGTGCCAGAAGTGCTGGTGTTAGAGACCATCAAAGCAACTCTCCTTTATGTCCCTGTGCACTGAGATACCCTGCAGAGGCAGGATCCCAGGCACTGGAATCCCTCAGCAGAGAGATGGATTTGGGCTGCTTAACCTTGATTTCAGCAGGGGCATTGGGGCTGAGCTGGCACTCAGTGGATGGAGCTGGGCTGATTTTGGGAAGCTCTGAGCACCTGTGCTGTGTGTCTGATCCAGATTCCCAATCAACCTGGTTTTGTTGACACTTTTGTCTCAATATTAATGTACAGCATCTTTCTAACAGTACATTTATAGTCCTCTAATATAGTAAACATACAGTGGTTTGCAGGAACTTCTATAATAATAATTTAAACACCATAGCAAGTATTTAGGGTCCTTCCATCACCATAATTCACCTCCAGTTGCTTACTTATGCAATTCTTGCTCTGCAGGCTTTTGTCACAATCCTTTCTGAGTTCTAGAGTTAATATCAAGATAATTAGAAGTGCCAGATAAAAGCCTCTTCTCCTATTGACAAATCATTCCCCTCCATATTGTTGTTTTCTTCTATAGAGAGAAAGATCATTGAAATGTTTCAAAAGGCATCTCCATTGTAGATCTCACCTATGGGAGGTTCAAGTGTTTGCTGTGTATTCAAACTCCTAAATCACATTACTCAACCTGCATTGCAAATCCCTGGAGCTACCCACTAAATCAAATAACATGTTTCCTTAGGAGGCAGGAAAAACAGGAGATATCAAAATATGTATTATTAAAATCCATTTCAGTGTGGGTGCAATTTGACAATGCGTTCAGCACTTCATTTCAGCAGACAAGACAGTGGGTTTTTTTGGTAGTGGTATTACCATGTATTTATCCTTGATTAATCCAGCAGTAAGAACACTGAAAATGGAAACAAGGAAACTTGTGGTATAAAAAAATAAATTGGGGAGTGGTTACAAAGACTGAGTAGGGATGGTCCTGCTTAAAGGTTACTCTGTGTTCATTTTGGGGGTACCAGCATTAGTTATTGCTCAGTGTTTGCCAGTTTTCGGAAGGTGTAATGCAAGAATTGTGTATTTGTGTGAGGAGGCAAAGTGTAACACTGCCTGTGTCTGCCCTGTTTAGTGCTGAGCATCGGAGAAGGCGGATTCTGGGAAGGCAGCACCCGGGGACACATTGGCTGGTTTCCTGCAGAGTGTGTGGAAGAAGTTCAGTGCAAACCAAATGAAAGCAAACCAGGTAATCACATCAAGCCCCTGTTGAACCCTAATGTGACAGATGCTACGTGTCTGACCCAACAGACACATCAGGGCCTTTGTGCACTGCTAGAAATGGGAGAATTGGATAAAGCTGAGCTGCTGAGCTAAAAAATACAGGTAGGTTTATTGATTGTATTTACTGTCCAAGCAAGCAGACTTTCTCATGAGGAACTATGCTGGGAAGTACCACAGCCTTTACACAGAGCTGTATGCAGACATTTTGTATAGGATTATGTTGTTTTTTATTTTCTAAAGAGTGGAAGAATGTCTAATGAGACAAATAAATAAGGGAATAAAACCTGGCCAGTCATCTCCCAGCCTGAGGGAGTCATACAATGCATTTAGCTCTTGTTCACAGCCCTGTTGCCCTTTCCCTGAATGCTAGAGGAGGCATCCTTTAGTGGGATATCCCATACCCATCCCTGCTGATGACAAAGGAAATGGAATCCTCCTTTATCACACACGTGTATTGCCACAAGTAACCTTAAGCAAGGAGCCTTTATAGTCCTGGTATAATAAAAGAAATGAAATCTACATTAAAGCAGGTTATTTTTAGAATTACCTACCATCTCATCCTTTCTCTGCTTTTAAGAATTAAGATGTGAGGACATCCTCTCTAATTAAAAGCTCATTATAAATGAGCTCTGAGAATATAATTAATGTTCTCCAGGAGCGTATGAAGTCTGAAATCATCTATTGATGTGTTTTTAGATCTCTGTTGTATTGATTAAGAACTTACTGGCATTGCACAGATGATACACTAAAATTTATGCATTGTATCATTCATTTACAGATGTTTTTCTTTTATGCATGTCATTATCAACTGCAAGGTATACTTTTCTTTTTTATTTTTTCCCTATGTGGAGAAGTTGTGCTTCCTTTTCTGTCTCCCTTTTGAGAGGGGAAAAGAGGAGGAGGGAAAACCAGATCCAATATTTGGAGAGAATGGATCCAGGCACTGAGAACAGAGGGAGAACAGTTCTGTAGCTCTTCAAAGGGCTTGAGAAAAGTCAGAATTTAGAGATGGAAATGTATTAAACAAAAGGAAGATTGAGGCTGGAATTGCCCTGTGTAGGAACAGTAACCCTGCATTAAATTTGAGCTATCATTTGTCTCCAGATCTGTAGAAAATTCTGAGGACATGAAGTGAAGTTTAAAGATAAGAAAGAAGTTTTGCATCTTTTCAGTGGTTTTGAAGAGAGAGTAACCAAAAGTGTTTGTTACAAATCCTTAAAGACTTCCTTGAGAATTTCTTCAGGAGGTAAATTCAGTATGTGACAGGATTGTCTTAATAGATGATGATTGTTTTTTGAGCAAGAATGTCTTTGATCATTCAAAGGAACACAAAAATTAAGAAAAGAATTGTCACAAGAGGAACAAAAGGATTATGAAAGCTGGAAGCAAGAAAAGAATATAAACAGAAGCATGTTACAAATTTTCTGACGTGAAATTATGAAGACTTATGCCATGTGTCTGGCAAAGCACGAGACATTTACTGTAATTTATAACTATTGCCTTCTTTCTGATTGTTTTCCTGTTTGCTTATGGTACAGTGGGAATATTAATGTTAACATAGCTTAAGGCTTTAAATATGCCATTCTTCTACTCTAAAAAGGGTGAAAATGTAATTAAATAGGAACAAAAGGGACACATTTTCTCTGTCAGTGAACTTGTGCACTCCCATATTTTGCTGGGCTGTCTCAAAAAATGTCCTGCACCCAGAATGAGGTTCAGTGCTTCTGTGAGTAATGTGATAGAGGCTGGAGCTGGGAGGGAAATGAAATATATGGAATGCACAGTATGTGCCATATTATTATTGAAATATGGCATGGAGTGAAAGCAGCTGATCACAGAATTGCTCTGTGCATTCCCTCTGCATAGGAAACAATGGGAATGAAAGGGAAAAGCTTTATAAGCAAAAATCAGCCAGTATTCCCTCTGAGTAAAAATGAAGAAGTAATTTAGAAAAATGTGTTAGGCATGGTGAAATGATTAGAAATTAAATTAGGTCTGTTGGGATTGCTGAAAGAACATCAGCTGAGAAACATCACAAACTTGTGCCTCTTGCAAGAATTTGCATCGTGGTCTTTGCAAAGCAGCAGAACTTCTTATGATAATGATTTAGAAAGTAGAGCATTTAAATGTGGAGGAAATGAAGCTCAGACTCAGCTTTTTCCATACCAGCACCACAGCAACAGTTCTTTCCCCTCAACAAGATTTAGGAACATTTCTTCCAGCAGCTTCCCTTTGCCATTAAGTTTGAACAATTGTGTTTAATAGAGGCTTGTCATTTGCACGCCATGAGTGAAGGAAAGAGGAATAGTTCTTGGAAAAAACAAACTCCAATTAAACACTCCAGGCCCAGTAAAACTGCTGGGCAGGTGTTTCATGTCAGGCTGATGTATAATCTCCCTTCTAAGGAAAGTTCCATTTTTAGGGAACTTTATTGCAATCCCAACTGTTCTCTGGAAGTGGGCAGGACAGAACAGCACCTGGTTCCTGTGTTCTCCTCAAAGATACCATGCCAGCTTGGCAGGTTCTGTTTTCCAAAGAAAATCATATTGACTGGCATTAATTCTACTTCCTTTCTTTTATCCTCCATTAATTGAGACTTGTAGGAATTGCTCCATTATTTTGCTAGGGTTGATTCCAGGTCTGTGGGCTCCCAATTATCCAGGTTGTCTCATTTGCCCTCTAATGGCACCAGCACAGGACCTGCTGCTTTCCAGTTTAAAGTTCCCTTGACATTTTGAGATCCAATGGAAAAAGAACAACAACGAAGAAAAGAAAATCATTACTGTAGTCTGCTAAATTCTTTTTTCTGCTTTTAATGAATTCTTACAAACAAGACTTTTGTGCTACCTTGTTTTAAAAAGTGCCAGTTTTTGGCATTTTGTAGCCAGTTTTTAACATTCTGCAGAATTATTCTGAGAGTAGAAATAATCCCTCAGATGAGGTTGGCACATTATCTTATCTTGCATTTTACCTGCTCAAACAGAGAATGCAAATGTCACATATTTACTCTTTCTGCATTGACAGTTATCTTGTGTTATTCAGAAATGAGCCAATTCCATTTTGAAATGTCTTTCTATTCTGAAATATGTTAATTTTTTTTGTTGTTGTTTTTTAATTTTTTTTCTAAAATGTTCTGGGTAAGTTGAAAAAATGTTTCTCCTGCTTTAATTTATATGTTTCTGTTTGCTTTTCTTCCATCATAAGGTATTACATGAACTTGAGAGACTTACTACATAAATGCTTTCTATTACACTTGTGATTTTATGCTCCAAATCTTTCAGAATTCAGGGCTATCTGATTGCCTACAACTGAGGTGAAATATTCATTTTCAGGCTGGAAGTTATCTTTAGCTACATTCCAACTTTATCATTTATTGTTCCTCCCTCTCTAAAGTGCCTGGAGAACTCCTAGATTTTACCAATGATACTGATATAAAGGCAGACTCAGCGTGTCTGAGAGATTCTTGCTGTCTTTCAACTCTTGGCCTCCCCAGTGCACCTTTCCTTGAGTTCCAGCCTCATTTTGTATATTTTCTTACGATGAGTTTTCATTCCATGGCCTCCTTTGTGCCTCTTTCTATCCTGTGCCCTTGGGATACACCTTATTAGTAGCTGTAGGAGTGCTGGGAGTTTATTTCAGATTAGATCTGCCGCAGGCACGTGGCTGCAGTGACCATGAGCAGCTCTGCTTTTTCCAGGCAGGATCAGATCTGTGCCAGTCCCAGGGTCTGTGCCAGTCCCGGGGGCAGCACTGGCAGGGCACGTTCCCAGCTCTGCCCTGCCCATGGAGCTGTGCCCGTGCTGACCTCTAGTGTCACAGCAGGCTCTGCCAGGCTCCATGCTGCCTTTTGAGCTCCAAGGTGGCACAGAGGCATGGGATATTTGTGTCAGGAAAGGCCTGGATCAGGAATAGTGTGGCCAGCAGGTGCAGGGAGGTCATTCTGCCCCTGTACTTGGCACTGGTGAGGCCACATCTGGAGTGCTGTGTCCAGTTCTGGGCCCTCAGGCTGGGAAGGACGTTGAGATGTTCAAACACATCCAGAGGAGGCAACGGGGCTGGAGAGGGGCTGGGAACACAAACCCTGTGAGGAACCACTGAGGGAGCTGGGGGTGCTCAGCCAGGAGAAAAGGAGGTTCAGAGGAGACCTTATCACTCTCTACAGCTCCCTGAAAGGTGGCTGTGCTCAGGTGGGGTTGGTCTCTTTCTCCAGGCAGCACTGACAGAACCAGAGGACACAGTCTCAAGCTGCACTAAGGGAAATACAGGTTGGATGTTAGGAAAAGGTTTTTTATGGAAAGAGTGATAAAGTACAGGAATGGCCTGCCCCAGGAGGTGGTGGAGTCACCATCCCTGGATGTGTTTAGGAGAAGGCTGGATGTGGCACTGCGTGCCATGGTTCAGGTGAGGTGTCAGGGCATGGGTTGGACTCGATGATCTTGAAGGTCTCTTCCAACCCAGTCATTCTGTGATCCTGTGTGATTCTGTGACCTCAGGGATCACTGAGACCATCCTGTCAGCCAGGCTGAGTGCCACCTCCAGTCCCTTCCTGAGCGCAGTGCCTGTGCTTTTGTTTGGTATCCCTTATTCCTGAGTTTCCAGCAACTTGAAAACGTAGTGACAGATTATCCAGGAATAGCAGAGTTCCCTTGCAATTTCTTTTTTACCTATGTAACTCTACACAGCTGTTAAAAGCAGAAACTGCAGCTATCCTTGTCCAGCATTCCCTCTCGATCCCAGAAGTTACCAAACAAGTCCAAGCTGTGTTAATAAAATGAATCCTTTTGCTGTTTCTGAAGCAGAGAATTTTCTGTTTTCCACATTCTTAGTTTTTAACGCCCCGTGCGTTCAGTAAAACCACATTTGTTCCTCATTTCCACCATCCCTTTTTATAATTAGCACAACACCTTCCCAGGCAGTCGAGCCAGCCAGGCTGCTAGAAAATGGAATTGCCTTCCTGCAAGAAGGAAAGATGCTTTACTGTGGATTGAGAGCTGACATCTGTGCTGGCCTTCCAGAAGGAGTCTTGCTTTCCTAAATTTGCTGCCTGGACATAATAGATATCCATATGTAAAACCAGTGCCTTATCCCATATAATTGACTCTATGATTCTGTGTTAAACACAGCAGTGGAGGGGGAAAAAACCAGATAAAAACCCTTTTTTCATCCAGCCTAAATGGCCCACCTTTTATAAATGACCCAGATTAGCCAAATTCTTTTTAACAAATTATTCTTGTTACAACTTGTTACGATGAGTTCTGGCTAATTTTAGCTAGAAAGGCAACTGAAGAATAAATAGAAATGTTGTGGTGATTATTAGAACTCTGAAAAATTCTATACACAAATAACTTTGGAAACCACTAGAAATAAGTGGGTTTCAATGAGACAGAGGAGATGGTATCTCACCAAATGAGCACCTCAAGGGTTTTGATAATAAATTTTGATAAATTCTCCTTCCACAAGATTTCACCTTGAGTAGAAGGTGCCTGTGTACCTGTGACAGAATTATTGTGCAACTTGAACTGTTTGGTGTGAGCAGCAGCAGTTAAGGACAAAACATTGCTGCAGCTGAAAGGACTAAATGGAGGCAGTATAAAAGAAATTTATATATGTGAGGGAAAGATATTTTTGTTGGGACAGTTAATCGCAAACATTGTCATGGAAGTAGTGTAAGGAGCTAAGAAGTTCTGAGAGCTGGGAAATAAGTTCTCACTCAACAGTGCAGGCTGGACTCAATATGGCCAAGAGAATATAAAGCCAAATGAAAATCAAATTGAAAAGGCAAGATTGCATCACTTGTAGTTGAAAAATTGTGCTGGGATGCAGATACAAAGGCAGCCATTTCAAATGGGTTGAAAGCTCAAGGGATGAATATTACACCTATTTATATTATATTAATTATATTATATTTTATTATATTACATTACATTACATCACATCACATCATATAATATCATATCATATCAATTTTTATTATATTATGTTTATTATATTAATTTTTATTATATTATATGTATTGTATTGTATTATATTGAATTTTTAATCCCAGTCAGGCTCTGAAGGTTATCCCGTTGTAACCCTGGTACCCAGAGCCCAAGCTGACTGTTCAGTCAGTCCTCCTGCCTTGAGGGATGTCATCCAAGCTGTGACCTCTGAAATACTCTCTCCTGCCTTGCTTCTGTGTTTTGCACAACCAGCCACCTGGCTTATGGGATTCTGAACAATTTCATCTTTTGAGGAGTGATTTTCTGCCACATAATATTTCCCATGGACAGATCTGTCATTAAAAAAAATTGGGAATGGATGACAACACAGTGATCATAGACAAAGATACTCTGTTTCTGATTTATCCTTTAGAAAGATCAGGAATATGCCATATACCATATTTTTGCTTAAACTGCATTCTCCTCCATCAATCAGTGGGAAAACTATATTGCAACCAAAAAAAAAGAAAAAAAAAATCTATGCAAAGGACTAGATGTGAGGTGCTGGCAAGGCAGCCCACAAAGCTTGGTGCAGTAATAATCAACTAATTCTGACATCTCTCTGTAGCTGAGGATGTAAATCAACCCCACTTTTTTGTCTCAAGTGATGGAAATTCAAAGAATGAACCTCAGCAAGTTTCTGCACTTTAGCTTTGCTGAGCGAGGCATTTGTGCTCCCAGTGATGACAAACAGCAGTTTGGGAAAAGGCTCTGGAATGAATCATCTCTCAATAATAAAGGGAAGGGGGAGGCAGAGGTGACTGGAGAGCTGTTTTTATCTGCAGGCTGGCTATGGGGGGGAGCCATCTGCTTCCCACTCAACCTGCAGGGCGTGCTCCCTGGCCAAAGGTGCCTTCAAAGGCCTTTTCTTCTTTCAATCTTCTGAGCAAGAAGCAATAGAGATTTCCTGCTCTAACAGGAGTATTTGTTAGAAGTCCTTGGGAACACTGAGTCCACCCATTTCTCAAATAATGATGCAGGTCTGGTTTGAAGGAAGAGTAAAAGAAAGGATTCCATGATAATAATTTCATCATTTGCCAAGGTTTTGAGAGCAGTATAAAACCAAAGCATCAAACAAAATTATTCAAATTAAAAAAAAAAAAAAAAAGCAAGCCCATGTCTAGAGCTTGTAGAGAATGTATGCCTGTCTGCATACTTATCTCTGAATAAGGAATTTTTAATTCATAATATTTTACTGTCTGGGATGCTCAGCTGACATGTACTTCATCCCTTTCACTCCCATTTCCATGCTTGCTAAGAGCCACTTAGGAATAACTCTAATCAGCTGGAAGGGAGCAGCACAACTCTCCAAAGCATTGAAATAGGCTAAAAATAAAATGCATAGCAATATAAAATGAGAGTTATGTGGTAGGAAACTCAACATTTCCAGTACATCTGGGATTGCTGCTGTGTGAAATCGGACATGCAGGTGGGGAGTTTTTCCTCTTCTGGTTCTTTCTTCACTTTTTTTTCCTCAAGAAATCATCTGTCACACCACAGAGGATCAAAGAAGTGCAAACTCTGAAGGATGTCTCAAGAAAGGAGTTACTATGATGGTTTATTCCTTTTACTTCCAGTGATGCATTCTCATTTTCTGTTCAAAATCACAGCCCATGGAATATTTTCAAGTTGAGAGCAGATAGAGACATCAGAGATGTCTAATGTTACAAATTACTGTAGAAGCACCAAAAAGTTAAAGCTAAGAAGTGAATGATTTATGAAATGATGGAGCCTCCTGGGGAATTTAAGCCCAATTATTGGTTTAAGAGAGAGTACTTCAGCTTGTGGCAGAATTTGAGCAGCCCTGTTCTGCAACATGCTAAAAACCTAGGAGTAATACCTAAATTTTGATTCCCAGTTGTTCTTGTGGAAACTACTCATATAACATGGTTTTTTCAAGCCATTCAAATCTGTTTTGAGCCTCTCAAATTTTAACAAACCTGGCAGATCTTAATGACTGTTAGTAGACAGAAATCTGTAGCTTTTATGTCCTGGAATTCTGGAGCTTTTCAAATTTCATAAAGAATATATATTTTAATTATAGCATCTCTACACTAATAGTTTTTTGGTGATTTTTTGGTTTGGTTTTTTTTTTTTTTTTGTAATTAGTGATACTTTGTAATATCTTATGAACCTATGATCAACTATAGTTGATCTTTTTGCTCTAAGTATCTTAAATGACAGTAGCAATAGCTTTTACTTTGATTTAACATCCATTTTTTCCCCCTGAAATTCTGTTTAACCAGGATTCTCTGATGCACCTGTGTAAATATTATTTATATCAGAACACAACTTCTGTTCAAATCATTCTGGCTGTCTATCAGAATTAAATATAATGGCCTAATTAATCTAACTCATTACATTTAGAATGACCTAACACTTTTTAAAGTAACTTTGGAAAAAAAAAAAAAAAAAAAAAGCAAGGCAAGCCTTAGATCTGTACATATTCCAAAAGTGTTGAGAAGTTATCTTTTTCTGCTGCACTAAATGACACATTGGGGCTTTTTTCCCCTTCTGATTTTTAATGGCTCAGATAAAAGGCCTGACAACAGAGCCTGAAAACTCTTTGAAACTCTCCCCAGCTAGTTGAGATCAAATTCTTCTTAATTTAAGGAAGATGATGGAGCAACTGCTTAAAGTAATGGCAGTGCTGGAGGTGATCAGGAAAATGATGCCTGAACAGAGCCGCTGTCAGATAATCCATATTCTGTTCTGGAATCATGGCTCTGCTTTTTGCTTCCCTCCCTTGCTAGAGAGCTCAGCTCATTTGGTTATAGATCACTACTAAAAGGATACTCTGGGGTCAGAAATAGATTCTTGGTCTCCAGGTAAAACAGACAGACCTGAGTGAATGTTCCCAATTGTGAACTCACAAAATGGATTGAATTTTAAATGGTAGTGTAACTTGGTTATGTTATTTACATACAAAAGTGTGTTTGTATTTGTAGCTGAGTCTGAAACTTGGGCTTTGCTTTCTGAATTGAAATGGAAAATGTCTATCAACTTTCTCAACCCTCCAGTCAGTCCAAAATTCACAAATATAAAATGTGGCTGTAAAAGTCAAACTGATTTTGTGCATGACTTACAAGCAAAAAGCACTTCAATGTATTGGTTTGGGTCTTTTTTTTTATAGCCAAGGGTTCAACTCTAATTATACAACAATCACTAAGTCTTTATTCTATGCTTGCAGTTATGTTTTGCACACATCAAGAATTAGTTTAGTGCTGTCTAGAGAGACATTGAAAATAGTTCTGTATTTTGGCTGCTCTCCTGAAAATAATGAAAGTAATTGTATTGGGTACCCTGTATAACACATTAGTAGTTTGAGGAAATGAAATATAACATGTCTTTATATCAAATATTGTTTGTCAGGTAAGTTATAAAGTTATTTTTTAAAAGTTATATTAACATTTGTTAGTCAAGACTTTAAAAAGAATGAAAATAGTTACATTCCTGACTGTAAATTCTTATAGATTACACTTTTTCTTTCATGTTGCCAGGATCAAACCTCTCCTTTGGATTGATCTCTTAGGAGACTTTGAGGCCCTGGGCCACTGTTTGAGAGAAAAATGCAAATATAGATAGGAAAATTCAAGTCACCTTCCCAAAATCCCCAAGTTTTCATGCTGAGATTTTATACCCAAGCATAAGACACAGCTACCTGCAGCAAACAAAAGATTGTCAGAAGAAATAATGCCAGAATTGCTTTATTTGAAGGAGCAGAGGATGTTTCTAATGTTACAGATTTTTGCTAAGAGCTTGCCCCGGAGAAAAGCAAATTAAAGAATCTTTTTTCATTTTTAGCAAAGAAATCTTAAGGGTGTAATTTGTTTTCAAATGGACTCTTGAACCCCTTATATTAGTCCTCCTCACTGGTTTAATGCTTTGCTTAGACATGAATTCCCATTTTCAGGATGAGCTGGTGAAACATTACCTGTATTCTGGGCAGCAGGTGGACAGATGAAAAAGGGAAGCTATTATTTTCCTCCAGATGTCTTGTTTATTGGGGGCAAGGAGAGCAGGGAGGTGGAAATGCTTTTCAGAGGGGTGATACATCACTGCCCTGGTGGATAATGCACTTTTTGTGTTTCCTGAGCAGCCCAGCAGTGGGATGCTGCTGCTGCAGCACAGGGAGGAAATTCTGCTGTTCTCAGGAGTGGCTGTCCTCAGGTGCTCACTCCCCCGGAGCAGATTGCTCAGTGCTGGGGAGGACAGACAGCCTAGAGAGCCCCAGACCTCGCCAAGAGTTATGAGTGCCTCGGGGGGGAAGGGTCTGTGAGCCTGAGCAGCAGGGAGGAGCACACAGCTGGGGACAGAGGGGCTGCAGGGGCTGCTGGAGCTTGGCTGTGCCACCACCTCCAGCTTCTCTCTCTCTGTGTTTTTAACTGTGCTTTTAATGCTGCCACTGACCTGGGGAAAAAATATATTTATATATATAACTATATAAAAATATATTATAATATATAATATACATATGATAAAAATTATAAAGATGTATTATATATTTTCTATAGTGATGATATGATACCATACGATACCATATAATATAATATAATATAATATAATATAATATAATATAATATAATATAATATAATATATATAACATAATATAACATAATATAATATAATATACGTACCGTAACATAATGATATAAATGTTTAAATTTTTTGAGGTTAGCTTGTGTGCAAAAATCTCTGCAAACTGTTCCTAAAATAGTGACTGCTGTGTCTAAAGTCTAAGTAACCTTGAACCCAAACTTGCATTTAATCATTCTGTGTCTGGGAAAGAGAGCTCTTAAATATTGCTGAACTTTTCCTCATTAAACAGGTGTTGAGTTTATTATCATGTGTCTTATTAGCTGGCTAATAAATGCAGGTGATACTGATTATTTAATGAGAAGCTTTACCTCTACCAAGATGTTTTTAAGTATTCATTTTGATAGATGTTTTAGTGTTCAGTTCTGAATATAAAAAATCCTTCAGTTGAACTCTAATGAGTTGAACTACACCCTCATTCCTGTATTTGGAGAGTCTTCGAGGTTTCACCCTGTTGATAGAACTGGAAGACTGAAATATATCATAAATATTCTTGTTCAAAATTAAATATTTAGAATTTTTTGAAGTCCTGACCTTACTTTGGAGGATGCTGCAGCTCATCTTGTTTAAAAGTTAAGTGGAAATACTTAAGTTAATCAGCCAAGCACTTCCGAAAGTTCTTGCAAGGCTGTTTTGATCCAATTTAAGATGTATTACTGAATCTTTTAAAGGTAAAGAATCAGTAAATACTTGATTATCCTTCTTTTGGATTGACCCGAGTTACAAATAAGGCAACATGTAAAATCTACCATCAGATCTGCTCAGAATAAAAAGCTATTAAGAATTTTCCTTAAAAAACACTGTCCAGTTTCTTAGGTTGTGCTACATGGAAACAATATTGATGAAGTGTTTCATATGTCATTAAGCACATGTAATTTTGGGATTCTCCCAGTGTTTTCCAGTACAGCTATAAACAGGGATAAATTTCAAGAGTTGTCATGTCATTTATGAGGGACAAGCTTGAAAAAGCCTCCAATAGTCCAAGATGTTGGTAGAAGAGAAGGAAAGTAGTTGGCAGCAGGATCACAGGTACTGCCATGCACACAGGGAACAGGATCTGGGCTTTCTAACAGGATTCGCCCTGACAAGGATTTCCCTTAATAATCCTCCTGTTTCAGATGGCTCAAACAGATTACTCAGGCACTGAAATGGGTATGCTTAAAATACCACTTATCTCTGATGGCTGGAATCCTGTTCTGGGAAGCATTTGGGGGAACAGTGGTTGTTTTGTGTTTTAAACCAGAACTTGGGGCTTAACTCTGCAAAAACCTTTTATAGTGCAGACTCTGGAGTTTGCAGCCTGTCACTAAGGGGCAGATTTAGGGTTTGACTTTCAGCTCTCACTTCAAAGCACAGAGAAACCACACTGACCACAACAACAGAAAGTTTTGAATGGAAATCAATCAGCTTGAAGTGATTAATGCCTGAATATTATTTAATTCCCAGGCTGGTATGCTCACACCCAGCCCTGTCAGGTTTGGCAGACACAGACTGGGATGACCAAGAGTGTTGGGTCACTAAAAGGTTGTGATTGGCTTGAAAAGTAGTTTGAACTGCAGGTGAGAATTTAAACTGCTACAATCCCTGTCATTCTCTTTTTTTTTTTTTTTTTTAATCCATTCTAACTTCATACCTTTAGAGTAAATTAAATTTGTCCATTTAGTCTCCTGTAGTCAAGCTTTAAGGTAAAGGTTGCAAATATGTCGCTTGAAGGAGCATGAAAATAAGGAACCCATTTCACTCACCCCCTAAAATATGTGAGAGTTTATGAGAGTTTAATGTTTTCCCAAACACATATGAAGAGTTATGATATAACATTATTGCTGTTCATAAATGTAAGAGACCAATGATCTCCTGGAAACTGGTTGTTTTTCTGGGGCTATTTTCTGCATTTTTGTTGAAATGTGGCTGCTTCAAAGCATTAGGACACTTAAAATTGCATTACTGCTGATAAAAGATACTTTTACAAGTTTAATTTTAAAGGTACACTGTTTTTAAAGGGTTTTTTGTTTGTTTTTATTTTTTGGGGTTTTTTTGAGGAAAGTCTTGATCTTGCAGAGATACATTTAAAAGGTTTTTTCTGAAACCTGCAGTATATAATATTGTGGTTTTCCTCCTGTGATGTGTGTACTTACCATGTATATTTGAAGCATTCATTTTTGATGCCCTAAATCAGGTTTTACCTTATTTTGCAATATTAATTTTGCTTACATGATCAGACTTTCACATGAATAGGAAAACACCAATGATTTGTATTGATTTTTCTCTTCCTTGTTGGTTTTTCCCCTGATTTTCTTGCTGAGCTATTCTAAAGTAAAAAAGTAAAAGATACCCTATAGGCCATTTTCCAAATGTGCATAATACATGACCTGGTGCTTAATGTTTTTCAGCATCTCAGAAACAAGAACATATTCTGAATTTTGATTAAATGCATTTGATGAGCCATCTAATGGTTTGATGACAATGTTTAAGTCAGGGTTTCTTGAAGCTAATATATTGTGTTACACAAATCAATTCATTCCATTAGTATCCTAAAACCCCAAGCATCTGTTTGGAAGCTCAATAAATTGGACTGCCCTGGTATCTTTATCTGGGATATCAATATTCAAAAGCCTTCCTACATCCTGAACGTGCTGATTGCACCTTTTTTCTTACAGAAAATCAATTACCCTGCCCTACAGCAGCAGAATTTTAAAAAGATACAATCCAAACTTGAATCTCACTCTCTGATTTGATGTCTGGATGCTCTGTGTGTGTACAGCTCTTCTGTGGGCCTTGTTTAAATTCAGGATAAGGTCACCACTGTGCACCTGTTACTGTGCAAAAGCTTTTCCTATATTTCCTAACAGCCAATATCATCAAGGGTGCCAGGGCTTTGGAGGAGTTTCTTTTGGCTGTCAGACTGGGCTCAAGTATTCCAAAGTGTCATCCCTAGTGAGGTGTTTTTCTTTGACTTGGTCCTACACTCCTGGCTCACCAAAATTCAGGATTAGCATCCTTCTCTCCCAGCCTTGTTCTGAGTGCTGCCAGAGCCTGTGCTCTGATCCTGTCGGCTGCCAGCCAAAAATCACTTTTTTCCAAGTAAATCAAAATTAATATGTATGGGTAGCAAGAGCAGACAGGACCTTCCCTGGCTAGGAAATAGTGGGGAACAGTGAATGTCTGTGTTCTGCTGTCTGGGGATGCACACAGTCTGCCAGAAATGTTCTTGGGACAGCAGGGATGGAGAGATTGGAGCACGCAAGGAGTGACAGATGTGGGATGAGGAATTGATGAATCTGACTCCATGTTCTTCGAAGGCTAATTTAATATTTTATGATATTATATTATATTAAAGAATGCTATACTAATCTATACTAAAGAATAGAGAAAGAATACAGACAGAAGGTTGAACTACTTAAAAACTCGTGACTGACTCCTCAGAGTCCCAACACAGCTGGATGGTGATTGTCATCAAGTAAAAACAATTCACATGTTGGATAAACAATCTCCAAACCACATTCCAAAGCAGCAAAACACAGGACAAGCAATCAGATAATTATTATTTTCATTTTTCTCTGAGGCTTCTCAGCTTCCCAGGAGAAGAATCCTGGGCAAGGGGATTTTTCCAGAAAATGTGACAGTGACAAAGGGATGTCCGTGAATAAAAGCCCCCTGGCTGAGGACATCACCCTTCTGCTTCTCTCTCTCACACTCAGTGATGGAGGTGCCCCTCAGCTGGTGTGAAACGTGGGCTCTGAGCTGCGCCTTCGGGAGCTGTCCCTGCATTCAGGAGGCGGTCACTAGATGGCATCTTTGGGTATAGAATTCAGGGGAAAAGTCATCTCTAACGTTTCATTTGTGCTCAGCCTCGTTTCAGCTCACTCTTATTTCTGCCTGGATATAAAAACTTACTTAAGAAAGGACATGCCCAGGTAGCAGGAGACAGTGGGGAAGGAAGCTTTTTCTGGATTTTTTTGTACTTTCTGAGCAGTGGGGTTTACCTTGAATTCTCATAATTATGTGTAAACATTTTGCAATACTTTTCTAGGTGATATTTGTGGAAATTTTTTGATTATGTATGAATGCAGATCTAGGAATCTGTCATTTGTGGGGTTTTTTTCCACACTCCTTACAGATGATAGTCAATCACTTGGAAATATTCCAGATAAAATCATATCTTGAAAACACTTAAAACTGAAAGCAACCATTCAGCAGATACCAGCAAGGATTTCCAGGTTAAAACCAAAATTACTTCTGCAGCAAAGAAGAATATGTCCAGCACTCTAATCCTTACATATTATGATATCTTTTTGTATTTTTATATAGGAATACATAAAAACTGCTGTCCAAATTCTCTTGATTTGAAGGCAGTATTGATCTCTTTCCTAAAACCAGCTGAAGGTGAGGGTAATTCAGTAGGTGGCAGTCCTCTTAAACCAAAGAAGATATAGTGTGGCTATCAGAGATGGGATGTGAATGCAATAAAGTGTTTAATAAACATTTCCATGTCTTCCAAACTCAGGATGGCTTGCATTTTTTATTTAGAGTCCTCCAAGCTATTGACACTTTCTTTTTCCTATCTATAGCTGTTCTGTAAAATCATGATGACAACCCTCTAAATGTATTTGAGAAAAGTTCTTCTTGCAGACTTCTCCCAAGTGCTTGTCTGTGTGTCTAGAGCTTGTTTTGGTTCTTTTTCTTTTTTATTTTCTTGCTTCTCACACAAAAGGAAGGATCTGTCACTCACACATTACCCAGTGCTTTCGTCTGAATTTCTTATAGGATGATCCTTAGAACAAAAATCGCTGTTCTCTCTCAATAAATGGCCTGTGCTGTTAAAAATCTCCTCTTGCACTCTTCCCAAAGAAGTTGAATCCTTTGGCAATAGTGTCAGCTGCCTGTTTCCCTTTCCCCTGGATTTGTATCCATGATGCTCCTTGTCAGCAGCATGAGAGACCTCTCATTGATTCAGTTCTCTCGTTTGTCATGGCAGGGAACAGATTTTGTTTTTTTATCTTACCTACAGGGCAGATTTGTTACCCCAGCAGTGTGCAAATTTAGGCACACAGTTTGTGGGAACTGCAAGGGGGGCTGTGGCTGAGTCTCATCCCCAGTGGCACAGCTGTGAGCAGCAGGTGAGCAGCACTGACAGCAATGGGCCAGGGAGTGCCCAGGGGCACTGAGCAGCCCCAAAGGGAGCAGAGGGCACACAGGGGCAGGGCATCAACAGGGGGGGATGAAAGGCTGGGCTAAGGAACAGGAAGGGCAGACCCCTGCAGCCTTCTGAGGTGGTGAGGTGTTGCTCTGAATGGGCAGGACCTGGAGCCTTCTGATAAGGTGAATTGTTACTCTGGCTGGGTTGATGCTTTCTGAAATTGTGTGGTGATACTCTGTGTATCATGGGTGTCTCAACTGTGACATGCAAACTATTTGAAAAGTAATAGCACAAAAATACGTTCATTTAAAATAAAATAAGCCAGAGCTCTATTGGTGTAGAAGAGTGTGAGTTCTAAATCTGTTAAATATAACTCCTGTTGCCTTCTTCCCTCCTGTTTGCTTCACTCCCAGCCCCTTTCAAGGAGCCTACGATCACTCCCCCTTGTGTGAACGGAGTGCACTCAGAGACACTTTTTTTAAAATAAAGCCAAGGGAGTTGCTTGTTTTCCTGAAACAGAGGGTGTCAGAGGCAAAAAGCTCTGATAAACTGCTTAAGGTGCTCTAACAGTGTTAGTGGGTTCAAGTATGGGCAGGTAGAAGGGAGATTTTGATAACATTCAGGATTTTTTGACAGTGGCTGTGGCTTGTCCTTCTCCCATGTCTTTGGTCAGATGTAGGGTATGGGGAGAAAATGTGGCAAAAATGCAACTATTTCCAAGGAGGCCAAAGAATGTCTGAGAGAAATGAATAAATGTTGAATAAGTGTCTTATACCAGAGGGATGGCGTAAAAGTGAGAATTCACATGAACTTAGCTGCTGCAGTTGTTTCCAACAGCTTCTGTGTGTGAAGGTGTGAGTGGATGACTTCTGTGGGTTTTACCCAGTTATAGATTGTATATGTGTGACAAATCATGGAAGAGACAATCAGAGAAAACTGTTGTGTGCTGGGAAGCACTCAGAGCAAATCTGTATTGTAGTGGTGTAAAATAAACAGTTGTGTGTTATTTTTTTTATAGTCTTGTCCACTAGGAATAAATATGTTTTTAAACGTAGTAGGATTCCATCACTTTGCATAATGTACTGGAAATACAGTCAGTGGAGTAGAAATAATTAAATGAAAAGAGAGTGGTTGATGGTCCTTTAATCTTTTTATGTGCAACATAAATGCCAAAGTAAAGTACACAACTCTAATAGCTACTTAATGGCCATGCAGGATGTTGTGCAGTGGGCAGATAACTCTGCAAATGAAGAGCTGCTGCAGAAATCCTTTAAAAAAGTGACGAAGAAAGTGGCACAAGCTTTGGCTGGGTGAAACCATGAAACAGATTGGAATGGGATATCACCTTATCACTGCTGTGCTTGACTGGGCAGAAATAACACAAAATCACCTTCTATTATCTTGGGAATGTCTTTGACATCTCTGGTGATCAAAGGCATCATTTTGGGCTTCCCAGTGTCTGTAACCTCGCCTGTGATCAGGGGAGGAATCACATTCTGAGGTTGTGTCCGTGGCTGCAGCTGCAGAATGCAGAGCTGAATAAATCTTGAGCTAAATTCTGCTTCCAGATTGATGTGTGGATATGACAGGAGATCTCATCATCTCTAATTGCTGTTGCTTATTCCAAGTGGTTCTTGCTGCTTCAGGATATTGAGAATGCCAAAAGTTAGGTCTGCTTGGTAGTTTGCTAAAATGTCTTTAGTAAATGCCTTTACAGAGGAGGGCAGCTTGAAATGTTGATTTGTGCAGTGGAGCAAAAATTGCAGTGAGCAAAATTTCGATCAAAGTTTAGTTTGGAAAAGTATTTCTTAGCTCTGATAATGGAAGGAAAGAAAATAGATCCATAAGTATAGTTTCTAAAATAGAACCAAAATAAAACAGGAGAGACTTTGGCCTGGGAAGTGTCCTCTGGAATTTTTCATCAATCAAAAATATACATTTAAATAACATTCATTTATATAATTTAGAGGGTGCTTTTCTCCTCTCTAAATTTTGTACTTTCCCCAAAGCTGATGAAGCTTTTTTTTTTTTTTTTTTTTTTTCTTTCTCTGCTTTCTAATCTCCTGACTTTTTGGCTAAAGAAGTCCATTTCATTAGATCCCTAATTATGTATTCAGGAAACTCCTCATTTCTCTGGTTTTTTTTTGGCTAATGACCACCCTGCTTTGCTTTATCTCAAAGCAAAGCATATCATGGTTTTTATTCGTCCAGGAATAAAGCAGATGGCATTTAGCACAACATCTGGGGGAAAAAGAACCCCTCAGATCTTTAAAGTGTTTTTTAGTAAAGTAAACACTGTTAAAATGGATTGATGGCTTTACCTATAATACCCCTGGGTGGAAGGCAGGTTGTTTTAGTTCCTACCTATTTTGAGTATTTTGTATCTAGAGACAGGATTAGAAATTGATGTGTGCCAGCAGTATTTCAGTTTATGACATTTTGTGGAGAAAAATCTTCAAAAATCAGTGTTATTCATATTTTGGTTCTGGGAGGAGCACCCTGATTCCCAGTACTGAAAACACCTCAGTGGAGCTGGGCTGCTGCTGTCAACACACAACATTGCAATTGATTTTTGTGATTACAGGCCAACAAAGCAAATCACAATACATCTAAAGCTGGCAGAACTGCAGTTAACTCTAAATCCCACACTGTGAATAACAAATCTACCTTTATCTGCCACATTCCTGTTACCCATTTCTAGACGAGGCCTCTTCTTTTAAACAATATCATCTTAAAATTTTGACATCATAATGTTCTTGAGGTGACAAGTTGTCAAGTTCAGGTTATGTGATGAGGAAGGAGATTATCTAAAAGCAGTTTTGTCCATTTTCTCCTGAAATGGTGGTGGTGTATGACAATAAATTGAGGTGTCCTAGCAGTCCTGTGAAGAGTAATTAGACAGTGATGCATGAAAGAGTGATTGTTTAACCAGTGGGAACTTTCTGTGTGTCCAAAGAACTCTTCAAGCTGTGCAAATCATTGTCACTGGGAGGTGATTGTCTTGTGCTGTCTGTGTGCAGGATTAGGGTAAATAATGAAATGGGATTTTTTAATGATATATTTGGAGGATTAGATTTGCATGGCCTCTTTGTGGATTAAGTTTGGATATGCTGAGATGCAATTTATATGTGAGAAGGAGATAAAGGAGAGGGAGTAGGGGGAGAAAGTGGGAGTGTGATTATCTAGCACAGAGAGATGGCTAATCCAGGTGGGCTTAATACACTCAATTACATTTTTAGAAAGGAATAAACCTGCTAAGTAGAGATCTCAATTAATTGCATCCCATCTTTGAGACACTTTTTGGTTTTGTTTTTTTTTTTTGCAAAACAAAAATTCACAAATTGAAAATCTCTCTCACTTCTCTTTATTTGCCTTTTTCTATTCAAATCTGAGAGGTCACAAAGTCCACAATATAAAAGCTTCTAACAGGTCAAGGCTGCATTTTTACATTTTCACTTTGCAGGTTTGAGAGTGATTTTGGGAGGTTTTGTATGTCAGTTGAGAGGTTCAAGCTTTTTACATAATTTCTCTTTAAAAAGCACCCAGACTATTTGATTTCTTCAGTTATAACATTTTACAAATCTCATAAGTACAAAGATGCAGCATGATTCCTTTTTTCTTATTAGTTTATAGGCATTAAGCTGGGCACATAATGGAGTTTCAGGAATATGTCAGTCTTAGGAGAATTCATTTCCATATCACTGCTTGCTTCCAAGAATTAGTAATTTAGGCTTGCGGAAAACATCTAGAAATTACAAGTTTATTTTGCCATTCCTGCTTTTGTAACCTTTGGGCACCTTGGAAATGGGT
The DNA here is from genome assembly GCF_028769735.1 of Zonotrichia leucophrys gambelii. Taxonomy (NCBI): domain Eukaryota; kingdom Metazoa; phylum Chordata; class Aves; order Passeriformes; family Passerellidae; genus Zonotrichia; species Zonotrichia leucophrys. Next base: position 49,763,807 of record NC_088175.1, read on the forward strand.
TTTGACATTTCTGTAGCAATCAAACAAATGTACATTTTTATCATTGAATTTACAAGCTTAAAGCTCAGGTGCTTTTTCAGCTGCATGACTTTAATCCAGGTTTATTGCCTGCCTTTGGTGTTTGCTGTGGTCTCTGGGAGGCTGTCTGCACTCCCTGTGCCTCAGGTACCTCATTCTCTGAATTGCAAAGCTTTTCTGAGGAGAAACTTCATGAATGTTGACCCTCAGCAATAATCTGGTCTTTTATGTGATCCATTTCAGGGTTGATTTTCAATTCTATTTAGGCAATTTCATCCTAATTGCATGATTTGAATTTTGTTTAATTTTTGTAACACTTGCATTATTACAAGTGCATGTTCAGATATTATTAAAAAAATGTGTAATATAATAAGTTTTTAAAACCTTCACTGGATTTTGGGGAAAACAAGACAAACCACCCTTCAATTTAACCAGTGCACAACTGAAAGCCATCTAATTTTCTAGTGATCCATTCATGAGAGTTTCAAAGTGTGTTATAAATAAAACTTCTTCAGTTTCTGTCATAGAAGAACTCAAAAATCTTAACTTTGAAAACAATTTTACTGTCACATTCAAAATAAATCCTTAATCTAGAGTCAACTAAGTGGTGAAAAATGAAACTTGAAAGGGCCTGGCTTGAGGTGTAGATAAAAGATTGTCAGATTTGAAAAGGAAGACCTATTTTCTGCTCCTTTTTGTGAAGACTTCAGCAGATGAAGAAAAGGCATTAGGTGAAATTGTAAGAACTAACAAACCAGAAGCTAACAGAAAGGATAATATATATATATACACATATATTTCAGGCTGATTTTTACTATGATCTTTTAGTGTTCTTAATGTATACTTATGTCTCCGCCCCTTTTTGCCTGCCTTGTTTTGGTTTTTACAGTTTATGAATTTGAATCTAATTAATTAGACTTTATTTCCAGTGGTGGCTTGGTGTCAGCAAGGAGGACACCAAGCAGGTAAAACCCCAGTTCTCAGTCTCCTGAGTACTTCCTTTAGTAGATGTTCCCAGTATAGATGGAGAGTGCTCAGCTGCAGTCTAGAAATACCACATTAATCATTTGAGAGGCCTTTTCCTGCACAAGTGTGTTTCCTCCTCCTCAGTTTCTCCTGTTTGAGGTCTAATTGCAATGTTTGTTGGCAGGAATTGAATTAATTTCAAGTAGATTTGGCACAGGGGCTGCACACGGCTGGTGTACACACAGGTAGCACCATCTCCAGTGTGTGCTCCAGACTTTGGAGCAGCACTGTTCAGTCAGCCACCTCCTTTTTTATATGGAATGCCAACCACTTGGGAGACATGTTCTGCAAAATGTGACACAGTCAAGCAGAATTTGACAAAATTATCATTAGAATTTGAAAGCTGTGGTTTTTTCAGTGTTTTATCAGCTCATTCTTCAAGAGTAAGGGGGACTGGAAAAATAACAGGGTGGTAACACCAGGTTCAGATAGTCTGAAATAACTCTAAAAACATTTGTTCAGAATCACTAGCACAGTCCCTGTTGCACAGCTTTTGAAATTTTCCTGTGAGATGTAAAGTAGGAATAGATTGAGTCCCCAGCAGTGGGAATGGGGCTTGGGAAGGGTCTGGAGTATCAGAAGTGCCTGAGGGAGCTTGGTGAGGGGGGGATGGTTCAAGCTGGGGAAAAGGAGGCTCCAGGGGGACCTTCTGGCCCCCACAGGAGGGGGCAAAGAGGTGAGATTGGGATCTGCTCCCAGGGAACAGGGACAGGACAAGAAGAAACAGCCTCAAGTAGTGCCAGGGGAGGTTCAGTTTGGATATTAGGAAGAATTTGTTCATGGAAAGAGTTGCTAGGCATTGGAACATTGGTACTGGAGCCTGAGATATTTAACAGCCACGTGGATATGCCACTTGGGGACGTGGGTTAGTGGTGGCCTTGGCAGTGCTGAGATAACATTTTTACTCAGTGAGCTCAGAGGGCCTTTCCAACCTTAATGATTCCATGATCCTGTGGCTCTGTGATGAGTAGAGACCCAGCTGTGCCTGAGCTGTGTGCTGTGATTGCACATGGATGTCTGCTATTGTATTGATCAGAATTCATAGTCACATCAATTGTTTTAAGGCTCATTAGCCCTTTAATGCAGATCAAAGCTTTCACTGGCTTATTACTCATCAAAATGACTCAAGTGAAGTCTCTTTGACCAGAGAGAAGTTTTCAGGTCCTGTGGATTTTCACGGCAAAACAAATGTGTGGCATCACCTCCGTTTGTGTTTTGCAACATTTACTGTCTGACTTCATTGTGCTTGTTACGTGAGAAGTATTTTCACTGCATTTTCTGGGGGTTTTTTTTTTGTCCCTCTCATAAGCAGCAAAAGAGTGGGTTTAAAAAAATATAAAGCAGTATTGTTTTTAGAACACTGCAACAAAATATAGAAATGATAGCTGTGGCACATTTCTAATAGCTGGGCTGAATCATATTCTGTTCCTCTAATGGCATGCGTAATTGCTCCAGGTTTTCAGGCGTCCTTCAGCCGCACTTATTTAGATTAGTGACTGATGCATTTCCATGGAAACTTGCAGCAGGGAAAAAAAACCCCTCCTGGTACAGCGTGGAGCTGAAGGGATGTGGGCTTTGAGCCTGGTGTAAAATAAGGCTTGCTTGCTTGTGGTCAGCTTGGTTTGGGGTTTTTGTTGCAAAGGGCGTTTTGTGTAGCAGCAATGTTTTGTATAGCAATCTGGAGGGCTTGTCAAATCCTGCATTCCTTGATAGGCTTCAACTTTTTGAGTGTGGTTGAAGGGAGTATATTTTGAAATGAAATGTCTGGGTGTTTTTCTCTGTGAGGATGCAGAAGCACCCAAACCCCAGGTAAGCTGGTGAGAAACTGGCTGGAAAGTCCAAGTCCAAGAATGAAGCTCATTTTGGAGGTGTTGTGCAGAGCTTTAATGAAGGATCACTGAGTTTTGAAGTGCTAGTGGCAGGAATGGAAAGGTTTTATAAGACCTCCATCAAATTACATTTTCTATGGAAAATATAATTGCTTCTAAAAACTTTGCACAGTACTGTTGCTCTCCTCAATATCTGGTGCAATCTTTATGCGCACTGCCTAACATTTAATATCTGATTTTTAGTGCTTTCTTAGAAAACTTGATTCTCAGCATTCTCAGCAATTTTATTTCTAATTTCCAGCAGCGTTTAAGGTTGCAACATGGATTTTCAAATGCATTCATTTAAAGTAATTGCCCTTATGTGTCTACACAATGCTGTAAGGCCAAGTGTGTACCATCCTTTTTAAAAGGTAGGAATATTCTTGGATTTGGCACCTTTCTTGCTGCAATCATCCTAATTATTTGGAGTACTGGTGTAGGTTCTCTAGGAGTAAGCTCTCAAACCAATGGTAATAGCTTCTTCTATTTGAAAATTAATTATCCTGTGGCCTGGCTCTGAATCATGTGTTCCTTGGCAGTCATCAATGCAAAGTACCTCTAACCATATCTATAAATGATTTTGATTTTTTATATATGTTATTTATTTTATTATATCTATACCTAAGCATATCTGTATGTTCTGATACAGCACCACAAGTTCAGTTGCTAAAGTCTGGTACTCCTGCTAAAAGTGATGTGGTGTTTCTAAGTAATTTTTCTTTTGTATTTTTGGATTCGTAGTTGAATGTTGTATTTTAGACACTTGCAACAGCATGGCAAGGCAGGAATTCTTCCTGGTGAGCAGGGCACTTCCACATCCACAGTTCCCTGTTCCACCCTCATCTTCCCCTCCCTGGTCCTGTGTAAACCTGGGTATCAGATTGCTCAGCACCATCCTGCTCTGAGCTATTTGTTTGCTGTGATTGGAGTTATACCACTAAATTAGAAGTTATTCTGAGGCCCTTACAGTGGAAGTTGTGAAGTGTTCCTCTGTTGTTGGGTTTGGTCATGTTTGGTCATTTTCACTGTGCTATCCACAGTGAAAATCAGATTGAGGAGTCCACACGCACAATCAAGGCAGAGGAAAAACAAGAGGCAGTGCTGTGGTGAAAAAGATGGTGAGGTTCTAGGAATGTCCCACGTATTTCCCATGTTCAGCAGCTTCTTATGTATTCAAAATTTTATCTATTATTGAAGGCAGAGAATTTGACAGATCATTGATCCTGAGTACAGCTGGTGAAGATTTAGACTTGAATGGAGCTTCTTGTAAGGGAGGAAATTGAGGGGAAACATTTGTATCACCATTGATGATAAAAGTCCATAATAACTCTTGCTGAAACTTGCTGTACATGAAAATTAATGATTTTTGAAATTGAATAGAAGAATGGCTTTCCAGGGCCTGTTTTTCCTTACTCAGCCCAAAATAATTCCCCATCTGTTCCTTCTAATTCAGAGTGCTCAATGACCTTCTCCCAAGCAGTTGGTTGTCTTTGTGGGGCTGTAAACACATCTCAGGTAGGAACAATCCCTGTCATGCTGAGCAGACCACAGCTCCTGCCACACAAGCAACTGCAGAGCTCCTTCACAAACCTCTAATGGAATTTCCCTAAATTTAATGCAAACTCTCTCTGTCAAGGCAAAGTCATTAAGCCAGGTTTCACCTGGCACCTGCCCTTTGCTGCAGGCCATCAGTCTGGGTGGTATGCTGCTGCCATCAGTAAGAACACTGGTATTTGCAGGCAATATTTGAACTATTTGCTGGGAGGATGAAAAATGTGAAATACGGTGTTATGATTAAAAACATTCATACCCTGAGTCAGCTCTAAGGAGCTGGAACATTACACCACCTGAGCTTTGTAAGTGAACAAACCACCCTGACCTTCAGGATAAATAACATTTGCAACAGATGATAGTGCCAGCAGGCAGCTCATCAAGACTTCTTTGTTCTCCCTGAATCTGAAAAACAAGATGCCTTTATTTATGTGTGCAGGAGCACTTTGGGATTGACATGGAGAGCTGGTTCTTATGAGGCAGATACACATATTGTCAGGCCACAAGTTTTGGCCTAACTTGGTAAAAGCTGGGTATTTCAGCAAAGATCAGACTAGGTATATGTGGACCAAATCCACGTTCAGCTGCTAGAAACTCTGAGGTCCACATCCACAGCTTTTTATAAGCTCTTCACTCTTTTGCTTTAAGATGCATTTTATTCTGTAAAGCAAAGAGGGGGAAAAAATCTGTCCTCTGCCAATGAATTTCCTTTTATGAGACCACCCAGGGCTGTGGTCTGTGTCTATGCCTGTCCCAGACAGAGAGACTTAATCCTCTGCATTAGCTGAGACCATGGGCACAGAGCTGCCATGGATGGGTTGGAAATAAGAGGCAGAGGGAGTGGAGACCCTCAGAAACCCAACAGGAGAACTCAGGGCAAGATCATGCAACCATTACCATGTTTTGAAAATATTCTGCAAATGAGGGAAGAGCTGCAGAATCCCACAATTGTACAAAGAGCTGGTAAAGTTCTTAGGACAGTAACAAGCAAATGCTTGCACAACTGCTTGCTGGGGTTTTATTTTTCAGGTGTAAGTAAGCTTTTTTTTTTTTTTTTTAATGAAAGGGAAAACTGATGATGTGGGAAGCACTGTTCCTCCATAACTGCCTCTCCAGCAGGTCCAGGCTGCATTTTTCAGTTATTAAGATTTCCCTTGCAAACAAACTTGCTGATTCACTCCATTGATCAGCCGTTTCAGCATCCTTTGTGGGTAAAAGAATTCACTGTATTCCAGCTAATCTTCCTCTAAGGATGAAGGAGGGAATCAACACTGTCTTCCTTTCTTTTTCTGAAAATAAGATTTAGTAGGGGAGTGGGAAAAAGGAAAGGCAGAAGAATGTCCAAGGATTTGCTATTCCACTCAAGTTTTCCTTGAGACATTTTTATTCTTATTCTCAAATCTGAAAAACTTCAAAAACCACATTAGATTTACTATTTCTCGGCTTTAACTGAAAAAAATATTGGTTGAAAACATCACATCAACTGAACACTGGGACTTAAAAAACTGAAAGAGAAGAAAATGAGCCATGAATTAAAGGTTTTCATTAATTTACTATTTATAATGCCTTCATCATATGCTTCTTTTCTCTTGATCCTCACAGTTTATCCCTTCAAATGAAGCATCAATGTTTTTACCACCAATTTGCGGAGATATGAAAAAGATAATTGTAGTTTCTTCTGAATTCTTGGGTGGTACATACCTGCAGATCTCACTTTCATGAGTTTTTATAACCCTTTATCAGAATCAATGATCAGACAGGTAATAGGGAAAATCTCCATTTCTATTTCTTCATCCCATTTTTGGGACATTTTTTAGAATCCATAATCCTGCTCTGTGTGATTTGGAGGAGGCTGCCTGAACTTCATCTTTCCTATGACTCAAATGAAATGCTCAAAGAAAGCAATAAGAAATGTCTTGTAAAACAATTATATCATAGGCTGGAAAAATCTTCTCACTTATCACCATTTTAATGTACCATATTTAATAGACAATCTAGTTTTGACGAATCTTCATTTTCTGAGGAGAAACAGGAATAAGTAAAATAAGTTACTGAGACTTCACAGTTTATGGTATGAAGAATATTTTTATCTTTTAATGTGATTATTTTCTAGAGCATCGTTTAGTATGGCAGATATTTTGGATATACATGGTGTAGGGGGATAGAATACAAGAAAATAAAGATAGTGCAGAAAGTAATCTTACTCCTAAGGAGTTGCAGCTGGGGCCAATTATCAAAGATTAGGAGCAGGCCTGACTTTACCAGGCCAATGAGAAGAAGATGCTACAAAAGAGTGGGGTGGCTGGGTGAGAGGGGAATTGGAGTCAGTGGTTGCTCTGTGAAGAAGGAAGAGTCAGTGCTCTGAGGAGCTACCCACAAGAAACACCAAGAGGGTATGAAACTTTTGTGCTAAGGAGACAACAGTATGGAACCCCTGTGATAAGATGGCAACATACTTGGGATAGAAAAAAATTGTGCTCTTCTTAGTGGTGTTTTCAATCCCATGAACTTTTTCTCTGCTTTTTCTTATGGCCAAGTTTGGATCAATTTGAGGAAATACTCATAAGATAGGGGCCCTGTCTTGTTGCAAATCAGCACAAGTGTCCTTGAATAGTGAATATCTGCTGATTTTATTATTAGACAGCTTTCCTCATCTTTGAATAACTCCTGGTCTAACCCCCAGCATAAATGGTTGGGAAAGGGTTTTTCCCCCAGGAAGGGGAAGGTGCAGAGAGAAGGCCTTTAACTCTGCCAGCGTTTTGGGTGTTGTACCTGCAGAGAGCTGTACTGCTCTGGCAGAGAGCATCTATAAATGTCTGTTGGGAGTGAAACATCTCCCAGGGCTGTCACTGGGGAAGAGGGAAGGCAGAAGGAAAAGCTGCATGTTTTGGGGTGGGGATAAAACTGCCGGTGTGTCTGGGGAGAGCCTGCTGCTCTCTTGCCTCCTGGTATGACAGCACAAATTCTGGCTGTTGCACTCCTGTTTCCTCTGTTCATCCTGTGGCCATGCTGGTGGCTCAGAACCTTTCCTAGAGTGCTGGCAGCTCTGGCAGCATCCCTGCTGGCAGAGCATCCTGCGCGGTTTCCTTGGAAACACGGCGCCGAAATGCCCTGCGAGGAGCAGCAGGGAGGGGACAAGGAGTGGAAACAGTTGCTTTGGGATTTTTCCCCCTCTGTGGGAAATCAGGACTCTTGGATAACTAACTAATATGATTAATAGAAGCTGTTTATTGTTTATATTATGTACTTGTTTATACATTCTAACTTTACTGCACGTGCTGATCACACATCTCTTAACTGATGTCTCTCTCTTGTTCACGTGTTCTGCATGTGATTGGTTCCAGTCCAGCTGTTTCACAGCTCTCTGTCTAGTTCTCTGTCTCTCTTATCTAGTTCTTCTGGTCTTGGTATTCTGTTTTTCAGCCTCTTCTTTCTTAATTTAGCACAATTCATGTCTTAGTAACCTTGACGAATTCCAGAGGGTGTTGATGAGAATGACTAGGAATGGTTTGCTGGGGCACACAGTGGCCTAGACCTTGCCAATACATTGCTGCACCCCTCCTAGTGCTTTACCTTCCAAAGCAATATCAAATATGTGAGCAGCCTAGTCCAAGCAGGAGAGTCAGGGTGGGAGTCGGGCTGGCTGCTGGAACTGAATGTGGATGTGGGCTGCAATTGGGCATGAGTGGCCTAATAGGAGTGATTTAGAGTCCAAAATTTATTTCTTGCTCTTCATAGCAGTGATCTTTCAGCTTTTGATAATGTCTGCAAGATCTCTTGGAGTCCTGTGGTAACTTATGAGACTGGGACAGAGAATCTTCACAAAGTCCTATGTTTATTTGGAGGAAAGCCCTCACTGCTTCTGAGGTAGAGAAAGGAGGAAATGTTTTCCACCTACACTTTCTCAGTGCTCACCCCTCTTTGAACTCTATAAATTACATTCTGGAAGGGCAGGGTTTGAGCCTGTTGCTTACTGAGATGTCTGCAACAATAAATGATTCTAATAAAGCAACAGCTGGAGCTTTATTATTTTGATTGCCACTATTGCCAAGGGCACACAGCTTATTTCTGCTGCAGTTCCACAGGCTTCAATGGAAAATGGACCAGGAAAAAAAATGTTGTGTTCTTATGGTATTTACTCTGGTAAAATATGGGCTTCTCAAGAGATGTAGAAATTTCAAGTGATATCCCAACGTTTCTGTCTTTTGTCACTGTAAAGGAAACTGGACCATTTTTGCAAACCCTGTTATTTTGTTCTACCTCTTAGAAAAACTTTTTGAACTGATCCAACTTGATGTAGTGACTTTTCATCTGTGGTGACAGATATTTCTCTCAGTAAGAATGCAGTATTATTGAAATAATTGACTTTATTAAAATAAAACTGCTAAGTAATGTGTTTCTAGACTTTCATGTCCATATCTTCTTGCTCGTTTTTCTAATCTGTCTGCAACCAAGTATAAGAAGAAATCCTCAAAAGATTCTATGGGTAAAAGCTTCTTAAATAATGATAGGGTTGTCAGTGCTAGGTGGTCCTAACTTGCTTCAAAGCATTCTGATAAAGAGTTCTGATCTTAAGAAAACCTGGGACATAAGAATGGGTACAAATCCAGGGAAACCTGGAGCTAACCCCTTGGTGCAAATATATCTATAACAGTGTTACTGTGCTATATTTGGCTTGAATTCAGAACAGCATTTGTTAGGCATTTGCCTATGGGTTCTTTGTGTTCTTTTGTCAAGTCAGAGAATGGAATCCTTTTCCTTTTTCAGTCCCAGTTCATTCTGATGGCAGATTCGTGGCCCTCCCCCCTGCTCCTGGGTGTCTGTGCTTGTGCTGTGTAATAGGGCAGCCTGGGACCTGTGTGAGGTGAGGGAAAGAGGGTAATTAGGGAGCTTAACACAGCAGCCTGGGAAGCTGCCACTTAGCCTCGAGTTCAGCACCTTGCAAGGCTTCTGTTTTCCCAAATAATCCCTGACTGCACCCAGAGGAGTGGGGGGAAGCAGAGGGGAGCAGACCCAAGCTGCAGCTGAGAGTGCTGGCTCTGCAGTCCTGAGGAGCTGAACAAAGCTCTCTGTCTTGCTGTGCCTTCCCATCCCTCCCACCACTTTGTGTTCCTTATAGCACTGAAATATCATGCTATAGAAAACAGGTTCTGCAGGGGGAACATCTGGCTCCTTAAGGCTCAAGCAGTTGCTTTAAGATTTCAAAATGTTCTTTGTCATAATTTATTTCTTGTAATAATTTCTGAGGGACTTCTGAGAACAGCCAGGGGGAAACTCAAAGTGGACTCCAGGTTTATGATTTTCTGTGTTTCTTCTGTTTATGTCTCTTGGTATGAACCTGATTTTTAGAGTAGCATGAAAAAAGAATGTTGCTTGATGGGGAACAGGCTGCAATTTGTGCAGTAGGAGCAGGAATTTTGGGTAAAGGAAAGGCCTTTTAGGCAGAAAATACACATTGTAGGTGAGTGACAAAGGGACAAAATAAACTGAACTATCAAGTAGAGTTCATATTACAATAGGAGATTTCTCCCTCTCTGGCCATCCTGTAGGATGGAGGCTGGCTGGTCTCTACATAATATATATAAATGTAAATCTTTTTGGTTTTTCCTAGCACTGCTTTTCTTGGGCCTTGCCAATTGGTGCACAGCTCTGAAGAAACAACTTTCTTACTCTTTTAGCCAGCTACAACCTTCAAGTGCATTTCCAGCTGGAATTACTCTGCATTATGGATGGATTTGTATTTATGCCTCCAGCTGGGGGCATGCTCCAGTTACATGTCAGCTGCACTGGTTAAAGCATGGAAATAGTCATTTTCCCCACCCTTCCTCCCAAGGTCTGCCTCCCAGGACTTTCTCCTGCTCTTTGGCTGTGTTCAAAGCCCTTCCATCCTGCTCTGAGGTTCTTTTTCTCTCTGCAGGCTTGCCCTTGGTCATTAGACCGCACCACTCTCAGTCATTTGTACCATCCTTAAAAGCTGTGCCACAGAGGTGCTGTGCTTTGGGGGCTCTGGCTGGCTTGGAGAATCAATAAAATCTGCTGGGATTGTGTCAGGCTCTTGTTCCATGGAGTGTCCCTCAGCTGTGCAGATGAGACTTTGATGGTCATAATCTAAACCAGAAACTTTCCCATCTGATTTCTGATGTCTCTTTGCCAAACCAAAGGTGATTTCATTGGAGGACCAGACTGTAGTTAGGCAAAAAAATATTGATTTGCATATTCTGGCTGTTTTCCCAACCTTTCTGACATCTATTGCAGATTTTTCTTCTTTCTTTCTTCTTCTATCTTGCCTCTTAGCTATAAAAGACCCAAATATTGGACACAAAAGTTTTTGCTACTGAGAATCTGAGTGGAGCTTTAAAACTTGTGAATGGTATGATTCATGATCTCCAAGAAGTTCTCCTTATTCACTTGATGTGTCTGATGCCATAAAAGAATATCTCCAAAGCCAACATTTTTTCCAAAATGCCTTGAAACTAGATTTATTCACTGTGAGGGAATATAAAGAAATACAGAAGTATTGAAAATTATTTTTTCTCTGTGCAGAAACGCGAGCAGATAGAACAAAGAAGCTGTTTAGACACTACACTGTTGGATCCTATGACAGCTTTGATGCTTCAAGGTAAGAATTTTTCCTTTTGGTTGCAATCTGTTTACAAAACCTTCCCTGGTTTTATTTAATTGTTACTTTTGGTTTAGGCTTTGGAGGGGAAGAGGGAAGCAGATAACTAAACAGAACTTCTTAGAGTGCCATTTTACTTTTAAATTGGTTTTTATTGCAGTTTTCTTTGTTCATATGGGATGGGTGTAGAAAATTCGGGAGCAGTGAAGTCATGAGTTTCACTGTTTTGTTTTGGGAGTGGTGAAAGAGATTTGTTGTTCTGAACAGTAACTTTGGAAGCTGAGTAGAACTGAAGCTGCTGGAAATGAGAAATCAGATTATTTATTTGTGGAGAATTCATGATTTTAAGCAGGTTCTTCTACCCCATGGATATACCTTGAACATACAGGTGACTGCTGGTAGAAAGGATGATCTTCAAAACACAGAACCTCAGTTAGCTTTTGTTGTCTTCTTGAGGAAGTTTTGGTGGCACACTGAAATTATCATGCTTTTCTCCTGAGTGTCCAATTGCAGCTTGGGTTTGGTTTTTTTGTTTGTTTGCACGGAAACCACATTTATTGTAGGAGAAAAACTCTGAAATGTGTAAAGCAATGACAGAGTTTCATGTGACACAATACTAAATAAAATAAAAATATGGTAACTGTTGGTTTTGTTCTGTGATCTTAGACTTTGTTCTGAGGTTCAGACATAGCTTCTGTGTGAGTTGAAGGATTTGGGGAGGGAGTTCTCAGGTGGACATGATGTGATTGGCTGGGGGAGTTGGATGGTGGTAAAGTTGTCAAGAGAAGCTGTGAGCCCGTGCTCTGAGACCAGCTTTGCAGAGCAGACTCAGTGGTTACCAGGGACATCTGCAGTGAGAGGAGCTGGCTTTTTGCAAGGTTCTTTGTGGGATCATTAGTCTACAAAATCCATATCCTAGCCTCTGTATTTCAGTGTGAATGAATAGGGTCGTTCCTGCAAAAGAGAGAAGCTGTATCTGCTGCATGTTGCCTCAGAGATACCAAATAATTCCACTTGGAAACCTCCTGCTACTTTCTAACAAAAGATTTTTTTCATTAGAAAATGTCAATTCCATCAAAACCTTCCTTTCCACCTTTTTTGGGGGGGATTGTTGGTTTATTTCTGTATTGTTTTGAGATTTTTCCTAAAGATATTGGGTTTGTCCAGTGCAACAGTAAAGCTCTCAAAAAATGTATCTTACCTGATTCAGGACTGAGCAGGAGAGATAATCAGGAAAAAATGAACTTTTGTACAGCCTTATATGAATTAGTTATGAAGTGTCTGCAGTTGATATCTGTTAATTGTCTGAGTAGAGAGAGGGGCAGCAGCAGCATTCTCCTGACAAGGTTGGGAAGAAAACTCTCCTTGAGTTTCCACAGAGAATCCAAGACCCAGTGGATCCATTTGGAAGGGTAATAGTGGAAATTGAGAGGAAAAGGTAGGAGAAGGCAGAATTGATATGAAATTCTAAGAAATACAGTGGAAAAGTAGACTTGTTTAAGACATTTTTTCAGTAGAGAATGGTAAATCTAGACTTTTTGTAAAGTAACACCAGGAAAACTAAAAAAAACCAATAACACACCAAGTTGTGTTTCAGGTACCTGACTGAGGCTGCAAATCAGCTTTTTGTACCTCTGAATGGTGATTTCACTGGTGCTTGTGCATTGCTGCTAAAGCGAAGAGAATTTGCATTTCAGAACCAGTCTGGAGATTAATGTCTCTTGGTGGTACATCCAGATTTAATTCCTCACAAGGGCTTCTTCAGGGAGGGGAATTATTCAAAGAGGCAAACAAGGTGTGAAAGTGAGAGCAATTTTTGATATTGCCAGATTTGTATTGCTTTGATTACTTTCTCTGTTACCATTTCGTATCAAAGTCGGGGAAGAATACGTTAGAACAGATTTAATGCTGGCAGCAAAGGTTTCACAAACATTTGTCAGAAGGCAATTGTGCCTCTGTGCTAAGAACAGCTCTGAATCCAAAGTACCAACAAAGCTGATCCAGTTCCTTTCCAGAGACTGTGTGGGGGAGTGAGGGGAAGTGTCTGCTCCCTTCTCCCTTTCCTTCTCCCTCCCAAAGGGCAAAAATTGCTGAGTAGAAACACTCTGTTCAGAAATCTATATTAATGGGCTTATTCACATGCAGGAAAATACATTGTACATGGCATTTTTCATCTTGAGGAAAATGTGCAGCTTGAGTAATGGAGGTTCATTAAATCCTATTTAAGCTTTGCATAAGAGATCAGTTATCCATACATTAACTTTGGGAGAATGGGGAGGATGCTTACTAATGTGGAGAAAGGCACTGAGACTTGCTTGCCCGTGCAAATAGTCACTAAATATCATACGAATATAATGTATTATTTGAAACTACTAGGTCTGATGTATTATCTGTTTTAAATGCTGATGACATGCCCTCAAAAGGGAAGAATTTCTTCTTAATGTCTATCCTCTTTCAGTTTAAATCCCCACTCCTTGTCCTAAAGAGCAGATACACCTCTGAAACTGCACGGAGATAATGCAGAACTGCTCTGCCACATCTCTGAGGTTCTCTATCTTCCCTGCATTTGTCAGCAGTTAATTCAAATGAAATTATTTGTAGGGTGTAAATAAGTTAATTTATCAAGGTTGAATTCCAGTTTAATAATAAAGTATTGCTAAGGCATAGAATGGATATTTGAATTTAAAAAAATAAAATTATTTTTTAAAAACTTAAAGCTAAGGTAAACCTTTAGAAATTACCATTTTTTTATCTGCTTTTTAACTGAAGTGAGGGAATTGATTAATTCTTTCAAGATGGGACAGTGGATTGTTCAGTCAGAGAAATATGTGGAATTAATTAGTTGTTAATTTCAAATATAAAATGTTATCACCCTTTTAAATGGAAAGAGACTTTTAATACAGTGATAACTTAGTTTTATACTCTGGAGACATAAATGATATGAGACATAGTGTGGTGCTATGTAAAAGTGATAAATTTGGTGTGGTGGAAAACATGATCCATTGCCCCCATGAATTTGTGAACTTTAGGACACGACAGTGGAAACTTTTCCTGCTGCATTCATTGCATCATCTCCCACCCCCAGCAGAACAGGGCAGCAGGAAAAGTCAATACCCAACTGAATGCCAACACCAGTGTAATCAAATCTGCACATGAAGGGAAGGTCTCCTGCCTGTTCTGTGTCTTTCCCCACAGAGTTATTGACTTTCACAGGGGGGTTTCTCCAGACTCTTTAACTGGTTCCACCCCTGCATGGCAGAAGTTTTCCTGGTGCCTTTCTTTGACGTCCCATGGCTCCAGCAGCGTTCAGGAGCTCACAGGAGAGGATGGGATGACAAATAACCTTTTCCAAAGGCTGGTTGCCACCACATTAATGACAGGACCAAATTGATTTGCCTTATGGTTTTTGTTCTGTTTTTGTGGAGGAAGACCAAGAGGAAAACAGGATGGTGTAATCTGTAAAAAAACTTAATTAATGGCTTAATTCATTCACCCTACTATCCCTACTTAGAGTCAGGTGGCAACATCCATGTCCCACGAGTGTAGAAGCTGACAGGAGCAGCTCTTCAAAAGCCAGTTTACATACAAACACCTAATAAAAAATGGAGATTCTTCTCAGAAGTTCTTTCCAGGCCATTCTCTGTTGCTGTTGTCATCTGTGCTGTTGGATAGAGCAGCATAAGATTTATTCCTGAGCAGCTCACAGAGACTCCTTGGCACAGCTGAAGCTGTCTGCCCCTGCAGCTCAGCATGCTGTAGAGAGCTTGGTTATATTTTTAATTTTTTAGCCCACAGAATGTGCTTGTTGGATACCTTTGTCCCAAAGTTGTGATGTAAGTGGGGCTGTCTTGGTGGTTTAAGCATTGGGTGTGTTCCACATCTATTTTAGTGGGAGCTTTCAGTCCTATGCAGAAATACTTTCATCTGGTTTCATGTGGATATTTCACATAAATAATCCTCCCTCTGGAGAAATGCAGTTGCTCATCTCTTTAAATATAGATTTTAAAATAATAAAATATAGATTTAAAACAGATGGAAAGTTTTAGTGGAATTCTGGCCGTTGCAAGTGGTGAGGAATGTAAAACTGATGGGGAGCAAAGGGATTTTCTCCTTGGTTATGGTGGCCCTGTGTCCCTGGGGTGGGGAATTTGGCTTATGTGCTTGCTGAGTGCTGCTTGCCTGGCAGCAATCCACCAAATCCTGGCAAATAGATCCTTACAAACATTGAGAGAGAAGGTATAAGAGCTGTTGTTATATTTTATATCCTGCGTCCCACGTTTTCACGTTGGTTCTGCCCAGGCAGAACAGTGAGAGAAATGTTGTTACATGGAAAATAAATGGGATTGTCTGAATTGGAGTAAGAACTAGATGATATGGGATTGGAACTGAATGGTCCTTAAGGTCCCTTTCAACCCAAACCATTCTAGGATTTTGTGAACTGCTATTTTGTTTGTTTGTTTTCTGTTGGATATCACCAGTTCCACTGTACTAATGTTTCCTGGGAAGTTTGTACTGTTCAGGAGATCTCTTGAAGGAAATGGGAATAAGGAGATTAAAATGGTGCTGCTCACTCTTAATAAATCCACAATCTGGGATTGACACATTGATAATAAGTGGAAAGTGATTTTACAGTTGATTTTATCTGCAGGTATATATTTTAAACATAGTCCTTGGTTTCCTCTGGTGGAAATAAGTAAAACCAGCAGCATTTAATTTTTTTACCTATACACATAGCTCAGTTTTTGCCTAGAAAATGGTAACAAAAATATCTGAGTATGCTCATCATTGTAATTAAATATAACCCTGTGAGAGAGTGATGTGGTTACATCTGAAAGCTCTCTGAAATTTTAATAATTTAAAATCTCTGCAGATGTGATATCATGGTTCTTTTGGGCACAGAGAATGGTCAGCACCAACTAAATTGTAGGGGAAAAAAGTATGTAAAATGTTTTGTGTGCATGTAATCTCACCTTGATGTCTAAAGTTATTTTGTTGGACTTGTCTGATGTCAGTTCTGAATTAATTAACTGTGAGTATAACAGCCTGATAGCACTGAGCTGCTCTTAATATGAGGCAGAAAGTCAAGGGTAGCTCAATTTTCATACCTTGTGCCTCATCAACTTGAAGAGCATAATTTGATGCAATTTGAAGAATTGCATATGTATTTAAGCAATAATTAACGCATTGTGGCCTCTATGGAGCAGGTGGAGATGTAAAATGTGAAGTTTTTAATTTACAATTATTCAGTTTCTAATGGAAATTCCTTTGGTTGCTAATAAACAACTTTGCACTTTGCCTCCCCTGCTGCTGTGTGATGCCACGATGGAGCTTTTTGTGCTGGTGGCTACAGCAAATATTGAAAGGAATTGCTGAAATAGGAGGTGAAAAGGGTGTGTGTGTGTGTGTGTGCATCTGAATTGTAGTGCCTCTCCATCTAAACCTGTACTGTAATTGCACTATTAAGGTCTAATACAATTATGGTAAGATGCAAAACACTACCGTGAGTGATAAAAGTTTCCATTAGCTTCTAAGTGCATTTTTAAGTTGTTTGCAGCCTTAACAGTGAAGTTTGCTCAACCCACTTCAGTAAGATTCCAGCTTTTAACAGCTAATGGTTTGGTAACTAATGACTAAAACGCATTTTCTGGGCTAGATGTTTGCCTAAATTTTTAGTGATAAGTGTTAGCAAAGAGAGCTCAAGAGCTGAGGGGAAAAAAATATACAGCCTTTTCCAAATGTAGAATTAGAATGCTCTTTCTGAAAAACTTTTAGGATCTACCTCTAGTGCTAGTCCAGACTTAACTGTGTGCCTGGGGTAGAGAAGCTGCTGCTTGCAAGGGCTGGGATTTGGGGGCTGTGCCATTTCCTGCACAGCAATTGGTACTCCAGGCTCAGCAGGATTTCCTCTGCAACTCCTCCGGCCGGATGCTGGAGGACAGCATGGATTTAAATGTCACCACTGAAAGCAGCAGCCTGTGTCCTGTGCATGAGGGGGAATCAAGTGGGTTTTATTCTTTAAATTAGAATAGAGAAAATGAAAAAAAGAAAAGAAAAAGGAGTGGAGATGCAGAACAAGTTTTTGAGGTTGGTTAGAAACAGGAGCCTGATGTTTAGAGCAGAGGAAAACAGGAGATTCAAGTGGTATTTTTTTGGGGAGGGGGGAGAAAGGAGGACGATTAGGTTTCTAATAATTGGTGTTTTCCATTCCTGTGTCCCAGCCCCTGTGATGATTTAATTCCCTGCCCCAGGGCAACTTTGGCTGCCGTGCTGTCACCTCCTCACCAGATGAGCAAAGGCTCCATATGGTGCCTCTGGTTGGGAATGATGCAGTTGGCAGCCCCACATGGAACAAATAACTGGTGAACTCGCACTGTGGGCTTGCCTCCAGTGGGAGTGATCTAAACCACTCTTCCCCCATCTCACCCTCTCTTTCCACGCAGATTTTCACAAATATTTGTTGCATTTGGAGAATTTGATCTATGAGGCAACATTCTCAGGGTGGCTGGCAGGCAGCAAATGTGTTTGTTCCTCTTGAAAGCTGAAATGATCCAAAATTGGAAAGGGGTGGATTTTCATGCTCAGTCTCTTTGGTGGTGCAAAAGGAAGGTGTGGGAGGAGGGTGTCTTGTTCTTCCTGGGACAAGCCAGATGTGCTGGAGCTGTGTTTCTTTAAGAAATGGAATTGAACCCAACGAAGAGGGAGCAGCAAAAGAGCAGACAGTCGCTGGTGGTGGAGCATTCACCTGGACTAAAGGAGGTGTGGGCTGAGTCCTGTGTGTGTCAGACTTAAATCCACAGCCTGAGCTGCTGCTGAATGCCAGGAGCCTGCTGTACAGAGCAGGGCTTTATCCAAGCCCTTTGAAAGTGTTCCTCTTTCCCCAAGCCAGGAGCAGATGCTCTCTCCATCCTCATGGATGTTAGGGCTGCTCCATGGCAATGATTGGCAGATGCACCAATTGAGTGGCTGGTGATGCTGCTGGGGCTCCCTGCTCTCTCTGACACAAAATGTCAGCCTGTTTTTGGAGAGATGATGTCTGACAAGCACTAGAATGTATCAACAAAAGCTTGGCTTTGAGGGATAAGTGTTACACAAAACTGAGTTCGTGGCAAGGTTCTGAGCGGAGGAATAGTAAGTGTTGAATATGTGCACTAAGAAAAAGAGGCTACTGCGTCTTTAGGAGGAAAAAATCCTGTTAGCCATGTGCCTTCTAATTTCTCTAATTTTTTATAGGGCTCAGATAACAGAATTAAGAGTTTGGTGCTCCAGTTGAAAACCAGGGCTGACACTGAGTAGATTGTGGAATCCTTTAGGCCAGCATAGTTGCACATATAGCAGAGGTGGTTTATACCTCTACTGCAACCGCTTCCAGCACCATAAACTCTGAAATACATTAAAATCTATGCATCTGAAATGATAAACCAATATTTTTACCTTGTCTCCAGTACACAAAAAAAGAAAGCTTGATATTCCCAGAAATTCCACATCAGTGCAACCAACGAGCTGAATGTGAAAGGCAAGGGGGCAATAAAGACAGGTTCCAGTTCAACATTCACATAATTAAGAGAAGTCATGACCAATTTAAATAAAATTGTAAAGTCAGTGATTTTTTCACTGCTACCAGCATTTTGGGCTAAACTGGCCACGCTTGGACAGAATTGCTGAAAATAATGGTGTTGGGAGGCAGGAGAGCTGTTAAGATGGACATTTTGTCTTGCAGGTAAGCAAAATTTGGAGTAGACTTAAAATAACTCAAGAGCTTACTGCAATTAGAGAAATGGAGAGGGAGAATATATTTCAGAAAATAAGGTAGAGTTGCCACCTCCTTTCTGATGTTAATGAGACTGAAATAACGTGATTAGTCAGGATTTTTAAAGGGATATGTGAAAAATTCACATCACCTTTTCAGCTCTTTAGTGCAAAATCTTAGAAAATCAGTTTCTCACTGTACACTGTATTTTTAAAGCTCTTGGGGAAGAATAAAGATGTTTTCAGAAAAACTTTGCCATTGGTGAGGCCTCATTTGTTTTGAGACAGAAGTTCAACTTACTTGTAAGTTATATACTAAAGGTATAACATTTTTTGTCATAAAAATTTGCAGTGTGTTTAACATTGATTTAATCACTGCTTTTCTGTACAATGCAGACTTGTAAGTGAAATAGTTCCATCTATAAAGCTGAATGTACAGGCAGGGCTACTCACACTCCTTGTGGTCAGGACTGTGTTTATTTTCCAAGGAATGCAGGACAGGAGGGTGATAATTCCTCTTGCTCATCATAGCAAACAGGATGGGATGGAAAACTTGAGGGATCCCTTAAAACTAATCTGAAACTAATATTTGGCACCTGTCCTGAAATCACCAGTTTCTTTCCCCTATTTTGTAGCTTATTTTTGTTTAGACTCTCTTGGAGCAAGTGGAGTTCTGATACCAAAATGTACTGTGAGTTTAATAATTGTTTTAAAGACTTCCAAGGTCAAACTGCTACCTTAAAGGGCTTGTAGCACATTTAAAAAGTGTTAATAGAACACTTTCTGTTTATTTTCTTTTAAACCCAAGGTGTGATTGAAGTCACTTCCCTTGTTTTGCCTTTGTCACTTGTCCTGTTTGATAACCCTGAACATGTTCCTCTCCTTGGTACTGAGGTTGTCTGTGATAATAATGACCAATTTAAGCAAAAACAGCAGGAAAATTATGAATTTTAAAAAAACCAACCTATTAAAACCCAGTGGATTTAACACCTATATTTAATTTTCCTTTTATCCAAATATGTTAAGATGATTAGGGAGAAAATTCCTGTTTCTCCGTGGTTTGGTGGTAACATCTGAGGGTGGAACTGCAGCTGGTTTGGGGTAGGAAAATACAAACCTAAACAGTGAAGTGTTTATTAGATAAATATCCTGGTAACCTAAACATATGTGAGTGTTTGGACAGCCTGTTTGCCCAAGGCTCATCGTATTAGCAATGAATATTAATATTTCCACAGTCCAGGCTCACATTGCTCAAATGCTTGATAAATAAAACTGAAAATTGCTGATAAGTATCAGGTGCAAGTGGAGCGTGCTGGAACCCAAAGCATTCCTGTGCTAGGTGGAACATTTGTGTGAAGGGGTTAGAGGGACTCTGGGCTATGAAACTCTCCTGTTCCATAGCCTGCATGTCTGATTTTTCACTTGGTCATGTGTGATGTTTGAAACGACTGCTTATATTTAAAAGAAAAATGAAATTAATTAATACAGAGAAATTAAGCTTTTATTTTAAAGTTCATTTTGCCACTTTCCTCACTCACAGTGATTTTTTGTTTGCTCTCTACTGTTGCAGATGTGAAAGAATAGTAACATTTCTCTTAAAAAAGGCTAAAATACTTGGGGTTTTGTGAATGTGTATGAATACATTCATACATGGATATGGTACATATATGCCCTATATATACATTTGCTTAGGATTATGAACTTACCACTGACTTTTTTTATTGCCTTCATATCCTATCCTGAGATTCCTACATAATAGAGAATCAGACTTTTACTGGATGATTTCTCTTTCCAGGAAGGTGACTTCCTGGTTTGCTGTATCAATATTTTACTTGTTGCAGTTTCAGCAGCTTAAGGTGCAACCAGGAAACAACCTACAAGTACCAATAGCCAAATCAATTTATTTTAAAAGTATTACTTTAGATTGGCTACTCCCTTCTCCTGCACACCAAAAAGCATGATAATAAGTGTAATTAAAATCTGAGTAAAGGAATGTGGACTAAGGGGGAGAGAGAGAGACAAAGTTTCTCCTTGGCCCTACATGAAGAAATTGTGCAACTACTGTGCAGTTCCGTTGTGAAAATCAATATTTCTCTTTTAAGACTATATTTTTTGGTAAAGTTTTGTAGCATAAACCCACTGAAGTGTACAGCACTGTTAGTCCCTTTAAGATAGGTTGCTTCTTGAAATGATGATTGATTTTTGATTTTTTAAGCAGCAACATCTTTCTGACTTCTAATTCTTACTGAATCCCTTCCTGGCTGACATTTGTGTGGGTTTGGGGAATTAGTGAAGAACTGCTCTTTTTTACCCAGGGTATCAAGTATTCAAAATCCAATAAAGATGGCTTGATTCCTTGTTTAGAAGTGTGAATGAAACACCTTTTCTAGGTGGAAGATGTGCTGTGAGGTTTTACTGGAGCCCGTGATTCCCTCAGTGTGCAGTACAGATCCAGAACTGGAGAATATGTCCATGTCTTTAAAACAGCCACAGTTTGACATATTCCTCTTTCATCAGCAGATTTCAAAGCAAAATCTGCAGCCTTGCTGTTCTCATGATCAAAGAGCTCCACAAGATGTTTACTAGCTCTGGAGAAACAGCATTGCTACAGGAGATTGGAAATACAAATATATGGATATGGGGAGGTTCCAGGAGTATTGCTGGAGCATCCTTTATTTCCTGTTCCTTTGTCTGGCTTGATCATGGCCAGCTGAGGAAGACACAGCTATGCCAAGTTTACCAAGGAGAAATTAGACCATGTCCTTTCTGTTGCAATTTGAAATTGTTTGCCAGAAATTATAAAGCCAGAGAGGAACACAGTGCAAGCAGGGGGAATGGTGATCTTGTCTGTCTTCTCTGGGTTTTTGTTGGCGTGCCAGCTGTGCCAGTCATGCTCTGACACACAACCCATTTTCTGTTTGTCTGTGCCTGTGAAGATTCTGCTCTTGGATTTCTTTGGGAGCACCTGTGAAGCTGAGTCCATAGGTAGTACTAAACATTTGGCTCCATGCTGCACTTCCATATGCAGCCCTGATTTTCCAGGTTTTTTTAATGAAATAGCAGAATGACTTGGAGAATTTTTAGTTCTGAGTGATTCTCTTCATCCCTTCTCTGTCATATTTTAATTATTGTACCATGATTATACTCCTTGGACTTGTCTCTTCAGCTGCCTAGTAAGGAATTTATCAATTTAAAGTTTGCTGCTCTCCAGTATTTCTATTTTAATGCTAGGTTCTATCTGCCATGAGGAAAGTGCTGAGGCACTGACCCATCTATTGGAAATATTTTCTTCCTCCCAAACACAGCTTGCTATAAACTTCCAGATAAACACGTGTTCTAAAGGAAAATCATTGAATTTGTCATATAAGACATGAGCATTGCTCAGCTGTACAGAGTGGGCCAATCCCTCAATTCTGGGATCCTAGGATGCTGTGAAGGGAGAGGTCCCTGTGAGTTTCACTCTTTAGTTGGCTGCATCCCACTGTTTCTGTTTGGGCTGCCAGTGGGTTTTTTAGGGACAGGCTGTGTATTTCCCTGTCTGCTGTGCACAGAACCCACTCGCTGCTGGAGCTGCTGCCTCTTGAGCAAGTGATGATTGCTACTCTGCCTGACATAGGAGAGCTGTGGGAGCTCTTCTGTGAGACCTAAAAGTGGATGATTGATGCCTGGGAAACTTGAGCAATCACAGAAAGTGTCTTCATTAATCTTGAAGGCCTTAATTAGTAAGATTAGCCAATTTTCCTGAAGCCATTAGAGTAGTTGACTATAAATTGTAAGGTTGACCCCTTCCAGCAGTAACAGGAAATGTTTTCCTACCGAAAGTTTGCTGTATCCTACAATAAGGTTTGCTGTAGACATAATTTCCATTTTATGTGGTATCAGGACAGGTTACTTCCCAAAAAAAGGGAAAGAATATTTTTGATGTGCCTTTAACAGGGATTGACTGTTGGATAATGCACAAAGGACTCCTCCTGTTGAACAGATTTCCCAAATGCCCTTCTCTGGCTTCAGCATAACCACCATAAATTGGCCATCTTATCCTGGAAGGAATTAGTGTGACTGCTTCCAGACATTGCATATAAATTTATGGAATGATTTAGATATCATTTTATTGCACCTGGCAGAACACTTTATTCTTCTAGGATGTATCTAGTTGTGAACTCAGTAGCTCTTTCAAAGAGATTGCAATTGCAAGAGTGCTGAGGAGAAGAAAAAGGGCTAATGAAGAGATTTAGATTCACTTGGCCAGCTGAAAGAAGTGAACCTGGAGAGAGCAAGATCCACTTCTCACTCAAGGGGAGAGCAAGTCCTTACTGAAGGGCTTGTGGGCTGCTGAAGCTAAAAAGGTTGGGTTATGTTTCCAGGGAATCAGGGAAATAATTCCTTTTTACATTCATTTTTTTCCTCTCCTTAGAGGGAGACTGACAATATACCAAATAGCCACTTTTGTTTCCCGATAATGGTGATAATTTTCAATGGATTGTCTTCTACTTGCTGTTTTTCAGATTGAAATCAGCAATGAAACACTTGATACAAACTTGCCTAAACACATCCTGTAGTCCTGATAGCCTCCACCTCTGTAATTTAGTATTTTAGCTTGTGGAATAAGTCATGCCTTAAGATAGGGTGTAGTTATCCCTGATGAGAACAGGAAGCCAGGTTTTGTGGGCCTGCCTCCAGCAGGAACCTGCACTCCAACCTTTATTTTCTTCATACAGGTCTTTATGAAAGACTTGACATTTCTCCTTCCTTCCTCAGATATTATCCTAATGGGCTGTTAGCAAAGCAGAAATTCCTGCTGTTGAGAAAAGCCCACACAAATGATGGTTGTTATGTGAAACAGTGCTGAGTTCAAAACTCACATATCTGTCTGACCACGGACAAATCCTTCTATTTCCCTTTCTCCATTGGTCAGTCTGTAAAATTATGGAAATTTGTACACCTCTGCACAGTTCTTGAGCCTTAGGTTGTTAAGGAAACTACATGAGCTGGTGAATAAGCATGTTTTCTAATGTCTACTGCTTGAGTAAAGCAGAGATTTACATTGACTGTTATTTTGACCTGAAGTTTTATGATTGTGCTCCACACAGAAATGTCCTGCACTTGGTAGGATGCCTTTTGCATTTAACTTTGCCTGCAATGAATCTTGGCCTCACACAGCCCAAAGTCAAAGCAGCGTTTGCCCTATTTAAATAATGAGCTATTGATTTTAGAATTACTCATTTTATTACCATCATATGGAACTGGTCATATTCTGAGGACTCATCTCTGAAATGGAAGCCATTGAATTTTGTTTGGGATGGGACAGAAATGGACTTCAGGGATTTTACTTATTGAAATTTGGCATATCACAGATAACAGGGACTGCCTGGCCTCACACAGAACTGTGCATTTTACTGAAAGAGCCTGGGAAGAAATTCCTCTTCTTGCTTGAGCTCAGGCCTCTGAGCAGCTCCTAATGTAATGCCACCTTCATTTGTCACTGGTTGCTGTACCCTGTGTTCTGCTGCTGAGTATTTACAACACCTCCAGGATCAAAGAGACGCTGCCAAGAAGGCTCATGGGGAGAAATTTTGACCTAGTTTTACATTTGGCACCACTTTTCCTGCCAGGAGCAGGTGGACTGTGAGCAGACCTTCAGTGGAGAGTCCACCCTGGCTGGCGCAGAGAGCCCTGGCCTGGCAAAGCCAGCAAAAAGCAGCACTGCAAAGAGTCAGGGGTTAAACCCTGCCCCTCTTCTTGGGAATGCAAATTTCCTGGGAGAAAGGGTGTGCAGGTTGTAAATTCAGTTCATTTTTTTGTGTGCTTGTTTGTCTTCCCCCTTTTTCCTGCTGCTGGTTCTTTGCTCTGCAGCACTGAGGTGTGTGGGGAGAATCAATTTGCTTTCTGTGGTTCTTGAATAAGTTTAAGCTACTCAAGCCATAGAGTTTTTGCAGGTTCCCTACTTCTAGGGAGTGTAAATGAGAAGAAATTCTACACATCTGATTTTTTTCAAGCCTATCCTTTTACTTTCCAGGCTGTGATGCTGTTCTCTTTATGACTGCAACTCTATATTAGAAAGTTGTATTTGTCAAATAATAGAGATCAGTTTGTGTGTTTTCTCACCAAAAACCATGTTGTGCTTCTCCCTCCCTTCCCTCTCACCTCCCCCTTGCATGTAATTTTGTAAAATGTTGGCAGTTTTGCATCCCCACTTTGAGTGCATGAACTGAAGTATAAAACTGGGTAGTTTATGGAATGGATGCGCTGTACATGAGAAGAAAATCAGGTGGTTTCTGTACCTTAAAGGTATCTGTACATTAGGATGAAGTGAGCCTGACTTGACAATGCCCATCCATTTCATTAGCTGGCTCTGGAAGGACCCTGGATGCCTTTTTTTTTTTTTTTTTTTTGGGATGTAGGCCAGCAGAATTGATCCTGAGTTTGCTGAGCTGATAAACTTCTGAATTCTGTATGGAAATGAACTGACGCAAGGGTGGGATTTAGGGAGGGGACACGAGGGGGTTCTTTGAATCAAACTCTTGCTATAATTAGCATCTCAGAAGTTGCCTTCTAAGCTCTATTAAGCTATTGATTAATTACAAGGAAACTTGAAGGGAATGGGTTTTATTAATTTGACCAAGTATTAAAAAAGTAACACTGTTGACTCTTCAGTGGATAAGTACAGGGACCCACCTTGAGAATGTGATGGTGAAATGAGGGAAATCAGCCAATGCACTGGCAGGAGCAGCCAGTTTCTAGAACATCAGGATGTTGATGGAGAGCTTCAGTGGGCTCTGAGAGCTGCATATTCCATCCCGTCCTGATATCCCTGGGCAGGGTGTTGGGCTTTCTCAAGAAGCAGAAGTTTTTTAACTGTAAGAACAGGACATGTCCGAAAGACACAGTAAATTACAATAAGATGAGAATACAAAAGCTGTGGGTGCTGATGGAAACCATCTCTTGCCCACAAAGTCACCGCTGTGGCAGCTTGAGTTCATGTGTAGTGTTAAACACTCTGCAGTTTGGAAGGCAACCTTACATCATTGCTTCAGCAGCCATGGGAAGTTTCATCCTGCAGAGTTGGAAAGGCACCAAAAGGATGGTCTGTGATGCATGAAAAATCGGGAGTTTGGAGGCTGTCCATTGGTGTCCTGATATCATCATCCCTCTCTTTTGTTCAGAGCTTTAAATAAAAAGGTCACAACAATTTCTCTTTATTTAGTTTCCTCCTCCCCCTGGGGATTATTAATGGCCCTGAGGCAGATCCATTCTCTCCTTGCATTTACTGCTCTGGGGACTGGATTCTGTACCAGACCAGTGGGAACAGAAGTTGGCTAGTAAAAAAATTAAGGAAAGCAAACTTGCTCTTACTCCTTTCTATCTGAACTAGTTCTGTAGGTATTTTAAAGCAGCATAGTTTGCAGTGCTGACAATTCATGAAGTTAACCCCTGCAACTCATGCTGTACAATTCTACCTAAAAAAGCATTGAATTTTTTTCCTTTTTTTTTCTTTTTTGCTTTGAGCTTATTTTTAGTAACTACATGTTTAATGAAAGATATTGAACACCTTAAGGCTTTTACGGATCCTTCCCTGTATCTGAAAGGTCCCATTTTAATGTGCGTTTTATGCATTTTCTTCATCTGCCTTCTACTTTTATCTTAGCCAATGACAGTGAGATTCCTAAGGCTACTTTCTCTTTAAGGGAATACTGCTTACATAAATAGCCCTTTATACCATCTCCTTGTTTTATAATATTAATTGTTTATCAGGAGACAGGAAATATTCCTTAGAAAATGTGTTTTCCTGCTTGTGCATGCCTTGTTACTATTTCAATTATGCAGATTCTTGATGCTGTGGAAATTTGTGCTTGATGACGCCAAGGCAGCTGCACGTTGTTAGCATTGTAGGCTGTCAGATGATCATGTGGGATTCTTGCAGCATGCAACATTCAATAGGATTGAAAAAGGGCTTTTGATGCAAGGCATAGCTTTCAGAATATATTTGTGCCTTTTAGTTAGCTAATAGAAAATCATAATTTATTATCTTTAAATTTAAAATGCTGCCTCATTTTTCTTCTGGTTGGTTTCATTTTGGCTTCACTAGAAGATGCATCTGGTACATCCACGATTGAGGAGTTTATTAATGATACTGTCGTTCAGTTCACTTACTTTTTTTCCTTTTAGAGTCCTAGCTAGCCCACAGATTACATGATCACATGTTCATCCAGTCATTCATATAGAACACAAACCACCATGCATGATTTCTTCTTCTTTCTTTTTCCTCTCTGCCTTTTTTATTCATTTTAAGTTGCTTTGTCATGTTCTCTTTTACCATCCAGCTTAGTCTTTGTCTTCCCCTCGCTGCTATTTGTTCTATATTTTCCCATGCTTGGTTACTGCAATATTATTTGATTAACGGGCTGTGATGATGATGAACCTGCACACTGGAGGAGCAGCTACTACAGTGGTGATGAAGGGATGTAATAATGGTCGCTATCCTCGGAATTCTCTCTACAGTGACTGCATAATAGAAGAAAAGGCAGTGGTCCTGCAGAAAAAAGACAATGAAGGATTTGGATTTGTGCTCAGAGGGGCAAAAGGTATGTGCTTCTGTGTGTGTGTGAGTGTGTGTGTGTGATGTGCAGTGGCATGAAGAAATTTATACATCTCAGAATATAAGCAGGAATTATTCTTGGTGCACTTGGTTGCTAGACAACAGGATTCTCTGTATGCTATACTACTCCGATGGATTTCGGTGCCTTCTCTCTGAAGCAGTTTGCATTTTTACATGGGAGAAGCACTGCATAATCGTTTTGGGGGGAGAAAGTTTTGCCTGTATTTTTCTCATGCTGGTGGATGTAGTATTTTGCCATTAATCTGTTCTGCTGTGCAGTTTACTTAACTGTGGGGAAACCTGCTTTCCTCGTAAAAACTGCTGCTTTATTTCAAACACCAGCCTGATTGAATAGGGCTGTGAATAGCAATAGACAAGAGAGGCATGTTTTGTTTAAAATAGGTGTGGATCTTCTGCAAGGTGACATTGGTGCAGTTTTAGTATGAAAACATGATCTTTTTTTATATCTTGAGAAGCTGCACGTATGTTGCATGGCCTGTAGTGTGCTCATTTTTAAAGCTGTTCATATGTTAAGCTGCACGGCACTTCTCTGTAGGCTAAAATCCATCACAGTGGCATTTTTGCCAGTTTAAAAAGGCATTCTATTTAATGCTTTGCTTTTTAACTTGCAGTGCAGTTTGCTCCCTTTGTATTTTAAAAAAGAATATATGTATGTGATGGTATGTCCCATCTCTTGCTCCCCCTCATTTCACATGGGTTCTCCCTTGCCTTGCTTGAGCATGAAAATTATTCCATGTCTTCATTCTTGGGACATGGCTTTTGCTTTCCCTGTTCCCCACCCCTAAACTTAGACCGGTGCCACTGTGGATTTGCAGGGCTGGGAGAGCTTTGCCAGTTTTTTAGCCAAATGAAATGTCTGGAGTTGAAGCAGGGAAGCCCAAGGCACTGCCTTATCTCTGAGTGTTGGTGTGGGTTATCAGTGCTTTGAGCAGGGCTCACTCCCTCTGGCTGAGCCAGTGGTTTCCCCCAGATTTTCTCTGTAGCAGCGGGGGCAGCTCAGGTGAAAGACCCAAGGACTTTTCTGCCTGTGTGTGTACGTGACACAGAGGGGCAGGCAGGGCTGTCACAGGGTCAGCTGTGCCTCCTCTCCTAAAAAGTGGTCTCTTCTTTGTTATGCACATCTAAATTTAGGAGGGGAAAAAAAAAAAAATCTGGTTGACTTTTTTTTTCATGCTTTGCCACCCATCCCATCCCCCTAGTTTGGCCAGATGCTCTCTCCTGGCTCCAGCACATAATTCATTTTGAGGTGGATGTTGCCAGCGTTACAGCATTCTGCCAGGCACACAAAGGGGTTACTTGAGCCAATACTGAATATCCTGGAATATCAGAACCCAGCTATTGCCTGGTGCAACTTGATTTGGTTTGTGCAAAGGAAAGGAGCAGGTATTTCCCCCTCTGGAAGGAAGACCTGTGGATTGCTATTCCAGGGGGTTGCACTCTGTCCCCAGCATCCTGATCTCCCGTGAGGCACATCCCTCTCACTTCCAGCACCCACCATTTTTTAACACTAAATTGGAATGGCCAATGATAAGGCCTGTAGTCAAGTGGTATTTGCAAGCACTCCATAACTTTCTTTTTTTAATGTGGTATTTATTTTTAAAGCTGACACACCAATTGAAGAATTCACCCCAACTCCAGCCTTTCCTGCTTTGCAGTACTTGGAATCTGTGGATGAAGGGGGAGTAGCATGGCAAGCTGGCCTGAGAACTGGAGACTTTTTGATCGAGGTAGGAGATCCTGAAATTTGATTCTCAGTGCTCTGTTGGGGAAAGAGTGATGTTCCTGGTGGAGAATTGACTCTGGAAAAAGTGTGGGATGCCTCTGAGCAGCAAGTTCTGTGGGCTAACACCAGTGATGTGCTTCACTTGATCCATTTAAAACTTCATGCAGCGTTCAGGAAAGCAGTGACAGAGAACAATGGTCAGGCTGACTGGGAATTTTCTGGTTGCTCTTTTTGTCCTTTGGGAATACACTCTCAGAGATATCTGGGAGGTTCTACTCTTCTTCCAGTTATTGAAATTTAGATGAATTTCAGTATTTACTGTGGGCTATCAGTTGTGGTTTCTTCTAAATATTTTTGGGGAGTAACCAAAATTAATGACTTTTTATGCAACTATTTCTGCTCTCAGAAATATCCATGGTCCAGTGGCCTTTAGTAACCATGAAGAATAAAGCAAATTACTTTGGCTTGAAATTGAATTTTTCCAACGCTACACGGAAATACAAAAAAAATTGCAATGAATGTTATTGCAGTATAAATTACTTTATAAAAAGGGTATATTTAAATTGCTCATTCGTGCCAAAAATATCTTCATGTTTTATATTTTGGAGGATTTTTTTTGTTGGCGTTTTAGGTTTTGTTTAAAAAGTTGGTTCACCTTTTGAGTGTTGCTGACCAGTTTACAGCAAAATCATGATTTGGGATTTTTCTTCCTCTTCCCCCCACAACCTCTTCATGACCAACAAAGGGATGCTGTGCTTCTGTGAAATTGGGTACTGAAAATAGATCTTTTGGGATGGATTGGTCAAACCCTGTCTGCGAGATCTATTGATTTTACATTATTTGATGTCTTGTTCTTCAGGCCCATGTATGGTTTGGTAAAATACTTCTGGTGTTACAATGTTTATTTCTGCAGAGCTGGCTTTTGCATGCAGGAGAGGGTACAACACGCAGCTTTTTTTGGAGCGTGCCTTGAACTCCCATGGTGATTGAATTTAAATAGTTGCACCACTTCCTCACGCTGTAGCCGTGAAAGAACAGGCTTTGCAGGCTTCTAAAGTAAATAGATATGCATTTTTATCTCTGTCTTCAAGCACATTTCCCTTGCTGTTTGTTTACTTAAGGAGAAGCGTTCAGCGTTAGAGACCAGCTTACAAATGGAACTGCTGCGATCCCTGGGCAGGGATCTTGCCAAAGCTTTCCCTGTCCCTCTTAGGTGGGGTTTGAAACAAGGATGTGTTTTTAGAGGTGGGTTTCTTGTTGGGCTTTTAATCGAAGGGAATCATGAAGAGTCTGTACTGGCAGATTGCACAGATAGAATTGATGGTGAACAATGTGCAATTTAATTCGTTATGGAATGACAAATATGCTCATGGATTTTTTAAAGATCTCTGAAGGGGTGGAAGAAGGCTGGGTAGCTGATTCTGCACAAAGCTTTACTGTTTTTCTGGCAAGTGAGAGAAGAATTATAATTAATTGTCTAGACAATTTACTCCTAGCTTTAGCTTAGAAGAGCAGCTAAACATGCACATACAGTGCTGAATCAGGAGGACGTTAATCCATACTCCAGCATATTTGTAATTAATTCTGAAAGAAGCCATTATTACATGCAAATCAAATCCATTTCTGTGTAATTTATGTTCATCGGGGTTATTCCGTTCTGAATTTTGCAACTTAATTAAGAGGATGTGATAATCCTGAGAAATGACAACTTGGCTGTTGCAGGACACTTTTCTGTTGGAGAAAGGCAGGATTTTTTTTCTGCTTTATGGCCAACATGCAGTGTACAGCACTGGCTGGATGGAGAAAGCCATCTTTAGAGGTATTTACAGTGATGCAAAAGACTGTTGAAATAGAAGTCCACCTGCACTTCCAGGAATGCCAAGCTACTTTGTCTTTTGTGTTGAACTAAAAGATTTAAATTTACACGCCAGCAAGTGGTTGTATGCCCTGGTGTAGTCAGCCTGCCTTGCTGCTAAATGATTTCTCCCATGACTCTGAAGTTTATGCTGCTGTGTGTAAGTGCCACCTCCACCATTTGTAAGTAATATCAGGCATTTATCATAAATGTCACATGAATAATAAAAGAGTTAATGTGCAACCAGGATCCTAATTAGTGCTATTTTTAACACTCGTGGCAGGCTCTGGGTGTTGCGGAGGGGAGAGCTCAGTTTGGCAGGGGGCAAAATGAGAGGCAGAGCAGATGCTTCATTCTTGCTTCAGGAGGTTTGGTGGTTCAGGGTCATGGAGGTGAGGGGAACCTCACTATGGAAAGACAGGTTTGACAGGGAGATAGATCCTTTCTTTGCAGAGCACGAGGGCAGGAGGACAGGCCATCATTTCTTTGTGTGCAGTTATGGTCTGGAATCTTCTGGAGGAGGGAAAACTTCAGTATCAGCTATGAGGCTCTATTATAATTCATGTTTGGGGTTGATGTATGTGGAGCAGAACAAATAAAAGATTGATACAAAAAAGCAAGAAAAGGTTCTGCTTTGCTCCAGCAGATAAATGGAGTAGGGATTACCTGGAACAGCTGGCATTGTATCATATGACTGAGTTTTTATCAAATGTGCAGCTCCTGATTTGTCCAACCTGTACAACTAATTTTAACATGAGACTTCAGAGATGAACATTACACTTGCCCTTGGAAACAGTGCTCACAGAGTCTCCATGGAAATTTCTGACAGTGTGTGGTTTGTCTCCTCCTTGCTTCAAACCCAGCCGTGGTTTTTGTGATAAAAATTGTAAAGTGTGTAGTGGCTTTCCTGGATAGAGCACAGGGCAAATGTACTGGAAAAGTGCAGGAGTAGTTTTAGAGCTGAAGGAGTGAGGTAGAGGCAGCTGTCAATAGATCGGAATTTTCATAAGAAATTTAAGAGATGCCAATACAATGTGATTTTTTTTCCCTTAGCTTTGATGAACAGTTAGAAAACAGGGATGGTGATGATTTGGTTGTTATAGCTGGCATTTTACAGCTTGCTCTATGTGTTATTTTTCACTATTTTTGTTGATGTTTTCTTGAATCTTGATATCAGCCTGATTAAAAAGATAGATAAAAGTAAAGCAACATATTAGGCCAAGTGCTAAATACTGCAGTCTCCATTAGAAAGGGGTTTAAAAATTACAACCATCACTAATTCCTTTGTAGGTCATTAATAACTCATCAGTGACTGGATTTCTAGACTATAACTGTTCAAGTTTGGAAAAACTCAGTGAATTCTGCCTTGAGACATGACTTAAGGTGGGGTTGTGTTGTAGATTTGCTTTGGTGACATAAGTCTAACCATTTTTGTGTAAAGAAACCCATTAGACAGGAAGGCCTGTTTTACCTCAGAATAGAGTTTAGTGGAGGGTTTTAGTGTGGTAGGATATAGAATGTCTTTTAAAATTAACCCCCAGTGGATTACTAACTCTTTGTTCTTGTTGTCCCCATGAGTGTGCAGCTGTTCTGCAGGTGTTGCCTGATGTGGCTCGTGGGGATTTTCCCTGTCACACAAACAATAATGTTACACTATCAATACTCAGAAAGCCAAGTTAATTCTGCAATATTTTACCAGAACAATGCATTTGTTCTCTAAATGAGGCATTGCAGTTTGCATTATTGTGCCATAAAATCTCTTATTTTTCTAGAGAAATTGAAATGTTATTGTCTTTGGAATAGCATAGCTGCTTATTTACATTCCAGTTAATATGTAAACTAGATAAACCTGGTGAATTATTCATTTAAAAAATAAAAACAAAAGGGCAAAATTCAAACTTTAATTTGAGGCTGAAAAGCAGAGATGGTATATGAAGAAATGTCATCGTTTTGCTGCAGAACTGGTACCTGTGCTAAAACATGCAAAATATCTGTAGTATAACTGCCTGCATTTCTTCGTCCTCAAAAGCTTATACAATTTACTAGTGCAAACTTTTCTTTAACTGGTTTTGGGTAGACAAAAATTTATTACAGCATTTTATCATTGTATTAAAGATATCTGTCCTCTGACTGCATGTAAGAAGCAGCAATAGACATTTAAAAAATCTGAAATATTAAAAAAAAAAAAAACCTTCATACACAAATGAAGCCTTTTTAGGAATAGGTTACTGAGTTTATTCCAGTAAGCACTTTATGCAAACTTGAAAACAGCTGTAGGAAGCAAACTTTGGACTTTATTATTGTAGCTTAAACTCTAGTAATTATTAATATTTTTAGCAATGTTATGCCTTGCATTGGTATTTAGTGGTGGGGTGAATTAGTGGTTTTACAAAGCCAGCTATTACTGATTCCAATCCTTTTAACAAGAGAGAAACCTTCCCATCCTTTGATAATCTTCATTAATTACCCTCTGGGTGTGTTTTCTCTTATTTCTAGTGTGAACTCTGCTTGCTTCTACCACCAGACAGAAATCTATTTTTTTTTTTTCCTCATGGGCAGGCTCGTGAGAACCATAATACTTTTTTCTCTCTTGGAAATAAGTGGAGGCTTTGCTAATGGCTCTGTAAGAACCAGGATTCCCACGTTGCAGCTGAAAGTTTGCTCCTCTCCTCCCAGCACTATGGACACCAGCTCCATGCAGTGCTTAATAAGAGCGCTGTGTGTAGGAGGAAGAAAGCAAAGCCAGCGTTCTCAGTACATTTCTGGGGGCTGGATTTTAGCTCTCACTCCTAGGCCTTTCTGGGGGACCAGCAGAGGCAGGTCCACATAGGTTCAGTGTCCTGCTGGAGGATTTTTTTGATGCCAGCTTGGCTGCTGCTCCTGCCCAGCCAGGGAGCGTCCTGTTTGGCAGGAGAACAGCCAGGCTGGGAGCTGCTCTGTTCCTAGACAGCACCTACTCTGGGCTTGGATCAACTCTACAAACCTCTTTTTAATGATGAGGGGCTTGCCAAAGCTGCAGCAGCACTGCAGTGTTGGAGCTCCTGGAGAGGGAGTTCCTGGCCAGGGCAGGGGCCTGGAACTGGATGGGCTTTGGTTCCTTCCAACAAAAACCATTCTGGGATTCTTTAGGTACGTGCATAGCACCAGGCTGGGCACCACTGTTTTTGAATCTGTGTATTTAAATGGCACACAGTTTTATTTAACCAACCATTAGAGGAAAAATCTGATTTCTGTTAACCAGTTACTCATCATCCTCTTGGTGACTTCTGTAAATTATGTCTCGTAAGCACCAGGAAGCCCCTGACACTGCCTAAAATGCAAGCTCTCAGACTCAAAAAAAACTTTCTTCCTGTTTTGCTTTTGGAATTCTCCTAGCTACAGAAGTCCTGGAGGATTGGGACAATGGGCTCTTGGAAAAAGAGCAGCTGTGGTACAAGTGCGGAACAGCCTGGTGTATGTGTGCAGCGTCTGACTGGGGGAATTAATTTTTTCACTTAATGGAGAAGTGTTTTACTTTCTCTCCACTTAAATTCGGTAACTGAGGGTTTGGGTTTGCTTGTTTTTTTTCTTAATTTGTTTTTAGTGGATGGTGGCACCGTCATGACATTGTCGTGCCCTCAGAGTGCTTTGGATGTGCACAAACCCACTGTACATAGCTGTTTCTGATTGTTATTTTCTGTTTTTCCCATGTATCCTCTAACCCATAGGAAGTGATCAGTGTGCTCATTAAAAAGAGGAACAAATCTTGGTTAGTTTTTAAAATACATTATTAAGACTGTTTTCTTTTTGATCTAGATGGAAATGGGCAGACAAAAATAATTTGGTTCTTAAAGGATCTCGGTTATTCACACACAAGCAAGTAATATGCTTAAAAATAAGAACAGAGAGCAGATAAAAATGAAAGCCCTTTGCTTTCCAGACTGTGAGCAGAACTGAGAAGCATTTTCCTTTAGCCTTGACTCTCCATGAGGTGTATACTGGGCTTCTCGTTCCCCAAAATTCAACAAATAGCTCTTTGAAACTCAGAACTCATTTTTATGCTTCTTAGAGAGGAGGATTTGCTAGGAATTGTGATGATAACAGCAGCAACGCGCCGAACTAACTCTGTGTCCATTCAGTTCTCCATTTTCAGTTTTAAGGCATTTTGGCCTGGATGCTGCAGTGTTTTAGCAGAATTTCCTAACATTCCTATCCTGAGGGATTCTGCCAAAGCTCGTGGGACTGCATGTGGAGTGTGGAGATATCCACAGGGAGCTTTCTGACTCCTAGTGAATAAGAAAACCACTGTTTCCCCAAATTCCTACTACAAAATCCTCTAAAAATAGCAAATTTGTATAAAGTTAAGCTGCTTAGTATAAACAGCCAGTTCTTGGCAACCTAGAAGCCATCCAGTGGCATCCAGCCACCTTGGCCATCCTGTGATTCACATAAAACTCAGCTCTGGATGGTCTTCACTTGTGCAGAAATCTGTCCAGCCTCTCTTCAAATAGCACAGGAATAATGCATCTCTTCCATTTCCAGCTCTCAGGTGTTGGGGTTAAGTATTAAAACTAACACCAAATAAATAAATGCCATTTTTGTGGTGTGGTTGGGCAATTACCACAAGACATTCTATTAAAATTAATTTCCCTGAAGGCCGTTAGCTTTTTTTAGTCTCTGGATACTATGGAAACCTGGTTGCTGGATTGGAGCTATATGAAAAACACTACTTGTGCCTGGTATTTAAGGGGAGAAAATACCATTTCTTTTAATTGCAGGATGATGCTACAAACCTGCAAAACTGCAGGTGAGGGAAAGCAGATGAATTGCTTCAAATGGTGGAGAATGAAGTGGCAAACTCCTATTGCTTAGGACAGAACTAATCTAAAAATCTGGAATTTTTCCTTCTTTATTTTCTTTGTTTTTCCTTTTTCTGGGGGAGGTGCATGCATCTTACAAGCAGGAGAAATACTATCACGTGTGTGTGTCATGGTTTCTTCCTTTGTTTATGGACAGCTATCTTTTTCCTGTTCTGAGGCTGCAAATCAATTTGGCTGACACTGAAATGCTCAGTTCACCTGCTGGTTGTGTTTCATGAGCCACAAGTCTGTGCAGAGGTTAAAAGGAAGAGTAGGAACATCTGATCATCATAGGCTTCATAAGCAGTAACCTTCCCTATCCCAAAAATTCAAGTTTTCTGAAAAAATAGCTTCACTCATGGACCCCTACTAGGAAAATATATCTTTGCTATTATCTCCAAATCAGAAAAAGCAAATGAGAACTCTGTAGGTGGACATGTACTGTATTTATGTAAGGGTTTTTGGTTGGATTTCCTCAGTGTCATCCCCTTTTAACCTTTACTGTGGAATGAAGTTCCTAAACTGTTCTTGAGATTTCAGAGAGGTTAAATAAATCCCCAGTGTTGGTACACACAGCAGGCTCCCCACGGCTTCTGTGTGGGTGCTAAGAACTGCAGAAACACTTGATTTGAAGACATTCTGAACTTTTGGGTCTGATCTAGCAGAAGCTCTGCATTCCTTTGATTAAAATTCCTTTTATATCCAATCTCTAGCATGTGTCCTCTACAGAAGACTGGGTTCAGATTTAATCCATTAATTGCTTTTTAAAAAAGGCAGGAGAAGGCTTCCTTCCCCATTGCTGTTCTCCTGCTAAGATGGCTAATGGTAAATACATGGGGATATTCAGTGTTGGAGTTATCCCCATAAAGGGTGGCCATCCCACTCAGAGCTGCTGTGCTCCTCTGAAATTACTGTGCCGCTCTGCAGGACACAAGTAAGGGAGAAGGTGGCTTTCCAAGGAATCCCTGCCTAGTTTTTTTTTCTCTTCCTTCAAAGCATTTCCCATGCCTTGTGACTGTATGGCTCAGCAAATTCATCTAATAAGCAAATTGAAATGTACTTTAAAATCAATCAGATTAGAAAGAACATTTTACATCCTGTTGTGCCACCGATAGGAATCTTCAGAGACTCTTGTATACGACAATGAAGAATAATAATCATTTATCATTACCTCATTTTCCCCTCATATATTCTGGCAGCTGTTTGGGGAGGTGGATTTCTTGTTCTCATCTTGTAGTAGAAAGTTTTCACTTGTTTGAAAAACATGATTTTTCTATGGTCAAAATACGCTCTCCTGTGTTATCTTCATGGCCAAGTGGTGACGCCTGTGTTTTAGGTTCTGGATGTGGCTGCACTTGAAGCTCTCTGAGAGCTTTGCTGATCAGAGCCCTCGAAATTGTCCTAGCAAATGCATGGATGTTTCTCAAGAATGAGTGTGTAGGATGATAGGATAAGAGTACATAGCCAAGTGTTCCTTTATTTGTTGCTGAAGAGAAAATTTGAAAGCATAGAAGTTCATAAAAAGTAATGGAAGGGTTTATTCACAGCCTTTTACAAAGAGGGTTGGTTCTGGACAAATATCATACAGAAATCTACAGAGCAGATACAAAAGTCTTGTGTTGATTATGTTGTATTTTATTTGAAAAAAATACAAGCAGCAAAATCCAAGAATCCTTTTTTATTTCACCACATCAATCTCCCTGGTATTTTTGCTGCAATTCCTTCTTCCAGAACTGTTCTCAAAACAACTGCTATTGTTTTTAATGGACTCGACCCGTGACTTTTCAGCACCAGATAGATTTGTGAGAAGCCATGGTCATTGCTGACAGGCTTGTGAGTTGTTAACTGCATCTGGTGTATTTATTTACACTGGGGATGATTATGGCTCACTTCAACTCCTAAATTAAAGAGGAAATTGTTTTTAAATGACCAGCAAAACATCCATTGTAATAATTTTGTGGAAGTTTCTTGGGTTTTTTGTACCAAAATACAGCTTATTGACTGTGCCTATTTTGGAGCTGGCTTGTACAAAACCAGATAGATTGGGAATGAAATTGAAGATGGGTTTTGTCTGGGAGTAGCTCTTTTGTTCCCATAATTCCCTGTGCAATTTTAGAATAGTTTGGAGATATTTAATAAAAATCATGTGCACACCAAAAAAGTGGTGGTTCTTCCGAGCTGGAAATGATGGAGGCAGCTGTTATCCAAGACTCAAAGACTAGGAATATTCATCTCCAACTCTCCTTTTCCTGCAATTTTTTTTCCTGTTTCTTTGTATCCCAAGCAAACCTCTGCAGAAGTGCTGTTCAGAACTTTGGTCCTTTTGCTCCTTTCTCATGGTATGGCCCCAAACCTGGGTGCCTGAACTCATTCCTATTTGGTCTCCCCAGGGGATTGATCAAGGTGGTTTTCTCTGGATGGTTCTTGCTCCATGTGTAAAGGTGTGAAAGCTTCAGGCCTGGGACTTGGTGTTTCTCTTTGGCAGCTCTGACAATAAAGAAACTTGCTTGTGCCTTGAATCATAGCAAATAATGCCAAATTGGGCAGCTGCTGCCATATGAAGGCTATGACTGCCACTGCCCCTTCCCCCAAGGGACAGGACAAGAGAGAATAGGCCTCAAGCTGGACCAGGGCAGGTTTAGATTGGATATGAGGCAAAATATCTCCCCAGAAAGAAGGGCCTGGAACAGGGCAGTGGTGGAGCCACCATTGCTGGAGGGATTTAAAAGCTGTGTGGAGGTGGCACTTGGGACATGGGTCAGTGGTGGCCTTGGCAGTGCTGTGTTAGTGGTTGGACTCAGTGATCTTTGAGGGTTTTCCCAACCTAAATAAATCTCTGGCTCTATTCTTGCAAAGAAGTTGGGATAACTTGCAGGGGTTTAGGATTCTGTGAGGCAGTTCCAGCTTTCTGCAGTTGCCTTATCCAAGTGCTCATGTTTCAGCTGCCTCACTGGAACTGGAAAAGCTGGATTCAGAACATTCCCATGGTGGGTGAATCTTCCTTCCAGCTGTGGCTGGATCCTCTCTGAACTACTCAAATGCTCCTAAAGCAGCTACACTAAATCTTGTCATTCAGGCACTGACTTTTTCTTGTCCTTTTCCAAGGCAGATTGAAATGAAGGTTTGATTCACTTTGGGTAGATTAGGATCTTTTAATGTTAATATTAACTGTTGCTAGAATAGGAAGATTGTTTGGGTAGGTTTTTCCATTTCTGAAGGGATTATGTAATGGGTAAATTCCTGTCTTTAACCTTAGAAAACAAGGGAGGGTTTTGAACATAAAAATGGAACTGGTACGATATTTGACACTGTTGTAAAAGTCACCAAGAATAGGTTTTCCACTCAGGAATATTGCCACCTTCCTGACATTACAGAGGAATTTTTAATGAGTGAAATTCCTCCTCCATTTGCATACTCTAACCCATATCTAATTGCTGGATTACTATTGAAGCTTCAGCTTGACTCTCTGAATATTAAAAAACATTTGATATATTAAGCAGTTTTATATTTTCTGTTTTGCTGCTTTTAACGTACAAATGAATTTCATTAATCCAATTTACATATTTCTAAAGACCTTTTGATGTAGTAAGATGTAAAAGTTGTTTATTTTTAATTTTTATTTTTTTTAGTGACAATCTTATATGCAAAACTGCTGCTGCCAGGCAATTATCCACCCAGATAGTTTTAACACAGTTACTCATAATCAGCACAGATCAGTGACATGACAGCAGTTATTGGGAGATGTATGACCTGTTCTAAGCTTTAACTTTCAAATTGGCATGAACGTGCAAATTCACATTTAGAAAACTTTTTCTTACTTATTTGTCTTCATGGGAGAATATCAGGGGTTTGTTGTTTTTTGCTTTTGGTCTTTTTTTGGCTTTGTTTTTTTCCCTTCTAATATCTCAATTTTATCATATTCTATAGACAAGGAACATTTTTCTTCCCGCTTTGGATTTTGGTTTCCAGTCCATGGGGATCTGAGTAAAGAAATGCTGTCTTCAATAAAATATGCCATGTTTGCACAGCAATTTCTTTATTGTTCTGCAGTAGTGTCTTTGGGAGAAGTGTCTCTTTTGAATTATTATTTTAATTAGTTTTGATTCACGTTGGTTCCTGTTCTCCCTTGCACACAGAAATCTCTCAGCACAAAGTTTACTCTGAAAACTGCCCTGTTACAGTGACAGACATTAAAAACTCACTTGGTCTGTAGTTGTGGGAAGATTCCTGCCCATCTGGTCCTTCATGTACTAAATATAAAATGAGATCTTTGGTCTGCGGACTTGAGAATTTGCTTAATGGTGAGTTTGGAGTGATGTGTGCAAGCTTAGGCTCAATAACCCATTCCCAAAGGATGCTCCTGCTCCCTGCAAGCCCTGTCTGCTTCTAGCACAAGAAGGGGTTGATTTTATTTGATGCTTTCAGTATAGAAAATCTGTATTTACAAGATTTTGTAAGATCCAGTCTTGCTGCCCTCTGCTCATCTTTTGATAAGTTCAGCTTTGAGTGTTTCATTCTCATTTGGAGTAAGAACCTCCAAGTAGTGGATGAGCTGCTATCAAACAGGCAGAGAGACCAAAAATAGATGAAATGTAATCCCAGCATGCTTCTCTTCATTTGTCAATCTTCTTGCTAATGAGGAAAAATAAATCAGGAAGGAAAACTCTTACAAATGTAATCTCAAAAGTTGAAAGAGGTGGGGAGAAAACAAGAAAATGGGGAAAAAAGTGATTACAAATTGTGTTTTTTTCTATCAGCCTACTGAGACATTTTGATCCAATGATTTAACAGACTGAGATGTTTTGTGATGCAGAATAAAGATTTAAGATATCAGTCTGAGGATCAACTTTGTATTTGCAAGTTAACAACACCTTTGCTGAATGGCTCTCTTGGGATTTTAGGATATATTAGGAGTGGTTGAAGGAAGAAGCTTAGACTTAGACTTGGAATTAGAGAACCTCATTTAAAATGTGATGTTTACTAAACTTCCTGTGCCAGGTAGAAAATGTGTGGCAACTTATTTCCAGAAGGAATAAAGACTCAGAGCTAAGCAAATCAAAATAGTGATTTTCTTTTTCCTTCAGGAATTTTGTAGAAATTATTTGTGTGAAGGACTTCAGGTCACAGCTGGGCACAAAACAAGGGCCTGGTTGTCCCAGGATAGAGACACAAATGCTCAGAGGACACTGTGGGCAAGAATATAAGTTGGGCTGGATAAATCCAGTCCATGTGTTTCCACATAAATACCAGTAGGAGGGCAATGGCAGTACATGTTTTGAAAAATTGAACGTTTGAAAATTGTCAGATTTATGGCTTTGTATCAAGGCACTGAATCACTCAGAGATTATCAACAGTAAAAAATGGGAGTTAGGCTGGTAACATATTGTTTATATGTGGGGAAAAAGCATAAATCCAGCATTTTCCAACATCCGGGAAGCCTGGCCAATCTTTTAAAAATTATTTTGGTTACTTAAATACCTCACTTTTGGAGGAATTCTTAAAAAGGTGAACCCATTGATTGTATTTGTAACATTCTCAGTGCTCCATGCCTTGTCATCCTGATGTTAGTGCCAGATGTCTCCTCGGATTCCTCTGTCAGGGACTGCAGATAACCCCATGGTTCAAGCAGAGATGTCCAAATACTGCATCTCACTTCGATCCCAAAATAAACTTCAGAACCCAGCAACACTGAGAGAGCTGTAACAGAACAATGCCAGTCCAACTCCCTGAAGGGCTGTCACGTTTTCCAGGCATTCCTGGGGCTGTGTGGTCTGGAGA
The DNA here is from genome assembly GCF_028769735.1 of Zonotrichia leucophrys gambelii. Taxonomy (NCBI): domain Eukaryota; kingdom Metazoa; phylum Chordata; class Aves; order Passeriformes; family Passerellidae; genus Zonotrichia; species Zonotrichia leucophrys. The sequence goes on from NC_088175.1 coordinate 49,805,446, forward strand.
GATCCCTTTTCTCTGAGATCCCTCGTGGCAGTGGGAGCCTGAGCTGGCTGGAGCTGCCTCAGCCACCATATGTATCCATCTCTTCAGGCTGTTCATGTTTTGTGGCAGCTTTGGCAGCCTGCTGGGATTTTTCTGAGTAATGCAAGTGGTGAGGAATGATAATAATAATACTGTTAACCCTTTGATTTCTCAGCCAGCCAGGAGGGTGATTTTGGGGAGCAGAGCCTCCCCTACCCCCCTTTTCCCTGTGCCCCTCTGAAAATGCACCAAGGAATACGTGTTAGGAAGCCTAAATAGAGACAGGGATATGAATAAGCTTTCTAAGGAGGTGAGAATATAAAAAAGGAAAATGATATGATTCTCCCTCTGACAATTTTTTTCCAGCAGTTAGAAAAATACAGAGAGTGATTCGTTGTTTTCCCCTGTTCCCCTTCACTCCCAAGGTCAGATAAGAATGGCAACCGTGGTGGTTAATGCTGACAACCTTTCTCCATCCTTGTCTGGCTCCTACAAGGGAGAGATTTGCAGTGGCAATATAATACAGCACTGTGAGCTTTTTTTTCCTTGGCTGAGGCAAAAACCTTCCCAACTTCTGCAGGGAGTGATTTCCAGAGGACCCTAATCCTGCCCCAGGAGCTGGGGGCTGGGAACAGCTGGGTTATGGTAACATTATTAAAATATTGACAGCACATCACTGCTGTGGGGAGAGGACTGACTGTATTTGGATAAAGGTGGGGCAGAGGAAGGATGAATAAACACTTCTAATGCAGGGAAATGAACAAAAAAGGAGAAGCACATGGGATTGAATTTCCAGGGAAATGGACAGAAGACCACAGATGCTGAGTATGAGAATCTTCATCAGATTGCTGGTCTAGTGGAAGGTGTCCCTGGTCTAGTGAAAGTGTCTCCCTCATGGCAGGGGAGTTGAAACTAAATGACCTTTAAGATCCCTTCCATCCCAAACCATTCCATGATTCTTTGAGATCTCTACATAGGCGCAGACAATTTTGCCCAATATCCTTTGGCTGGAAGGTGCAGGTTTTTTTCTGGGAAATGCAGATTTTAGGCTGACTGTGCTCGGTGTGCAGGGAATGGAAGGTCCCTGCTGTTGCTGTGCTGCCCTGGGCTGTTGAGGATCAGCCCCCCCCAGCCCTTCCCATCCTCGGGCTGCTTAATGAGCTTCCCTGGGCTTCCTGCCTGGCAGCAAACAATGCCACTTCACCAGCTCTCCACTCACCACTAATTGAAGCAGCACAATTATCCAATCCTTGGCCTCGTTCCACCTCTGAAATAAAACAGCTGTGTTATAATGTTACCATCAAATTCTTTCTCTGTTATATGACCTAATAAATTAACGGTTGGGAATCGCGCATTTGTGGCTCGGTTTGTCACTAAAATATCCTAATTCCATCAATGGCTTTTTGGATAAATTGCACTAGGTTTGCTTGGTCTGAAAAGAAATTTGGCTGCTCCAAGCCATCCATTCTAGGAGGATTGAATTGGTGGTCTCTGTGATGTGGAAAAGTAGCAAAAAAAAAAAGAATATAATGAAATATTTCTTCAAAGAATTGGCTTCACAGAGAAGTGCTGCCTCATCAGTTTAGTCAGAGACACAGGTCAGCTCCTGAGAGCTCTCAAAATTGTCCTGGGTTGGTGTCCAAGGAGCTGTCTGGATACACTTTATGTGGATTGATGGCTCTGCAGAAAGCCTGACCCAGCATGTGGCAGGATAAACCTTGCTACAACAAGCTCAAGGATGAAAAATTTAACAATTCCAGAGCAATACCTGATTTGCAAAATTAAAGCAATCTTCTGAATTGAGCTAAACAGGATTTCTCTTTGGTTCTCCAAGTATTTTTTTTTGCTCTGAGACTGGAAATTTAGCATCCTTCTACATAGCCTGCCTTAGACACCTTTTAAAACAAAAGATATGCAATTTTTTTTTCCTTCCTTATTTTTTGTCTATTAGGAGTGCAGCCACCAAAAAGACAGTGCTGTTAAATGGCTTCTAAACAGTGTCACTAAAAATTAGGAAGCCTTAGTTTAAAACTGGAAATATGAACAAGGGAGCGAAGACTTGAACCCTGCAGAGTTAAAAGTCTGATGTATGGCTCACCAAAATAGATTTCAGGGAAGAAGTAGCCAAAGGCATAAAAATCTGATGATAGATCTTTTTCTTTCAAATGTGCCAGAAACAGGGAGGTCTGCCAGAGGTCAGCAGACCTGAAGGATGATGGACCTTTAAAAGGCAGCAGTGTTGAAAGGGAATGTTATTGATGGAAACCTCAGAGACTTCTTAGTCATAGTCCATCTATGGAGGAGTTTGGGATATGGCTGCTTCCTCAGGACACTTATGGAAACAACCTGAGGACTGAGTTAGAAATATTCCCACAGCTGGGGAGCTGGTGCTGGTGTCAGAAAGATTAGAATTGCTAAAAAATGATTTAAAAAACCACCAGCCTTTAGGAGCCAAAATTTAGCATTATATGGTTCAGAGGCATGGCAGTGTTCAGTCGAAGGTTGGACTTGATGCTCTTGGAGGTCCTTCCCAACTTTAATGATTCCAGAATGGGAAATTCATGTTTTTGGAAGAAATTGATGGTTGTATGAGTAACTGCCTTGGCAGTCTCAGCTTTCGTTTGGACATTGGGAAAGATGTGCTTGAAAACCAGCTTATTGTGTAGGAAGAGAAAAAGGACCTCTTGGGATAAGAAATAAAGGGTAGAGATAAATGGACTTATTTCAAAATACAGGCAAAAGCAGCGCAGTTTTTGAGGGCTATGCTCTGTGAGTTGTCCTGTTAAATTGGTACAACAGTGATCAGATATAAGATCTTGGGCATAATTCAAAACCAGTAAAGCATTTGGAGCTTAACTAGAAGAGCAGGAGATGCCAGTGTTGAGCATGTCAAAGGAAGTGCACCTGGGGAGGAATCCCCCTGGGCACCAGGATGTGCTGGGGCTGACCAGCTGGAAAGCAGCTTTGCAGAGGACTCAGGGATCCTGGTATTTCTGCTTTCTGTTTGTTAAATGTATTTCTGCCTCTATTTCATGGTTCGCTTAAAATACATGCATGCAAAGTGCCAAAGATGTCAGAAATTTTAGTGAGGATAAGGTGCTAAGGGACAGGAAGGGTGGCAGTAAATTAAATTCTTCATGTTTCACATCAGGTAGCTCTGGCACAGGGTATAGATGCATATGCATAACAGGGAAATGTATTTCATATATCCTAATACTGAGCAAGAACAAAATGCAGCTACTAATTTGTGAAATATGCCTTTTATTTATTGAGCAAGTGTATGAAATATTTCCCTCGTCCTGTATAATGACAATCTCCATATTTTCTTGTGCAACTAGAAAAATACTGTGAGCAAAATTCAACGGAAATGATCACTGCAGTTTCAGAAGGTTTAATTGGGTATTAAATATGGATCACAAATGTATCAGTGAGGACAGAAACCTTCCTAAGTCATTCTCTCGAAAATCTCTGCACCTTCAAGAGCAAGGAGAGAGCTGTGAGCAGTCAGCAAGTACAAGATCCCCCCTGACAGAGTATCACCAATCTGTGCCCGTGGTGCTGTTTTACAGCTCCAGTTGACTTGTAGCACAGCAACTGTCTCCAAGCAACTGGGAGGAATACCGGGATGTGCAGCCAGGATACGAAACCCGGCGGGGACAGGGGTGCTCAGGCAGCCCTGCATCCCTTCCCACCCAGCCTCGGCCCCTGCCCCCCGCTGGAAAAGGCTCCAGCTGCCTTGGAGGTGGCCCTTGCCAGCAGGAAGCAGCAATCCCTGCGGGTGGGAGATGGGATTGGGCCGCCACTGCCCACGTCAGTCATTCTGCCAAAATTACTCTTCACGCATTCATCGACTCCGCTCCCCTGTCTGTGCCAGTGGGGCTTGGCAAAATGGTGTTTTTGCAGCCAATGACTCCAAACAAGCTCTCAAAACCAAAACAAAGTAGCTGTAGATTGAATCTAATTCCCTGCAATCAATGTACGACAAAGAAGGAAAATTTATATGTTTAATATCATTTCTCCCCAGCTGCTTTATCAAATTGCAAAACTAGCAATATATGTAGGAAACATCTTCTTTTAAAAGGTAATAATGTATATTTGCAGTCCTTGTCCTTCTGAGAAAGCTCATCATTTTGTTATTTGCTAATGGAACATTTTGTATTATGTTCCATTTAGGACCCATTCCAATGGTTTAAAAGCTGCAGGAATGTAGCAATCCACTCTCCCCAGTTTAATTCCAGCAGAATATTTGGAATTCTTTGTGGAAAGGAATTGTAATCTATGAAATTCTTACTACAGAACCTAGTAACCTAAGAGGATTTTTTTTTTCTTTTTATGGTATAATTTGGGTAGTCATTTGTTTGACTGTTGATTTGGGGTATTATAATTTTGAAGAAGTGGTTTGAGATTAAAACCTTGAGTCTTTTCTTAGAGGGCATAAAGAGCTATAAAGAAAGGAGAGGAGAGGAAAGGAAAGGGAACAAATATGAGCTTGCTTTTTGGTTGTTAGTTTGCCACTGTTTCTTTTCCCTAGGCCTAAATTGTCAGGGTTGTGGATGATGCTGGGACATGCACTGTAAGGTTTGCCTTTTTTTTCCTCATTTATTCCCTTTTTTGCTTCCTAAATTCTAAAAAGTCTTCAGTGAATGAGTGGTGTTAGTGACCACACATTAATAGCAGATGACTCTACTCCCATTTTACAGACACTTTCTATACTGTCACTCATCAGAGCTGTTTAAACAGGAGGTACTGCTTTAGTGATCTGAATAACTCAACCCAACAAAGTCACTGAAACATGTTTATATCACAGATTTAATTACCTTCTCCAGCTGGAATTTTCTAAAAGGAAGTAAAAGCTTCTGGGTAGGAGAATGTGGCAGATCATGCTGCAGAAACATCAATGTGCTGACAGCCCTTCATGAGTACTAGCTCCTGTGATTAGCCTCTTGCATACCATAATTCATATTATTATTCAGTACGAATGTATTATTATTATTATTATTGTTATTCTCCTTTTTTATTATTCTGTTCATTTTTTATTGCAATGTAAATGGCACACAGTCAGCATTTGGTGCATACCCAATACATTGGAACTATCCATGTTTTCAAGATGATCCCATCACATTTGAGGGGAAATGGCCTCAAACTATGCCAGGAGAAGTTTAGGTTGGATATTTGGAAAATTTTCTTCACTAAAGGATGGTCCAGCCCTGGTCCAGGCTGCCCAGGGCAGTGGTGGAGTCCCCATGCCTGGAGGGATTTAAAAGCTGTGTGGATGTAGCACCTGGGGACATGGGTTAGTGGTGGCCTTGTAGTGCTGGGGAATGGTTGGACTTGGTGATCTTTTTCCAACCTGGATGGTCCTATAATTCTATGAATATATATATATATATATATATATATATATATACACACATATATATATTTTTTTTTTTCTTTACGCTTGACAAAGAGATTTGAACTGCATCCCACCCATTCCATGATTAGATCTTCATCCTGAGAATATGAGATAGAGATATATATATATTCTCTTTCTGTGAATACAGATGAATCTTTCTCCTTTTCTTCCTCTGGAATATTTTCTGTGTCCCGCAGGAAAAAAGGCACTTCATTCTCTCTAGCTCAGGTAGCAGCAGGAGAGGGAAAGCTGCTGGCTCCTGGGGTGCCCCAAGGCTTGCTGTGAGGGATGGGGGGAGCTGTGGGGCCCCTCCAGGGCTGGCACTGCAGGGAGCAGTGAGGAAACTCAAAGGTGCTCCTCTCCTGCCCTGGTGCTTCCTGCAGGGAGAGCTGGAGAAGGTGCTGCCAAGCTGGAGCCCCCTGCTCCACCCGCACACTGGGAATGAAGCTGTCCCCCAATGGATGAGTGTCCCTCAGCACCAGGCCTGGGGGGAGCTGGGCTTGCTCAGCCTGAGGAGGGGACAGCTCCAGGGAGCCCCTGCTGTGCCCTTCCAGTGCTTCACTGGAGCTGATGGAAAGGTGGGGACAGATTGCTTAGTGGGGGATGAGGGGGGATGGTTTTAAACTGAAAGAGGTTCAGTTCAGAGTAGATGTGACGGAGAAGGTTTTTGCTGGGAGGGTGGGGAGGCCCTGGAATGGATTTGCCAGAGGAGCTGGGGCTGCTCCATCCCTGGAAGTGTCCAAGGGCAGGTTGGATGGGGCTTGGAGCGCCCTGGGATAGTGGAAGGTGTCCCTGCCCATGGCAGGGGTGGAACTGGATGACCATTAAATCATCCTGTGATTCTATGATTTCATTTTGGACTCTCAGCTTTCACCACCAGTTTCATAGCAAACAGTGATTTTTTCCACACACACCACTTGTTTTAGTGGTACATGATGTAGTCAAATTCTGATTATTTTACTGTTCTGTTGACTGAGTTTCTATTTATTCACATAAATTTCTCAGCTTTTCAGAGACAAACTCTTGATTTCCAGGTACTTTCTGAATGTCCCCTCCTTTAATTAGTCATCTATGAAATTAAATTTCACTATTCAAAAACACCCTCAAAAATTAATATCTTGAAAGGTAGGATTATCTGTATACCATCCATAATTATTTTCATGTGTTTTTTCACAAAACAGATCTAGGTTAATGTCAGGTTCAGCTTCCTGCTATAATTTAAATTTTCCTGGTGTGTTTTTTAAAGACTGCAACTGATAGACATCTTTTATTGAAAGAGCACCAATTTTGCAATTGAGTGAAATTGTGAAATGCAGAGCAAACTGTTATCACCGGGGTCACATTGGCTGTGAAGATACTATTTCTCACTGAAGACATTTAAAAAGTAATATTTTTTAGAAAATACTACTATAGTAAAAAAATGTGTATAAAATTATTAAATCTAATTAATAAGTGATATCCTATCTCATAAAAGATAACTGCAAGACACCACTCGAGTTCAGTGGTTGGCAGGGATACTTTATCAGAAGTTTAAATATCTGCTAAAATCATATTTTATCAGGATTTTTAATGTTAAACAGCATTTGTTTTACAGTTTTAATGCAATTCACTGGTGGCACAGTGTGCACAGTGTTTGCCTCAGTTTTTTTCTCCCTCGTAGATATTAGTGACTAGAAATAATCTAGAAACACTTGTACTGTGGCATTTGCTTTGACTACTCCATCTTTTTCCCACTTTTCAACACTCAGCTTTTTCTGTTTCAACATCAGAAATGCAGAAGGCAAAGTTGTCCCATTAATTCAATTAAGCTCCTTGCTGCTTGAACTTTATTGGCTTTATGTGACTCATTTTGGAGTTTACGTGCATGTGTATGCTTTGTCTGCTTATATCTTTTTAAAAGAAATAAAATTAGATGTATCTTGAACTCATAAGGCTTTTCTATTATAGTTTTCCATGTAAAAGGAACTGAAGAAGACAAAAAATGATTAATTTAACTGCATAATTAGCTGGGCAAAGGGGCCAATATTATTATTTCAGAGCTCTGAGGTTTGTGTGTTGGCTGCTCTTGGTCTGTGACAATAATAGGGCAGATATTTCATTTGTATATGAGGTCATCAGCACAACTTTGGAGTGGAATAACCATTTTTAGATGAGCCATACAATGACAGGCAGTGTAGTAACAACTTTATTTACCCTGTTTTACCTCGTACAGCTTTTCCTGGATGAAATAGAAGTTTCTCACCAGAACTTACATTTTTTTATCTGCACACTGGAGAAGGCAAAGACCACAAAAGTTCACGGTGTATTTTGAAAGTTTTGCTTTAGCAAAGTACATTTGGATGATTTTACTCTCTCAGTGAACAGCAGTTGGAGTGGGAACTGCTGACAACAAGGTGACAGGAGACCCACAGCCACTGAAGAATTGAGAAGAGGCTTTTGGGCTAGCAAATGTGGGATCTTAGACCAAAATGTGGTTGTAGCCTGAAGTGAAAGACAAATGTCTCCAAGGCGTATGGGAAGTGTTGATAGCCAAGCCCCACTGAAAAAATCAATTTTAAGTCCTTTGTAAGCTCTTACATACGTGACCTATCCATAAGTCACTTGCAAGATCTAAATTAGCCTGCACTTAATGAACAAGTGGGATTTATCGCTGGTTTTCTGTGTGCAGCCTGTTATTTAGTATCTAGTGCCTTAATTTTTAGAAAGTTTGCCTCCCACACTTGTAACACCTCTGGGAAGGCTGCACCTTTTGCTTTGTGTTTCAGCTTGGCTCTGGGGGAATGTGACAGGAACAAGGCTGTTTGTCTTCTTCTCCCTTCCACCTCCCCAGAGCACTGCCAGCTGCTGTGGGGAGGGGGCCCAGGACCTTCCAGGGATCTTTTCCATCATTCCCTCCCAAACGCAGGGCTTGGTCACATTGGCTGCTCAGGCTGTATTTTTGACATGCTTATTCCATCATTTGAATGGAATAAATAGCACAAAAATTTGTAAGGGACTATTATGCTATGTAAATCTTGTGTTTATATTGGCCGTGCTTGGGATTATATGGGATGTGCTTTTTCCATGCTGATAAGCATTTCTTTTTTTGTTTTCTTCCTTAAATCTGAATGCAGACCAGGAGCTGATGTATACAGCCTTAATTCAACATCCATCATATCATAGCAGTAGGAAGCAAACTCAGATAAATATTATTTGAATGAGCTTTACCTTTCTTTTGGTAATCTGATCAAATATCCAGAGGTTTAATTACATTCTCCCAATCACTAACACTAATAATTATTTTAGTTTTATCATATTATTGGCCACTATCAAATGAAGTCCCTATGATTATTGCATTATATATAGTTATTAGGGAGCTGGAGAAAGTAGTTGAGTTCAACAGAAGCCTGATTTGATGGTATTTTTCCTCATAAATATCAAATTATTTTTTTATTAGATTTAACATGCATAAGGAAAAAAAAAGCACAGTTCTAAAAAGAAATAGATTTTGGGAGGATCAGATGAAGCAGTCAGAAGTGTCAAACAATGAACTTCTGCTTCTTATGTAAAAGGATACTTGTTGAGAATGGTGTAAGGTATTACTTTTAACCTGATCAGTACATAGAGCTGCCAAGGACCATAGTTATTTCAAATTCTATATGACTAGTTGTTGGGTATTTTTCCCAAATAAATATATTGCTGAGATTTACACACCTCTAATTTGTAGTTTCAGCTTGTGCTCTGTTAAATGCACAATGCAAGTTCCAACCTCCTGGTTACTCTGAACAAGTTTTTACATAGTGAAAAAATATTTTGTGACCTCGGTTTGTTTTACCCTGTAACTCCTGGATTAACCTTCTTTTGTAGACCAGATGTGCCCGCTTAAAAGGCAGAGTTCCCAGTGTTTTGCTTGGGTTACCTGAGGAATTAGATTTTCTATGAGAACCTAGAGTGCAGGAGCATCCCATATTTTCTTTCTAAAACAGAGCACCATCCTACCCAGCAGGATTTTATTTGGCTGCCTGTGGTCCAATGCCTGCTTTGTTTTAATGCATTTCGTGTTGAAATTCAGTGAGGTGGAGGCAGGCAGCAAATGGGGCTCTCTTAGCATGTGTCTCAAGCCACATTTTAAATTGGATTAAGGTGAAAATTGTGCTTTCCTTGGAGAATCCTCCCTTGGTTGTGTCAGTGCTAAGAGCTGATGCTCACTCGGTGCTCAAGCCTAACCCCCACGAGGGGAACAAAGCCCAGAGTGTTTGACACACTCTGCTCCTGAGCCTGCCCTCTCACTCAGGATAACTCCATCCTGAGCAAGATCTGCAGCAAGGACGGCCTTTTGAGGTGTGTGCACTGAAAATACTCCTGTGGGGGGATTCCCTGGGAGAACCTGGAAATGTTCCCTGAGGTTGGACACCACCGTGAATCCGGGCTGGGGACTTGGATCTGTGACAGGCTCTTGGTCATCAGAAACTGATGCCTTGTGAAGGCTGACCTAGAACAGAGGCTGGACAGAGTTAAAGAATAAAGTAGGAATTCATTAGAAAGCCTCAAGACACCCTGGGCAGCACAAGAGCCCAGCCAGGGCTGTGCTCCGGGTGAACCCAAATGGTCACAAAATGGACAACTGCTCACAAAGTTTCTCACTTTTATAAGCTCTGGCCCATTTGCATATTGGAGTTAATTGTCCAATTACAGTTTTAGATTATGAAGTCCCATCCTGCTTGTTTTTCTCTCTTCAGTCCAGGTTGTTTGTCCTCTTGGGCCTGAAACTTGTATTGGTTGTCCTTGGTCCCCAGCTAGAGAAGGAATTTTGTCTCCCTACTCTGTCATTTAGCTTACCATCCCCTAATATAAAACTCAGAAGTACACACTAAAGCAGTGCAGAATCTGAAAAATAGAAGAGCTAAAACCTGAGGTATCCATGGAGCTGCTGCTCTGAGCTGCTACAGCAGGCAGGGAGAGGAGGGAGAGCAGAGCAGGGATGTGTCCCTCAGGCCCATCTCACACGAGAGGTCCGAGAGTCAGGAGAGATCTGGGATCTTCTTCTCCTTGGAGGCTGGGTTGGAGTGTGTTCCCTGTGCTGCTCCCACCCCCAGCCCTCCCTGCTCCTGTGCCTGAGCTCTTTTTGCTTTGCTCAGTGATGTTTGCCACCAGGTTACCCAGTGCTTGCTGTCCTTCACAGTTCTAATTAGTTTGGTGATCCTGTAATGGTGATCCTGGTGCTTTTTTCTATTTTTTTTTTAATTTTTGCCAAACTGGAGTGACAACCCAGCTATTTTCCCGGTTAACTTACTGATAATACTTGTAACTGCAATAAGGCAAAATCCTCCCTGTCATCTTTCAACAAAAGAGTTCTTTTTAGTCATTAAATCTGCTAAATGGATGGTTATGTATTTAAATCTGTTGCCAGAGTAATTAACCCTGAAAAGTAATTCCCCTGCCAAATCAAATCAGGGTTGTTTTTTTCTGAAATTCTTTTTAAAAGACAGTAATTCCTGCTAGTAAAGACCAGGGTCCTTAAGAAAATTCAGAAAGAGATTTTAGAGTTGTGCAGGTTTCCTTCTTTCAGGCTCAATGGAGGAAGCAATTGAGTCTCTTTTCTCAGTAAAGATATCCCAGCAATCATGGCAAGAGGCTGTGTAACTCTAAAGGTGTAAATGGGAAAACAGCTCTTGTTGATAGACAGCTTGTTCCACCCCACACCTCAGCAAGGTACAAGAGTTCTTCAAAGAAAAATTAAATCTGGAGTTGTAAATACAGATGAATATGGAATTGGGCTTTTTTCTTGCCCCCTCTCCCCAAAAAAAAGGTTCATAGCTCAGCTCTGAAGCAAAAATAGCAGAGGGGCAGCACATTGCAACAGAAGGTGAGGGTTCATGATGGCAAGACAGGAGATCAGTGGGGCCAGAATATCTGCAGACAGCTGTTGGTGGGTCCTGTTTAGGTTTTTCTCTGGTTATGCAGACTAAAATATAATTTTTTAGCTCTGTGGCACAGTCAGGGATTTTTGAGTACGGAAACTTCCTGCTGTTTGTTTCTGCTGCGTTCCCAGGAAATACAGCTTAACTCATTGCTTTTGTAAATAGGCAAGATGATTATTCCAAATAGAATAGCTGATGAATTGCTGATACCTGAGCATAAATATCCTCTTAAAGCCCTCAGGACTAACTGCTCACTTGAAGGAGAGTGTTCAAGCACTAATGGAAAGATATTCTGGGCCTCAGTAGGCACAAGATTTTCTTTAGTCTTCAACTGAGTCCTGGAATCAAGAATGTAATGAAAATTTTAACACTTGAGCTGTGGCTTTTCGTAGTTAAAAAACTTCCAAACCACAAACCTTTCTGTTTCCCTAGAACACAAATGTTGACTCCTGTGAGCTAATTGGAGGAATTCTCTCTAAACTTTTGCATTTTTTAAAATAATATTTTTTAAATTATAGCAGCTGAAGTTTAAAACCACAGTAGCTGATAAAAAAATAGGTGTGGGGTGGGGGGGAAGGTCTGCTCTGGTTTTCTTTTTTCCTCTTTATTTGCACATGGGTAGGGTGACATTCCCAAGGGAATTTTGTGCTTATACTGCAATATGGCAGCACAACTACTAAAAGTGTCATGGCTTTAATCATGTGTGCCTTTGGAAGGACACCAGCACCTGATCATTGCCCTCCAAAAGAAACAAAAAGGCAGGAATAGCACAGCATTGCTCGTTCCCTCTGGCTGCTCTCTGTGCTCTGGCTTGGCTGGAGAATTTTCCCTCTCCCTGACCGTGTGTGGCTGGAGACCACTTACAGAAGGAGCAGCTGCAGTGTCAGCTTGTGCTGACATTTGCGCTCCCAAGGAGCCTCGTGCATTGAGCTGGTGCTGGTCTCACTCACAGTGGCTGAGGCTAAGTGAAATCCTCAGGTTCAGCTCAGCTCCTCGAGCCAGCCCTGAATTCTCTTTCTGGTTTTAATACTGCAAAAGCTTTGAGTCTTGTTGAGCATCAGCCCTGTATGTTCTCAAAGGGCTGGGACTGGATGGTCTTGAGGGTCCCTCCCAACCCCATCCACGCTGTGACTCTAAATGCTTTTACTAAAAGATTTGGAATTAAGAGTGTTGGTTTGGGGTTTTTTCCGGAATGCAAAAAATCAGAGCCACTGAATTGTTCATGGCGCAGCTAGCGCAGGTCAGGGCCCTGTTGGAAGCAGCACAGGGGGCAATGAGCAGGTGGCAGGACAGCTCTGGGATGTGCTGGCTCTGTAACCTGGGAACCATGTGCTCCTCAGGGCAGATACCCTGCAGGCTCCAGTTTTGGTTTGGTGCTTGCCTAAATCCACCTTACCCACGTCACACGAGGCCTCAGATCACTGCAGAGGCTGGAATCACAAGCCTGGAGAACATAGACGGGGACAGGTCCATGGGTGAACCTCAAAACCTCTTTAAATGCAACTCCTGGAACAATCAGTGACTCCAGACTGAGGGTGAACAAGGGGAAAACCATTGAAAAAGAAGTCCAGGGGAGATGGGATGGAGCTCTGGCTCCTCGTGGTGATTTCTACAAATCTTGCTAACTCGTTAGCTCAAGCAGGTAGAACACAGTCTCCTGAGAGACAATGACTTACCTTCAGCCCTCTGAACTCTTGCCCTTTTCTTCCCCCAAACTGGAATGCTTTGCCATTTTATGCAGATGTTTTTCCTTATTCTATTCAGTTATGTAACAGAACAACTGGTTACATCTGTTACTGTTCAATTAAGCTTTTTAGGTCGCTTTCAGAGGACAGCAGTGCCTGAATCCATTGGTATAGCCTTGACTCAGACCTAAACAGGGGATTTCACCATTTTGTGTGGCTGTAATTACCATTCCATACAAAAGTGTATAAAATTGATGCAGTATTCTTTGCTATGCTGCCTGTTCTCCTAATCTTTGTGATTATGAATTTACAGTGCTGAAGCACACAAAAATAAAGTTAAAAGAATATAAAGGCTGCCTTTTGCTGCATTCAGCTATGAAGGACTTAATTAAGTAGGTGGTTAAGGATATACAAATTGTAACTTGTTTTTACAGATATTACTGTGAGCTGCCATCTATGCCTGGAATGAGATTTATTCATAAAGATCTTGACTTCTACCAAATGTCTTCTGTTGGCCTAAAAACACATTATTTAACTTTGGAATTCAATGTGATTTCCTTTATCCACATCCAGCACATAACACAAAGAATCACTTCCCACCTTTGGTGTGAAATGCAGTTCTTTCCTTGAGTATTGACTTTGACCTTATCCCAACCTAATAACAACACCAAAGAAGTAGAAATGAAAGGTGTCACCCATGGAAAACTACACATGCTCAAGCAGTTTTAACTTGTGATTTCCACAGTTGTTAGCCCCTGGTTTTGACATTATTTTAGGCTGTCTTTATTTAAGGAATAACAGCCCTTCAAAATATGTCACATTTAAAACACGGGTGATAAAAGAGTTTCTATTTCCAGAAAAAGAACTGTTGGGTTTTTTAGGTTTCTCTGCACCAAAAAAATAATCATATAATGTTAAATCTTGCATGTCCCAAGCTGTGATTTGGGGGTAGCTCATTTGCTTTCACTGGCTTGTTTGGCAGAAGGGAAAGTCTTCTGGATTCTATTTTAAACATTAGAATGCTATTGTGATTCTTGCATTTAATTCACTACCTGGTGGGAAGAACATTGAATTTTTTTCCCCATCACTGTAGTATATCAAGCTTTTAAATGCATTTCTTTGGTGCTTTCCTGCCTAGAGATGTTTGATAAAATGTGGATGGGTTGATAGACAGACAGACCAAGGGATTGATTTATTTGGGTAAACATAATTTATATAAGTCTTTAGGTACACTCCTATATCCACATGGGCATACATATATATCAGAGAAAGCAACACATGTTGTAGACAATACAAATTGCAGGGTTTAAATTCATCTATAATTGTAGGAAAGCACTTTTGCTTTTTGATTGTGGTCTGACAGCATCCCAATCTCCAGCATGTCAGGTTTTCAGGAGAGAACATGCATGTTCCTTGAGACAGCTGGTAGGATCTAATAATGTTTGAGGGCTAAAAATCTGAGTCTACTTAACAGCCTTCCCAGTTTGCTTCCATTCCCATTTCCAGGGTAAATAATATTTTAGCATTCTGATGCTGATGATAATTTGTGCTCACATTACTGCTTTACAGTGAAAAAGGTGATGATTATGTTCTTCTGCTCTCTAGTTTTACCTGTGCCTAAGCAGAAATGTCATTGAATGTTTAATTTTTGTCAGGGCTTTCTAGAGATGATGATGTATTGAAGCACAGCCCCAGCTGCATTTCTAAAGTAACCATATGTCCATTGAAGACTTGCATATGTTTAGCAAAGCTTGGTTGGCTTGATCCTTAAGCAAGCCTCAGCAGCAGTTTGTAGTAGAGTTTTAAATGGATTAAATGTGGGGAGATGCAGATAGTGGCTAAAAGTGTTGATAGTAACTAGCAGGGGATGGAAGGAGCTGACCCCATGGACGTGCCTTTCGAGTCTTGCTGGGGATTGGAATGTGCAGCTTGACAGAGTGAGAAGACACTTTGAATATTTCCAGTTTGGAGGAGTAGGATGGTACCTAGTGGAGGTGGTTCTAGACTGCACATATTTTAGCTATAGCAACGCAGATTTTTGTCTCTTTACTCCTACCTCTAGTATTTTCTGAATACTCTGTACATGCCTGTGCAGCAGCAGTGAACCTTGATTAAGTGATGGCACATAACTGGAGAAATTAATAGTAATTCAGTGTACAAAGGCCTGACCTAAAGCTGAAGTTAACAGCAAACAAATGATTATTGTTTCCAGAGTGTGTTTTCATTGTAGGTGTGGTATAAAGTGGATATTCTGGATGTGGATAATGACAGGGGAAACCTTTGATCTGCCACATTTTTATCAAACAAGCTGAAAGGGGAAGCTGTCTTCAAAGCTTTATGGCTACCTTAGTTAAACTGAAGCTTGCCAGAGTTAGACACCACCTGCTCCATTTTAACACTAATTTTACAAGTATTGTGTTTCCTACTAATTGCTACAGGAGCAAAACCACTTTTCTGAAAATCTAGACCTTTCCATGGTTATCTGTAACTGACTAGAAGGATTCTAAAAAAGAGGTAGCAGTGTAATTTTATCGATGATGTGCTGCTTTCAGGGGAGGTTTTACATTCTGTTCATGCACAGAGTGTTTTGCATGTGGAGGTTTTGGAATGTTTCTGTTGTCATTCCTTATTAAAAAAACCCTTGTTTTCCAAATAGAACATGCAAAAGCCTTAATTTAGACCGCTAAATACAGATGATTGAGTACATCTTGAACATGAGGAAGTAATTCTGGCAGCATCTACTCTTCCCTCACCTGCACTGCTGGTGATCATCTTGATACCTGGTTTGTGTAATGAGTCAACAGACAATCTGGATTGATATTTCTTGTAATAGATGCTCTACAGGTCAGGGATGTACTGTAGAGGCTGCAGAGTTATTTTTGGTGGGGGGAAGATTTATGTTATTCATGGCTTAGAAACATCTTTCAATGGGTGGGAAGACCAGCCTTTGCTTTCTAAGGAAACAAAAATTTCAGCAAGAGCAGAATTTGTAGGATTGGCATCTTCAGGTTCCATGCATCACCTTACACAGCAGCAGCAGTGAATGTCAGGACATTGGTCTGGAGCTGAGTTTTGGGGAACTGTTCATTTATTTGCTGTATTGAAGCTGTGGGGATTCATTTCCTTGCAGCTTTTGAGCCTCATATTTTTCTGTAGGGAAAGGAACTGTGTTGGAAGCTTAAATTGGCAGCTTTTACTTCCAGCAGTCAGAGGCAGGTTTGAATTTCACTGCTGGATTTTTTGGGTTGGTTTCACACTTGTTCCCTGAGGCAGGTGTGTTCAGGGGTCTTGTCTTTTCTAACATTTTGCCAAGTGTTAGGGGAAAACAACTTGTCTCTGTGTCCTGGAGTGAGATATTTGCTGCAGGAAGGGAAGGATGGAGGAAACAGAGGCATCTGGGACAACTTTCTTCACTGCTGAATGAAAAAAAACTCAGACTTTTTCTTTCTCTGGGGGATAACTATTAGAGCTGAAGGTGGGTTTTGTAGTGATTTTATTGATAAAAGCCAAGTATGCATGGAGCCCAGAGGAACATACAGACCATCTCTAAAGCAGGTTTCTAATCCAAGAAAAGGAATCAAACATTCCTTCATGTGTCAGGTACTTCAGATTTCCCAAAGCTGAAGCTGACAATGAAATGCTTACTTCTAATATCCATTTCTTGGAACCTGACTGCTACTGTGGCAGTAGTTCCACTCAGCTGCATAATTTCATGTGACTTCTCTGGAATATTATAGCCTAGATTTTGAAGCTAAGAGCTCTGCTTCTCCTATTACCAAGAAGTCTGACTTAAATAATTTCACAAGAACAGAAAGCTTTTTGATACTTAATAGAAAAAGGGGGGGGAAATGTAAACAAGTATTTCCAGAATTACTTTTTTTCCTAGGAAAATACCTTACAGACATTTCCTTGGATCCTGGAGATGCCATTTAATATTGGTCTGCATTTTAGCATATTTTCTTGGTCTTTTCATGAGAACTTGTTATTATTTTTGTTTCCCACAATTATTTGCCATTTTATGGGAAAATGAGAGGTAGGGGACATTATTGAAATGCACTTCTGTTAATGGATTATGGCATTTCTTCTTGTGGTGGCTTTTTGCTTTAGTTCAGTGACTAGTAGTTTAAAAGAAAGACGTTAAGAGCTTGGTTTTGGAAAAAACAGCATTCTCAAGTGGCTGAGGTTTGGATTGTTCATGTGATGTTGTTAAAACCCCAGATTCTTCTTCCACACATCCAAGACATTTGTAAAACTGTTGTGACATTAGCTTGAGCTCCAAGCCTTGTTTCTCAGCGAGTGTAGAAACACCAGCATTAATTCTTGGGTGAGCCTCGAATTTGAATAGGAAACTCCTGCTGCTGGTGTGATGCTCCTGTGCCCGTTGTGGTGTTAAAGGTGTTCCACAGAATAAATTCAGTATTTTCTGCTCTGTCCTTCAGCATCCTCGTGCTGTGGTCACAGCAGCCGGGCAGGGACAGTCCTGCCCCTCACTTGACATTGATGCAGCAGCCACACTTTTGGTGCAGTTGCCACTTTGCTGACGTGAAGGAGCTTTTGTTTGCTCAGTGAGTCTGAGCTGTTTGCTCAGAGATGATGCTCCAGAGCCAGCAGAAAAGCTCCTCTTATCAGCATTTCCCATCTCTCTGCTGAAGGGGCTCTGCTGACGCGGCACTGGCGCTGCGAACCCTGTAATGGAACACAGGCAAAATTAAACTGGAAATTAGAGGGTCATGGAAGAATTTTTAGGGAAAGTGCAGCTCAGTGGTAAATAAGTGGTAGATTAAAGTCTGCCCTGTGCTGCTGTTCCAATAGGTTTAACAGAGATTTGCGTTTCTATCTCTGTGCAGGAGGTAATGGAGTGTGAACTGGAGTGTGCAGGAAAGCCTTCCCTGAACTCAAAATGCTTTTATTTTTTGTGGGAAAGAATGAGGGCAGGAAAAGCTTAAAAGTGTAAAAACCAAGCGGTAAATTTGAAGGTCTCATATGAAGCAGTCTGTATTTTCATACTGTTGAATTTAAAAATAAATTATTGAAAGAATTATCTGAAGTTCTGCTCATATCTGAACAGTGATTATTGACCTGTTGGTTTATATCTGCATTCCTGAGGGTATATAAAGTTCTTAGATGACTTACTGGTCATATTATACTTTCTGGTATTTTTTCAGAACACAAATAGCAGTAGAGATTCAAAATCAGAGATGCAAACAGGAATTTCAGTATGGAAGCTCAATTTCAATCCCAGTGGATGGCAAAAATCCTCATTTACGGTGAATTGAACTCAGCATGTGTGAGCTGGTTCTTCCCTGCCTGTGTGACATAATCAGGGGTATTTTAAATACACTTGGGATGGGATCTGTGTGTGTTTCAGATCATGCTACTTTCCACAAAGCCTATTTGCTTGGTATGAAATATTTACACATCATTCTACACAAAGATTTGTTAGTCATACATAATGCAGAGTGTTGAGTCTTTGGCTGTGTTAGCATCTGCCATCTTAGCTAGCAGTAGGCTTGCTAATTTAAATATTTTAATGAATGAGTCATAACCTTTGTGTAAGAGCACCAAAATTATAATTGTCATTTGATTGTATCCACCAAAGTATTTTTAGCAAAAAACCCCCTGATTTCAGTGATCAGTGTGAGGTATTCAGCATAGCTTCATGTAGGACCCAGCTTATAAACCAGTGGAATTCACTTTAATAAATGTGTAGGACGGATATATTAGATAATAAATACCCTACTACTGTATTTTCTTCAAATATATTAAATTTTCTGCTTTATCATCTGACCTTTGGATAGAGTTGCAAATTGCTGATGGGTGAGATTTGGAATCCTTCAGATCTAGATCTGAGGTGGAGAGTGGCTTTTTATTCAGAGGACATTTTTCCCTCTGTTACATGCAGGAGCCAAGGAAAATGTTACATCCAAATGCAGCAATCAGCCTTTTAAGCCTCCTGAGCCTTAGAGGTGCCACCAGAAAATTTGCTGTGCTTGTAAATAGGTACAACAAAGCCCTCACTGTGATTAGCATGGATCCAACAGGAAGGGATTTGTACAACTCTCTGTTATTTAGGACTAGTGATGTAAGAAAAAATACTTGTCACAGTTATTATCTTACAGCTGAGCAGCAGAAGAGCCAACAAGTAGCACCTGGAGATTAGCCAAAATTTTATAAAGTGCCTTTTATGTTGAACAGTCAGTTATGTTGTTGGCTTGAGCTGCATTATAGGGCCATGGCATCTCAAGGATTTTTCCAAAGGACTGTTTGTCTCATTTGGGCTGCACAAATATGGAAGAAGCCTGTTTGTCTGGGAGCATCAGGGATTTATTCTGAAGGATGTTTGCAGCTTAATTGGCTTCCTTAGATTCTGATGCATAATTATTCCCTCATACCCCAATAGGTTTTGATGCCCCACTTACTTTAATTGTGAAGTACCACAGGCACTGCATAAATAAAAATAAATATCCAAAGGCAATTTATAAATACATCCTTACCATTAGTCCGCATAAGATTTAGGTGTCTTGGAATTCTCAGGCAAAACATAGTTAGAAATCCTGCTCTCAGCTGAACAGTTGGGCTGCTTTATGATGAAATTATTCTGTGAATCAAAAAATATTATGTTGTTGAACACAAATCTATACAATATTGAGAAATGCAACTAAGATTTGTTTCTGTCCTTTTTTTTTTTAAATGGGCAGGCAAAGTGTAAGCAATGGCTTTTCTTAGAGCCATAAATGTAATTCATCCTTTGCAAACACGTGTCTAACAGGGAGATCAGGCTTCAAGAACAATGTGGATCATGTAAAGAAAATGTACATTTCATTTATTTCTTTCCTTCTCAAGTTGTTCCTTTTACCATGTGGCAGCAGGTTTGATGATAACAAGGCATATGTGTTCTGGAGAGCAAGCTTAATTAGCTTCTGAAATTATGTCCCCTTGGTTGCTACTTTCTTTTTTTAAATTTTTTTGATGCTGAGAGAAGAAAGATTCTGGCCTTGTTGCCCACCAAAGAACACCAGCAGGAAAAGATAAGGTTTTTATTTGCAAGTGCTTTTTATGGAAGATAAGTGGCTCAGACTCCAGACATCTGCTGTGGAGTAAATGTGAAGAGGGGTTCGTGCCCTGTGACTGAGTTCCCCCCCTGAATTTCTGGAAGGAAAGTTTGCAAACCCTCATGGATTTTATGTCTGAGTAGGTTACTGTGTTAGAATTCTCTGGAAAGGAGGAAAAAATGTGTTTAGGGAATAGGAAAGGACCTGCTGAGGAGGATGAGGGGATGGTGGCCTTCACTTCTTCACTGGTTCCTCCTCTGTCTCCTGCCTGAGCTGCCTTGGTTCAGGGGAGGAGGGGTTTGGTTCTTTGCTTTTCTCATGTGGGGCTCATTTCTGCAAGAGCCTGAAAAGTTTCAGTGCTGAAGTGCCCAAAGCAGGCTCAGAATGTGTGCACTGGATCTTGATGGCAATAAAAAAACCCCAGAGGTGGGATTGAGACACACTGCCTATCTCTATATCTTTGTATTTTACTTAACATGAAATCATGGTTCAGGTCCCATTTGTCTCTATCACTCATTTAAAGAATTGCTTTGCCACATCTGAGGGCTTTAACCAGTTCTTATGAGCAAACTCACTAAAGTTTTGTGTTGCTGAAATGATATTTTTGTTACAGCACATATTAGTGTAGGAAATACATTGCATTTGGGACTCATCACAGGTATTCATAAATCTAACATTGGGTTGAAAGTTTTGTGAGAGTGATGGTTAATAAATGAGGGGATTATTATTAACCTAGCAGATGAATTTAGCTGTGTGTAGCATCTGTCCTGAGGAGTCACAGTTTCCTCTTATGCAGGCTTAGTGTTGTACATCTCATTTTAAAGATGATTT
This sequence comes from Zonotrichia leucophrys gambelii, assembly GCF_028769735.1. NCBI lineage: Eukaryota > Metazoa > Chordata > Aves > Passeriformes > Passerellidae > Zonotrichia > Zonotrichia leucophrys. The sequence goes on from NC_088175.1 coordinate 49,826,327, forward strand.
TTCTACCTTCTATATTTACATCCCTTCATCAGGATGAATTTCATTGGACAGAAACAGTTTGTGGCACAGTACCAAACGTGTGAGGTGTGTGAGAGTGTGGCATTCCTCCTCCTGTTCCAAGTACACACTTCCTGCAACCCAGAATCTGTAATTTAGCAGAGGAAATTGCTGGCCAGTGGGATTATTGCTTCATATGCTTACAGGAGTAAAACCAAAGGGTGAGAAAGAAGGGGTTGAAAATTTAAACTACCTCCCATTTGCTTGGAGATGAGAGGGAGGAAAAAGGGAGAAGTAAACCCTTAAGTTCATATTTTAAGTGATGCCTCCTTGCCACTCCTACATGGGTTTCTATGGAAACAGAAGCAGAAACTGGGCCATTGGCAGCCAAGAATCCATTTACACTTTAAATTTACTGCTTGAGCAGCCATGCAGTTTTCTTGTCCAAATTAAATCATAATGGAGTAACACATGCTAAGTAAATTGGGGGTAAGTTGAAAACAGCAAATATTAAATATCTTCCATGGATATGCCAAAAACCCCTCCACCTTTTTTCCTGAAGGACCATCAAGTAACAGGTCAGATTGTATTTTAAAAGAAGCTGCTTTCTTGTGGCTTTACAAATATTCATTGGAAGTATATTAAGCAGGTAATTATGTTCTCTCAGTTAATTAGGGATGTGCTTTACTCTCTTAGGCAATGTGGCTATTTCAGTGCTTGGGATGCAGGAAAAAACCAAGTTGCATTTTCCTTACTGCTCATCCTCTAATAAATTCTGTGGTGAGATTCTCAGGCACTGAAATGGCTCATGGATGTTGTACAATCACAACTAATATTTACTTAAGCCTGATTAGAAGATAAGGCCAGCTTAGATGGGTTCCTGAGCAACCTGGTCTGGTGGATGCCATCCCTGCCCATGCTGGGGGTTTGGGACTTGATCATCTTGAAGGGCCCTTCCAACTTAAATCATTCTGTGATAATAAAAATGCTTCTACTGCTTGGGGTAAAACTGTTGTCAGATACTTGCCACTATTAGAAACTTTGCTTAAGTTATTAAGCACTTGCTGAAGCTGAGCTAATGTTTTCTACTTTAGTTGGTTTTCCTCCTTTTGTTGTGTTTTTTTTTCTTTTTTTCTTATTCTGGTGAGATTTGATTAGAAAGATGATAGTGCTCCTGTGATTTTGAGAAAGAAGTTTTCTTCTGAAAACATGCCCAAATTATGTGCTGTGTTTGGTTCTGTTTGTCACTTCTCTAACTGGACTTGCTCCCTCAGCTGACTTTCCAAAATCTGGTGGAAATCCCAGAGATTTTTCTCCAGTGCTAATAAGGATGGTGGGTACATCTGGAGTCAGGGAGCAGGCTGGGCTGAAGCATGGCCTTATGAACAGCCATGGAACAGGGACAGGAACTGGAGAGAAACAGGGATAACAAAAGGAACCTCATCTGTATGGAGGGAAGAGTTAAAGGAGAGAGCCTGAATGAGGGGAAGAAATAGGAAGAATGGATAAAGAGAAATGGGATGCATCATGAGCAGTAGAGCAGGTGAAATGCTCACACAACCAAGAAAAGGAAGTGAGGGTAAGTGTAGAAGATAAATGGGACCGAGGATAAACTGGGAGGACTGGGACTTGGCAGAAGATGGAGGCTAAGCCTGTGCTAAAATGTCTTAGGAATGGAGAATAAGCAAAGAATATGACTCTAGAATGAGAAACTGCCTGGGATAAAATTTGGCATGAAGTATCTTCAGAGGCTGAAATGGCAGCTAAGAGAAATGGCAGAGAGCAGTTTAGTCTGTATTTGGGATCTCTCCCAGCCTCTTGCCTCATTTTCCCTGGGGCCTGGACAAAGAGAGAGCTGCAGTCCCTGCAGGGCTTTTCCCTCAGTCCTCTGACAGGGCTTCTAAAAGTGTACCAGAGCCATGGATTTCCTGCATGGGCCTCAACACGATGGCAAAACACAAGAATTTGTTTTGCCTTTGTGAACCTCCTTTCCATTCATACTTTTTTTTAATTTTTTTTTTCCCCAAGCAGTTGGTGGCTTTTGGGTCTCGCTGACACCAGCGAAATCTGCCAGTCGTGAAGGTAGCGAGTGCTGGCAGGCAGAGCAACTGTTTTGACAGACCAGGAGATGTGCAAAGAAAGTGTTCCTCCATTTTCTCCTGTTCCTGGTCAGGGATAAACACTTGAATGGCACAGGGAGATTCCACTGTGTGGGAATTCCAGAGCAGCTGCTGCTGCTGTGTTTGGTTGTGGAGCACATGGAATAGTCCTGCTCCTATAAAAAATGAGATGGAAAAACCAGAAGCACCTGGTGTGTGGAAGGAAAGAATGACCAATCCACAGAGATGAGAAGAGGGAACTCATTAAATATGTCCAGATCAGAGTCACAGGGAGCTGGAAATGTTTTGAGGATCACTTTACAGGCTTAGAACCACCTGAGAGATCTGAGTCAGTGGGGGCTCCTGGCAAGGGGAGATAGATTTGTTAGGAGAAAACCTACACAGCAGTGTTGACAGCTAAAGGAGGCAATACAAGCCCGTGTTTGAGGAATAGAAAAGAGGCAATTTATTGTTATTACTGCTGGAACAAGTGGTACAGCCAGAGTCTTGCTGGAACAGGTATGACATGGTGTGAAAAATGCTCCAAGCCATTGCAGCTTAGGTGAACTTCAGTGGGATTCCTCTGGAGAAATAACTTGGAGTTGTGAAATGGTTTTGAATGTAGTTGTAAAAGAATGATACTGCTAGGAGAGATTTGGGATATTTTATTTTCTTGAGGAAGGGATGGCAGCTTTCTGTGGGGATTAAATATTGCCCAGATACCTGCAGGATTATCAGGCATCAAAATTAAAGGTGCAAAGCACATTTAAAATTAGAAACTCAGCAATGGAGGCTGTGGACATCTGTAGGATTTGTGGGGAAATTTTAAAAAATGTTCATTCCTGTTGCTATTTGAGGTACATATAACACATTCATACCTCTCCCAACATGTAGGACCACTTGTTCTGTGAGTGTGGAGAGAAAAAGGAGTGCTTTGTGCCAGTGTTCCATGGGGTTCACGTGGTGCATGTGGGTGATCAGGTGCCTGCTGAAAATGAGCCTGGCAGCCAAGCACAGAGCTGGTAAACTGCATTTGTGCTGCTTGGGTTTCACAGGAGTCAGAGTGTGGGCCAGCAGGAGAGATGAGTGGTGAACATGACATCTGTGCTCAGAAAGAGGAAAATGTGAGGCAGCTGCTGGTTTTCTGATGGTCAATCCTGTGGGAAGATTTAACCAGCATTTAAAAAATGATAGGTGGGAACCTGATAATGGATGGGAAGCAAATAGGAACTGGTATAAATGGATTTTTTTCATGCTGGTTTGGGAAGACTAATGGCAGAGATTAGCTGTTTTTTTAAACAAGATTAATGCAAGAGAGTCAATCTGTTTGGTTTGAAGCAAAACATTACTTTAGCATTCCAGGGGAAATGATTATTGAAGGTGGAAAAAAATTGCACAGGAAGATGGCTAAGGGGTCAACTACAAGCAGCTGTGAACAAAATACAATTTTCAGGATGGATAGAGATTAATGATTTTGTGCCATGATTAGAAGATATTATTAGATGTTTGCTCATTAAATTTTGGCTAATGTGAAATTGAGAGGATTTTGCTCAGATGGAGAAAAACTCATCATGCAGGGCAAATACAAAGGAATTGCCAGCTGGATAGGTGAATATGGAAAAGTTACAGGGCACTGGTCAAGGCTGTGCCCCGGTGATGAGAATTATAAACTGGGTGGTGGCTGGGGAGATTTTGGAGCTGGAGATACTGGGGGGGGGGGCTGCAGCTGCAGAACCTGGGGAGCAGCAATTCCTCATAAAAACAGCTCAGTTTCTGCCCTGCCTAATGCCCTCTTTTTCTCAGTCTGGATTCTGAGAAAAGGCTACGAGTTGCTTGGTCTGTGCTATAAAAAAACCTTTTAATTTTTTTCCCCCCTTTTTTACCTGAAAATATGCTTTCAATGTAAGCAACGCTAAACCCACAAGCCCTCAGAGCACTCCTGAAAGGATTTTTAGATCCCTCCTGCTGCCAGCAGGGGCCTCCCCGCAGTCTGGAACTCACTAACAGACATATTTCACTTCTGTGATCATGTATTTACCTATCAGCAATAGAAGTAGACTTTCAGGTACGCTTCCTGTTCCTTCAGGAGCTCAGCTGAGCAGAAGGATCTGTACAGTGCAGCTCAGTCTCCTTCAGTCAGAGCTGACCATCCCCTGCTCCCACGGATGAAAATGTCCCTGCTCTCAGAATGGGAATTCACTTTCCCGGCTTTCAGCCTCCTCTTGGAATGTCAGCAAGCTGGAGCTCTGACTAAGAGAGATGGTCTGCTCTGCTGGTTTGCCTCTCTCCCTCTCAGGCTGGCTGATTCCCATCGGGAAGAGTGGGACACTGCGCTTTCTTTCAATGCTCTAAAAGGGGTGACTCACTGCTCCTCTTTTGTCTGCTCCTTCACCAGCTTCTGCTGCACTGCTTCACCTCCTGCTTCAATAGACTTCAACAGAGCTTGTCAAAAGGGTTTTAAACTCTGAGTAAACTCAGGGAGCTTCAGCCATCTGCATTTCACTCTCCTCACGTGCTCCAGGCTTGGAGTAGACACACACTGCTTTTATTTTCTGAGGATGCGGCCACACATCCTTAATTTATCCTTAATTATTTTAATCAGTTTTCTGGTCCCAGGTGAAGCATAGTGGTCTGGATGCTATTTTAAAATACTTTAAGCTGCAAAATACCCTGGAGTGGGGCAGGGTTTCAATCCATGCATAACTTTATTATCTTTATTCCTGCACATTTCAAAAGACTTTTACTTGTTGCTTCCCCTGGCTAGAAATGCTCTACACATTGGAATTATATACAGATGTGTATATATATATGTGTGTGTGTGTATATATATATATATATATATATATATATATATATAATGCTGTACACATTGGAATTGAGGAAATACAGACCATACCAATTTATTCCTTGTGTTCAAAACAACTTCTGATCCTCATCTTTGCATCTCAACAGAAAGACATAATATATATATATTTATATTTATTAGGTTTATGGCTGTTTTTTTGGTTGTTTTTGGGTTTTTTTAAAGCAAAAAATAAAATAAACACCATTCTGTGAACAGGAGACAGAGGAACACATTAATTTCATTCCATCTGCTGAATAATTTTTGTGAATTTAATTGCACCCCAGTTCTTTCCAATACATGAAGACATATGTTCCTACACTAATTGAATATAGCTTCTGGTCTTGGCAGGGGTCCAGTACACTGTTGAATCAACAACAATATCAAGAATTTTTTTCTGTTGTAGTATGTTAAATGATCTCTTCACCATTTTCAATTTGGAAAATCCTGTGACAAAGTGAAATGTAGGCTCGTAAAAAGCTGGCTGAATACCCCAAATTAGATACTAGCTGCCTAGAACCTTTCTGATTGAAATGGTATTTTTTTGCCATTTGTGTGTTTTGGCTATAAATTTTATATTGCAGCTCCTTTCAGGTGCTTTTATTCGGTTGATAAATGTGGCTGCTGTGGCCTTAAATTCCTCCCTTCAGTTCTAAATGAAAAATATTTAAAGGTCATAGGATTTCTTATCTGTAAGATTATCGAGCTGGTTATCAAAAAGTGCTGAAAGTCTGTTTCCAAACCCAGATCTTGAGAACATTTACCAGCTAGAGGATATCCTCTGTGTACAAAATGCTTCCTTTTCCTTTTTTTCCTCTGGTGTTCACCTCCTCACTCCTGAGTTTTGTTGACTCTTCCTGGACCTGTGCAGTCGGACAAGATTGACAGCAGCCTGGAGTAAACCAGGAAAATGCAGAGTGGGAATCTGAAAGATCCCTGATCTTTCCCAGCAGGTTAATTATGGTCCCTGTGTAATTACAGGCATGTGGGATCAGCAGGAGAGGCTGAGCCCAAACCAGCCTGTGTGCTTGCTGCTGCTGTGTCAAGGAATTTCAATCATCTGTCCCAGAACTGCATTATGCAGATGCAAGTGTGGTATTGAAAGGGAAGAAATAGAAGTAATTGCTTCCTGCCTCTGAGAGGGGATGCACATCTGAAAGTCAAGGCACATGTTCTGGCTTGTGTGGTGAAGTTGCAGGAATTTTATTCAATCGGTGCCACTGGAGAAGTGCAGCCCAGTGCTTTGCACATCATGAAACTGAGAAATCATATAAATGCAGATGAGTTTTTTTACTGTGTACTGACTCTCAGCCCAGTGTTAAGTTAGCTAGAATAAACATATTAAAAACTGCTATTAAATATTGGTATTTGAAGGCTGGAAGGTGCTTTTAGTGCTTGGTCACTTCACAGGGTTGGTGAAGCTACAAAAATGTCCTGTGTTATATTTATCTGCCTAAATGCTGATGGACTGAGTTGTTTTCAGAACAGATTTAAATAATTCATCAGGTCTGTCTGAGTTAGTAATCTTTCCTTGCACAGAATCACAATGCATGTTAAAAAATTTCCTTCTGGAAGCAGGAAAAATACCTTAAAACTCCAACAGGCCTGAGAGGAACACTGGAACTCATCTGTGCCTTTTTACTTGTAGTTAATAGGCACAGAATTGGGGTTCAGTGCTGGGTTAATGGTTGGATTCCAGGATCTCAGAGGGACTTTCCAACCTAAATGGTTCTGGGATTCTGGTGAAACTTCTGTGAAACCCACTCCTGCTTCTCACTGATTCACTCACCTTGTTGAGGAGTATTACTAATTCCCAGTATTATTAATTCCAGGGTGACAGTTTCCAGCCCAAAAGGTAAGAAAAAAAATGGAGACTAATTGCAAGCTTTTTTGTGGATGTCAGGGAGGTATCCAGTTGTGCTCTCTTGCCCCAAGGAGGGATGGAACTGTACCTAATGAAACAAGTTGGCATGAAAATGAACTGAAGGCCTTGAAGAAATGGATGTGTTCACATACTAGAAATAATATATAGAATATAGCTGCAAAGTAGCATCTCTGAGGGAAGAGGGAGGGAGGAATAGTAATAATACACTAATAATTTTCTTTATTTGAAGGTTAAAAGGATGCTGAAGCAGAAATTGCAGTGTTCAGAGCATCCTATTAAATGAAAAATAACCTCTTCCATGTCCCAATTTTTCCTTCATAACCAACCTTTCCTTTCTCCTCCTATCAGAAGTGTGGATGTAATTCACATATTATGTGAGTAGAAGCAAAAGTGTATGACAGGCAATCCAGGGTCCTTTTTTTAACACAGCTTCAGGTCTATGGGAGTTTGCACTGGTTTTCATTTTTCCTGAAGTCTGAGCAAGTGGGACATGCAACAGGAGGGGACAGAAGCACATTTATTCCCAGCTCTTTAGGATGAGACCTTAAAGGAATTCTCTCTTAGATGTGTGTGATACAGTGGTCATCAAATCTCCCAAAAATTCAAGCTTGAAGGCGTCTCACTGCCCTGTCTGGGATAAACTTGCAGAGGGGAGGTTGAGAATGTGTTTAGGCCCAGAAATTGTAACATTGCAGCAGGTTTTGTTGCTCTGCTTCAAAACAGAGGGTTTTAATATTTTTAATTTGAAAGGTGCATTTTGCAGCACCAGCCCAGGCAAGTGGTTGAGTTCACAGGAGGCAATTGGCATGGGTGTTGTCAGATGCTGTCCCTGAGTGCTTTGAGCCAGGATCACTTCCAAATTAAAAGGGAATTTTAGAATTTTAGCTAAAAAGCACCTGCATGCTGCTTTGTGAATAAGCAGCAGCTGCAGTCTCTTGTGCTATGTTTCCCTGCATCTGGCCTGGCCTGCTCTACATGTTGATTCATTTAACCACCCTCAATAACAATAAATAATGTACATCTGAAGTGGTATGTGCATGCTTTTCCTCTCCATCTGAAGAAATGTGACCTTTCTCTGCCACACTGATACCACCACTTATTACTCTTGTCACGTTCTATGATAGCTATCCACTGTTATGATTTAAAAATGCTTTATCTTGGTTTTCCAGCAGCTTAAAAACTGGCCTAGTTGTGCCAGAGGAGTGTTAAACACAGAGATGGTTGTAATCTTTTTATTAAATATGGGATAAAACCAATCTAACTCCACAAGGTAAAATTTGTAGAGATCACTTGGATATATTTCCTCTCTTTGGTGAATTTTAAAACTCCAGTGTCTTATCAATGCAACCAGATTATTCTGAGCAAAAGAAGACTGAAAGCACAACAACTTCCCTTTAAAAGTTGTGGTGCTGCCAAGCCAGAATGGGAACTCCAGGTTTGGATTCTGCATGGTTGCCTCCCAACCAGGGTCTGTTACCTGACAGTCCAGGGGCCAGAATTTACTGAAACATTTGTCTCACCCAGTGCCTTGGGTGTGTTTTTAAATCACAGTGCTTTGAATGGATTTGCTGATTAATTCTGTATCTCTAATTCACAAAAGAAATCAAGTAATGTGATTTTATTTTTTTTTTGCCTAGATAGATGAGAATCAGATAAACACAAAAAGAGGCCATTGTTACTATGCCACAGCTCCTATACCACATGGAAACTGATATTTTTGCTTTGCATTTAAAGAAAAGCAGCATTTAAAATCTTGTTCCAGCTGCAGAATGTTTATTCAGCATCTAAAGGTTTCTGCATTGAATATGTATTAATAAGTCACAAGAATTAATAATTTACAATAGAATAGACATAAAATGATTGGGCTTCTACTCAGCTGCATGCAAGTTTGACTTAATTCATTCAAATAAGCAAAATAAAAAGGAAAGAGGCTGCAAGACAAATCTAAGAACTACACAGGGATTGGCTCCATCCATCTTTACTCTTTGTGGTTCTGGAGCAAAGAGATAAATAGGAAAAGGCACCAGGAAAAAATATGAAACTCTCTTGGTTTTGGGGAAGGAGACAGGACTTGTTTAGGAAACACTTTTAAATAAATGTTGCTGTTTGTTACAAGTGTCCAGAGCATCTAATTGTCTGGGTACATTTTCTGTGCCAGGAAGTTAATGAAATTAAATACATAACTAGATTTTGAACTAAACCAGATTTAATTTATGGCCATTAATATTAGAAAATTTAACTGTGCTAAAATGGCAACCTGAAAATCTAATCCTTCGAAGTATAAATTCAATTCTGAAGAAACTAGTTAATGGAAGGTCTACATGGATAGGGCCAAGTGCTTAATATCATCTAGAGTGTGCTATTTTCGGCCACTCTTCTTGTAGGTACCTTTTGAATTTCTGGCATTGAGACACTACTTAAATCCCTTTTCCATGCCAAGAACAGATCATCTCACAGTTTCCTTTCTCAGCCACGGGTAAATCAGCAGGAGAAAAATTCAGTAGCAATGCCCCCCCCCTTCTGTCCTTCATCCAACCAATCTGAACTAATGTGGGTTCTATCACTACTTTTGGAGAGAAGTTGCTTTAGTTTGGTGACTCCTCTTTTAAATTTGGGGTTAAATAGCTGACTAAGGATTTTTTGATGCTTAGAATTGCAAGTAATAATTATTTTAAAAAATTAAGCCTTCGGCTACGTAACCCAACCCCAATTTTCAACCTGACTTTGAATATGGAATGATAGATCTCAAATGTTTGTTTTACCAGCCTCTTCACATGGAGAGATTGAGATAAAAAGTTGTGCTTCTGGATGGTGAAGAAATCTGGCAGATTACAGAATACTGAGTATTTATATCATGGCATTTTACTAAAAAATTCCATTGACACAAACCGTGTCTCAGAGATTCAGAAAAGTCTCCCTTCACATAGTTCCTACTTGTAGCAAGCAGCATTTTTACTGCCTTGTCTCCTGTGGGGAAAACGCTCATTAAAACTCCATTTAATTTGGTGCTAACGATGCCATTAGCTCCTCCACATGTTTCGTGGGAGGCCTCCCCCACATCTGCATTCTTTCTCCCAGTTTTCCACCATTCACTTGGTCCGTCCCCAGAGTCTCTCCTGGTGTGTTAATGAACACCAGGCAGGACCACGGAGCGTCTTTTGTAGGTTCAGAGGAAACGTGGTAAATACCCACTGAAAAGTGGGGGTTTTGTGGCATTTGTCACACGGAGGCCTGGGGAAACAGCCTTCCGTCACAGGAGAGCTCTGGTGAGCAAATCACCTTGGAGAAACAGACGCCAATGTTCAGGTCTCTGCACAGAAAGTCTCTTGCTCTGCTTCCCATCTAAATTTTTAATGCCTGAGATTCCTCATGCAAAAAAAGAGTCTGCTTTTTATTCAGGCTTACTGAGGGTGTCTACAGAGTATTTTTTTATCTAGATACTTCCACTTCTTTGTTTTGTTTTCTTTTCAGCATCAGTATTGGAATTTACTTCATTTAGATAAAATTTTAGTTAAGTTTTACGTTAGAATTACAATTTCACAGGTAGACTCAGATATTCCAAATTACCCATTTTGATTTGAGCTTAAAGCCCTTTTCTAACGTTCCCAATTCTGTGACAGTATGAACAAATGAAATGCAGTGTATGAGAGATAAATGCATAGCCAGGGTTTGCTGGTAAGTGGAAAACATCTTTTCTTCATTACAAGTCCTCTGCCCTGCATCCCAAATTTGTTTTTCCACCTCCAATAATCTCTACCCAGTCTCCAAAGTGCAATTCCACTGCAGCAGCTTCTCCAGCAGGGTCCATTTCCATCTGTGTCCTACTTCAGCAGAGAAAGGATTTGGGATGCACCGTGTAAGACACTCTGTGCAATGAGGAAGGGTGGAAAGGCTCATAAATAGCAGGTTGGCTTAATTCCTGCTGATATGGAACTGCTGTAAATTGAACTTTGTTTGCTCACACACTTCAGCTGGGGAGTTGTTGTCTGCTCTGGAGGGAAATGGTTGCCAGAGAAATTTAAAATAAATTGATTGTTCACCTAGTTGGTGTTTTTTTTGGTTTTTTTTTTTTGTTTTGTTTTTTTATTTTATTTTATTTTTAGCCTGGCTTCCTGGGGGACAAATTTTGCAGTCTCCATGTCTGCCTGCTCAGCCATTTATCACTACCCAGCCTCCTCCCTGCTTTCAACACATTGGTTAATTTAATGCAAATGTGACAGAGCCAGAAGTCATTAGATCTAATCGTTAGTCATAAGATCTAGTCATTATATTTAAGTCATTAGTCATAAGATCATCATTCCTACCAATTTCATAAAAACTGGTGGTTGGTTTGATGATGGAGACCCAAAGTACTACATTTTCTTGGGGGGAAAGATGGGCAGCAGCCACTTGGCCTCTCTGTGTGCATCATTTTTGGAGCTGGCACAGGGAAATATTTTACTGAACATCGTTTTCTGTAACAGCAAGATTCTTATTTTTCTTAGTCTTCTTCTTGGTAAGAGTGGCAGGCTTTCCAATTCCCTTTTGATACTTGTCCTCACTGTTCATCATCCCTGTTCCTAACAGGTTCCTCAGGGAATAAATTAACCCAAACTAACCAAGAAGTCCTTGCAAAATTTCAACAGCAGCAAAACTGGCCTTTGTGTAGGATTTTCTTTCCCAGTCAGTCTGATTTTGGTTATTTTGTTGGGTTTTAATTCTTGCCCTGGCAAAAAAAAAAAAAAAAACCAACCAAAAAAACCCAAAAAGGATAATCAAGTGAATCTAGTTCTGAAAAGAAAGAGAATTTTGGTTTTCTTAATATACTATAGCAAGGTATTTCTAGGCAGACATGACAGTGAGGTTCATCACTGCCCTAATTATCTTTTTACCTGTCAGCTTCTGCTGACTCTGCCTATCAATACTGTGAGGTAATCAATGCAGTTTATGTTTGCCCTTCTGTGCCATAATAGTCTGTGATAAACCACAATGAGTGTATAAATTTGAATAGCTGGAGTACTAACCCAGAAAAAGAGAGAATAGTAATTTCTGATGGGCTTGGCTTTCTTTATTTTGTGTTGGCACACACTCAGAAAGTATTTGGGACCATAAAATGTTAAATTCCCTATTTAGCTTCACTGGAGGTATTCTTGCAGATTATTTAGAAACTCTTAGAAGAAAGTTCAGAAAAAAAATAGTATTTTTTCAGGCCAAACCCTTAAGTCTATATAGCTCCTGTAGGATATATGGGGTTTTCTATCAAGAAATCCCTGGTGACTCCTGGATTTTTCAGATGTGGCTTCTTTGTAGAATGCTTTCTGTCAAAGTCTTTTCTTTCTGATTTTCCTTATTTCTCTCCCAGTTGTTTAAGCAAAGTGAGTAAGTCTGTGGGCTGACTGTCACTGCTTCACAAGCACCCTGTGCTTATAAATGTAAATACCAGTCCTCTTTTACTGTGCACCTTGCTTTAAAGCCACTGGTTTTGTCCCAGGTGAAATAACAAGATCAATGATGGCTTTTAAAAAGTTGTTGTCCAAGCTCCTTTTTGCTTCCTCCTTTCATCTTCCAATGAATGTACCTGAATTGTGCCATGCTGATTACATGCACAGGGGAAAATTTTGCTGGAAATCAAATTAATCTTTAAAATTTTGCATTCCTGACAGTGGGTATAAGGTGATTAGTGGCAAAAGTGGCTTTCTTCTCAGTTCATCCCTTTTAATGGTTCTTTACCCAACTAAATCCGTGGATCCTGGGTTAATACCTGTCTCTGAAAATGCAGAGATGGGATCCTGGCTCCACAGAAGTCAGGGTGTGACAGATAAAGTGAATTTTGCATGTTCATTAATTTCTGCATTTAGTGCATCGGATTTTTCAGATGATTTTACCTCATTCTCGGGTATTTATTGTGGTTATATTTAGATGATCAAACAAAGTCAATTCACAGCTTGTTTGTAACACACTGACCTCTTTATGCTCTTAGTCTGTCACAAATCCACAGAGTTATTAACAGAAAATCAAACTGAACTGACATGGGAGGAACTGGGATTGTTCCATGCATAGGCTGGCCCTGTCTTTCAGAGGCCTCAGGCAGCCTGATTTATTATTTATTCTTTCCCTTCTTTTAGATTTTCTATCAGATCATCCTATACATGAAAGAAAGGAAGTTCTTACTGCCCTCAAAAGGGACTGACACTTGTAGTGGAGCTCTGAGGGGGAACAGGGAAATGCATATGGAGAAACGAAGATCCCAATTCTGTTACAAGGCTCTGGAATGTGAGCTGGAAATGATTTGTTCAGACAACCTGCAGTGTTAAACAATGAAATATATGTGGCTGACTTAATTAGCTATTGATGTGTATCACATAACAACAACATCACACGTATGTCCTGCTTTTAGTGCAAAAATAAGTGCAAAATTAGAGGTTTTTTAAAAATTTGCAGTGATTTGTTATAAACACGAACAAAGCTTATAAATCATATAAAACACATGCTCTTGGGATTAGGTTTATACAATTTTTAGTGTTGATCTGGCATAGCTCTTAAAGAAAGCTGTATCCACTTAACCTGGCGTTCAGCTTTGGCAGTAAGATGTGAGAAAGCATAATATTTGCAGCTTCTGTGAGCTGGGGAGACATAATGAATAGAAAACTGTAATTCTCCTATTTGAAATCTTTGAGAGTCCTTTCAGGATGCATCATGGTTTATCCCAGTTAAAGCCCATAAACGATCTAATGGAATGTTTCTGCTTTTTCTGTGAATAACAAAAAAAGACAGCTCATGCCTTAATTCTTTCTTTGTGAGACAAAGTAGCCCTTTTGGATTTGTTGTGAATTTCTGTGGATTATAGGGAATTTTTCAGGTTAAATATTAACTTCATGAGAGGAGTTTGAATTACTCATGCTGTTGTTGTGCTATTCCTGGCACAAAATGTTTCCCATGCAAGCATGGTCCTATAATGAGATAATCAAAGGTGTTTTGCTTGTACTGAAATTCAGCTTTAGGCTCACATCATTTCTTCCCTGAGCTGTGATAATCTGAATCCTAGGTTTCTTTTGTACCTCTGTTTGGGGATCTTGGCGAAACCAACCACAGGATATTCTTTTTTTTGTGAAGGTGAGCCCTTTGAGATAGCATGTGGCCCTGAGTTTAAAGGAAATCCCAGTGTCAGCCTGAAAGCCAGGCAAGGTGTCCAGTGACAGATGACAGGTTGGTGTTTGAGGGGAGTCTGAGGAACAGCTTCAATCTTTCCACTGAAAGGGAGAATGAGGGCAAAAAAGCTGAATTCAAGTAAAACCTAGATTGATTTTTCTGGAGGTTGAACAGTCCATGTTCTGTGTGGGATTTTATGCAGACCTAACAAGAAGAGCAGCAGAGTTTTTAACAGGGCTGAACCCCCAAGTGATCATCAAGTATACATTCAGCAAGTGCCGGTGAAGCAGCTGAGACATATCTGGAATTTCACAGTGCAGTGTGTGGTGTGGAGGACTGTGACATGATTCACTGCTAACTTACATTTAATGGGGAATATTCTGACTGTTTCTTTGATCCCAGTAAAAGATATGTGGCATAAAAGGCACAGAAAAGAAGATCCCAATCTGTTTGTCCAAGTAATTAAAGGGACAGTGGACACTGGTGTTGGGACTTAAGGGATTAAATTAATTATTCATATTAGCAGAGCCTTAAAGCAGGAATGATTGCTGCTCTCCTAAGTGGATATGATGGAGACAACAGGGATAAATTGTTAACTGCCTGTGTGGGCTGCAGGATGATGTGGTTTGTGTAGTGATTGTCATAGAGATGCAGGGCTGAGCTGAAGAAAGAGAGAGCAGCACAAGAGATGAAACAGAACATTAAATATTTTCTTGCTATTGAGCAACATTCAGTTGTTCATTGTCACTGGAGCTGTAAATAAACAAGTTTATTGTTGTGCTATGCTTTTGCGTCAGGTTTTAGAGAATTGTGGGAAGTCCTTAACAGGGCTGCACAAAGTTGTTAGGAGCAGAAGTTGTTGCAGAGGTGGGGTTTTCTCCATCTCCTTGGCATGTCAGATATTAGGCTGAACTGAACTTCTTAAAACGTTAACAACAGCACACAAAAATAGAAACCTTTTTGGGTTTTCTTGGGGCCTTGATACACTTATAAAATATTGAATCCCTTTCTTTTACTCTGGGTGCTTAACTAGGATGAGCCTAAAATGTATTTTGAGCCTGTAAGCAGGAGGTGCAGTGTAATGAATTTAATCCCAATCATTACCTGCTTCTCCAAACTCATTTCTGATTGAGCCACTGAGATGATTCCTCCTTGGGGGGCTCCTCTGGCTTGGCCAAGCAAAAGTCCTGCAGCAGAGGGGAAACCCCTGCCTAAGGCAGTCAGGGCAGCTGCTGAGCTATGAGGCGGCAATACTTGTGCTCGAAAAAATTGGACTGCAGCAAGAACTTTAATCAATAAACAGTAGAAGTGAAGGAATATATTTAGTGAATACTTCTAGAGAAGCAATTTTATTTCCTGGTATTGCTAGGAATTGGAAGGCTGAGTGTTGTCTCTGAAGAAAAACTCTGTCTGGGATGGATAATGGGGCTTTTCTACTTTTCCACATCTGACTAATTCACAGCTTCATTTTTACATGGCTTTTTTAATGGCTTGTATCTCTATGATTTCACTGAAGGAAAAATTATTTTTGCTGCAAATCCCAGAATCACAGAATATACTAAATTGAAAGGGACCCATCAGGATCATGGAGTGCAGCTGAAATGTATGTTGTGCAGAAAAACTCACCTTTTCTGAGGTGAAAAATAATTCTAAAAGGACCACATGTTTGCTGTGAGAGAGTGATTGCTACCTCTCCCTTTCTTAAATTATATTTTAAGTGCTCTTCAGACAGTTTGGTGATTTCAGGAGTAATAAAGATAATGAA
Organism: Zonotrichia leucophrys gambelii; assembly: GCF_028769735.1. Classification (NCBI taxonomy): domain Eukaryota; kingdom Metazoa; phylum Chordata; class Aves; order Passeriformes; family Passerellidae; genus Zonotrichia; species Zonotrichia leucophrys. The sequence continues at coordinate 49,842,043 of NC_088175.1, forward strand.
ATTTATGTGAACTGTTCTGTGATTACAGTAGAGGAGCTGAAGTGCTCGCTGATGTTCTGTGGCATTTTTATCTCTGATTTTAAGGAATTGCCCATGATTCCCTCCTAACAAGCAACACTCCTGAACGAGAGCAAGCTCTGCAGATTGGGAGCTTTGGGAGCCAGGGGGAAATGCTGAACCTGGTGGTGCTGTTGCCAGAGTGCTGGAGTTCATTGCTTGGCAGGAAATGAGACCAGGATATTTTTCATTTGTTCCAGACATCAGATGGTTTCTCAAGCATTTGACATATTCTGGGGGATTAAAGAACCTTCAGTTATCAGACACAGTCATGTCAACATGAAATGAAATACTCTGAATTCTGTTTTACAGATACCATGCTGCCAGCAACAGGAATACCAACTGGTTTTAGTGTAGAGGGAATTTGGGAAGGAAAATAGGACCCCAAGTATTTTATCATGTTACCATGGTGCTTTCCAGCTCCAATGGGCAAGAGGACTCCACAAAAAAGAATATATTATTTTCTGTTTTCTTCCAACACAAATTAAGATGTATTGAAGTCTTCATTAGGTATAGATAACAATAGGAATGATGAAAAATTCATATATCTGGATAAAATCTGTATATCTGGAGTAAATATATCTGTATTTAGTGCTGGAAACTGGTTTTCTGCATTAGGCCTTTTGTTATTAGACTGATCTCTGTTTAAGTGAATCTACCAGGCTCTAAGCATCAGATAAAATAATGTTCTATGCAGCAGCTTTGGGAAAGGAAAATTACAGTGACCTGTGGCACTTTGCATGGAATATTAAATTCAGACTGTTGGGAGAGCAGACCTCAAAGGAGAAAGTCCTCTTTAGACCCTGTGGATTTCTTTATAAGCAAATTTTAAGTATAGACTCTCCTGGAACTATCCTGCTAAGATGATGAATAGAGGAATTATTAAATTTAGGAGAGAAAGTCACAGTCCTTAAAATAGATTGCCCATCTTAAAAACTAAAATGGCTTTGGTCATTCTGTCTGCATTTGCCTTTTTAGACAGGTTCTTGTTTAAATCAACTAAGGGAAAAGATGTCCATGGGTGATGGAGGGATTGACAGCATGGGCTGTTATAACCCATTTCCCAAATTTACCTCTACTGATGCCATATAAATGTATGGCACACTATTCTATATCCCAGATATTTTTCTATAGATCTGGATTTTAGAAGTTAGTGACAAGTTCCTGCCAAAATATCACTAAATCTCTGCTTTGCATCTCACTAGTATTTTACCTTGACCTTAATCTTGACAAAAAAAAATCTATTTTATTCCATTTAATAAATGAATGCAGTTTGAAATGTGTTCATTACACCAGGGTTCAAGAAACCAATGCTGTGTCTCCCTCTGCCTCACATGGACTTCAAGCTTTTTTTGCTTTGATTCTAAAGATCAATGTCTTGTGACCAACAGTATTAATTTAATAAGATTCAGGAGGAAAAAAATCAATGTCAAAAATGAAAGATGTTATTGCTGCTTGAATCCCCTCCATTTCAGTGGATCTTTTTTACACCCATGTTCTCTGCTGGTGTTTACTCTGCTTTATTGACATCTCTAAAATAATTCACATGCTGCAGTTACAGAATAATATTCAATTTTGCCTTTGTCACTTGGATTGAATCCTCACTTGGGAAGATGCAATCAGCTTCCCACTGCAAATTGAATGTGTCTTTTGTCTTTTTCTTCAAGCAATTCTATGTGTCGTCAATATTTTTGTCCTGATAACTCTGCTCTTTTTTTCACATCCAACCAACACCTTTGTTTTTCACCTCCAAATATTCAGAAATCTTCTCCCCTTTATCTTGACTGGCATATTTTCTAGCCCTTGACTCGTATCCAGAATGAGCAGTTGTGGCTTTATGTTCTTTTCAGAGGTTTTCTGTCTCTTTGCCTCCCATCTCTGTGATAAATTCCTGTGGCCGGATCTCTGCTGACCCTTGGGCAGCTCTGGCTGAATTCCTGGCTCACTTTAGAGCTTTCCTACCTCTGTCTGTGCATTTCTGTTTTGTCCTCGGAGCAACCTTCAGCTTTTATTGGCTCTCTGAGTATTTTTCACTCGTGACCATCTGCATTTTTGCATTCTGTCTCTTATGCTGCCCTTTCCCTTGTGCGGGGTGACCTCTGTTTTCTCTCTCAGATCTGCTGCTTTCAGCATTTGTGTGTTGACAGAGTCAGGTGGGACTCCTTCGGACTTGGCTTATTTCAGAAGGAGGTTTTGGGTGGAAAACTGAGTTTTTTCCTTGCCAGTGCATTGAAAAATGGCCTAGGGAGGTTCTTCTGGAGAAGCCAATGCACCTAAAATGCCTAAACTCCACATTTTGAGGAAAACAGAGAATATTTGTGCTAGGCTAAGGTTTGGACTCAATGATCTTGAGGTCTTTTCCAGCCTAAATGATCCCATGATTCTCCAAGACTTTTTATAACACTTTTTGGATAAGGGCAGTTTTTTGAAGTCTGTGTTATCAAAGAGACACTCTGGTTTATGTGGGGGGTAATTTCAAACCCACACACGGGGTGCCAGAGGTGCCATCAACTATTGATGGATTTGAAAGGAAGCTTGGATATGTTCATCCTTGTGCTCACAGGTCATGGTTTCCCAGGAGATAGTGGGGAACCATCATGGTTTGGGGAATCACCTGCTGGATTTTCCAGCTCCTCCTGGAAAACGCTAAATGGTGAGGAGCTTCAGTGTGTGGCCCAGATTCTGACCATTGCTGAAGGAAACTGCAGCCTGTTGTGACAAAGATGAGCATTTCCATTTTTCCATGGTTTTACTGTTTGCTCTAATTAACAGCATTCAGCAGGGGATTATTTTGCTGATAGCAGTAGCTAATAGCTGCTTGCTTGAGGCTTCAGTCATGCACTTAGCATTTGGTTTCAGTACCAGGTTTAACTTTTTCCTGACTGCTAACAGAGAAAAGAATAATTACTGAATATTGCCATCATCCTCTTGGAATGCTAATATATATTATAAATATAGGTGGGAATTAATTGAGCTCCAAGGTCCCTTGCAACCCAAGCCATTCCATGATTCTGTGATGCAGACATATGAATTCTGTAGATTTACATCATATAAAAAATTTGCAAAAATTGGGATTTTTTAAATAGAGATATAGGTACACAGTTATCAAAGAAGTGTTGAGCAAGCCAAGCTTGTTCTCCATTTCTGAATTAAAATGGATGATCAAAATACACCAGCTGGATTCTTTGCTCTGCTGAAATACAATCAGTCTGCAATATTCCATGCTGAAAGAGAACCCAGGGCTATTTGACTGGCCACATACTGGTTTGGCTACTGACCCACAAAAATGCTACTTTATCCAATGTTTTTCCACACACCTTCATCAGCATGAAGATAAATAAATCATTGCCTCATTAATTTTTTGCTGTTAGATTATTTTTAGCTCTTATTGACTCTTACTTGCCATCGCTCATTAAATTTAGATTAGTTAAAAAAGAGGATTAGCAAACTTCAACTCACAAGAGAATGATCAGCTTCTAATGACTACCTAACATATCAATAACTAGGTGAGTGTTCTTGCTTAAAAATAATTATAATTCAGGTCTGTATGCTGAAATTATTGTGTATTCAGTAAGCCTAAAATTCACATTTTGGTGCTTGCACAGGAGGGTTCCCTTCATGCAAATCCTGCTGTTATTTGCATTTCTGTCAATTTATTCAGCAGAATATCTCTGACTTTATTTATCAACATGGGAAAGTTCCAATTATTTGTTCCTTCGCCAGCAGAGTTTAGTAAATGCAGCATTACTGTATCGCTGTAGGCCAAGTAAATCTAGCTAGACAATATTATATTGTTGTTTTTATTTTTAAGAATTCATTAGCTGAAAAACCTGAACAAAATCCTTTTGATTATAATTTCATTATATTTTTTTTATTTTCAAGGTATTTATAATTTCAAACAAGCTAATAAATTATTTACTTAATATACTGCATGAAATTGTGGAATAAATTCCTTCTCTGACTTGATTCTCTGAGTGAATTTGTCTCTACAAACATTCTCTTGATGTTTCTTCTGACCTTTCTCCTTCAGTGCTGAACTGAAGTAGGTGTCAGATATTTGAAAACAGTAATAGGCAAATGCACATACCTGTAATTGGCCATTTAGATTGGTCAGAAGTATTCCCATCAAAAAAGTTCTGATCTGGATATTTTCTGGGTTTCCATGAAGGTCTGGATTCACTTGTGCCTTTTGGAAAATCAAAGTTGTTGTGGTCCAAGGCACATTTTGCATAATCCTGGTCTCAAAAGTTTCCTGCTAGGTAAATTGAGAATTATCTGCAATTTTTCTTGCTTGGTAAATGGAGAATTATCTGCAAAGAGGATTAAGTCATATTCTGGAAGAAGATGAAACAAAGCTGCAAATTATTTCAGTTACTTCCTAAGTCAATACCACAGGGACTTCAGTCTTTTTTTAATCTGTTGTAAATGACACCTTCACTTTCCTGTGGTGGAAGCTGATGTAGCCAAGTTGATATGACATGCTTTGCTGTAGCTGCTGTCATTAATTTCTAACTAAAGTGGGGTTTAACAAGTCAAATGTGCTGTAGTGGGAAACAAGGACTGGTCTATAATAATATTCAAGAAATGAGGTACAAATAAATACATGGTATTTTATAATCTGCAGGCTTGCTTTGACACACTTGAACAGTGTTTTCTTATTCATATTTCCTCCTAATGTGATGGCAGTCAAAATCAGACCTCTGACACTTCCAGAAAATCTGTATTTCTATCCAGCATTTTGTATTCCTGCACAGACACTAATTGGAGTAACAGACTTCAATTTTTTAATGTGCTTTGACCCTCAAAACTTTTCCTTGCTCCTCTAGGAAGAGCTTGCTGTACTTTTGCCCTCCTGATCCCTTTTGTGTTTCTGGGAAATAACTTGAGTTTTATGCCCACAATTTACAGATTAAGTATATCTGTGTATATATCTTATGTATATTATATCTTATCTGTATGTTCTAAGGGCTGGATTTTCAAAAAATAATTTTGATATCCCCTCTAGCCTCTTCTGCTTCAAAGTCTGGGGAGCTGAAAGAGAAATAACTAAAAAATTTTCAGCCTTTTGCAGAAAATTTCTAGGTGTTTTTTTTTTTCAAAAGTAGGGGCCAGCCTTAGAAGAAAATTTAGATCACAAGGGTCTAAAAATGCTACAGGCAGAGGGAATGTAGGGATGACATCATGCTGAGTTATTAATGAAGTTATCTCGCTGCTTCAGATGAAAGGAGCACCATCATTGGCATTATTAGGGCAGAGACAGGATCACCCATCAAAATCAGGTCAGAAATAGCTGAAGGTTTTGATCAGATGAATCCATGAGATGCAGGATAAGCAGGACAAGCAGGAAAAGGCTGATAAATGCTCCTGGATCCATGACAGGCTCACATCAGTGAGGTCCAACCTGGCCTTGGACATTTCCAGGGATCCAAGGGCAGCCACAGCTTCCATGGACACCCTGTGCCAGGGCCTGCCGCCCTCACAGGAAGGATTTCTTCCCAATATCCAATCTGAGCCCCCCCAATATCAGCTTGAAGCCATTCCCCCTTGAGCATATTGAGATGTTCTTCTGGAATGGATGATCTCTCATGTTTTTCATCTTTCAGAGCCACAGACTTTACAGAATTCTGGATCAATACTTCAGGGGATAGGTATTTTTATTATTTTTTCATGGATTATATGCATTCTGTTAGTTTTTTGACTCCAGAGGCTTCTAATATGGATAATAATTGTCCAGATGCTGCAGAGAGAGAGGTTAAAAATGGATTATAGATCATCTGTGCCTTCCTCAGTGTGAAATGTCAGAGCTTTTTATCACTGGGTCGGTGACAAGGTAAAAAAATATTAAGGAAATTTAGGAAATGTTCTAATGGAAGCTGTCTCCTTTGGTTTATCAGTTACAGGGGCTGTGGAGAAAAGGGTGTGTCTGAGGAAAGATCTCTTAAAAATCATTGCTAAGGAAAGAAAATATTTCAATTTCTGCCACTTGTTTGTTGTTCTCAGAGGGGTACAAGACTGTGCTGTTCCTTTCCACGTTTTTCACTTGACTTCCATCTGTTCTTCCAGAGAAGAGCTGGAAAAGAGGTCAAATAGCACCAGCAAAATTTTAGATGACAATAGAAGGAGGCAGAAATCTGCATTACAAATTTTGCTCTCTTTTTCTGCCATCTACCAAGGGATTTTTTTACTTATATTCCAACAAATTTGTGGGTTTTTTCCTGAAGTGCAACTTTCAGTTCATTTGCATGAGGAAGACTAGAGGTCCTTCTGTGCTCCATGTGTACATCAGGGAAAGCTCTTGGCTTGATTCCTCCTAGATTTTTCAGCTTTTGTTTCCACCTCTGTTGGGCAGCTTGCATGATGATCTTCCACCTCCAAATGCAGTGGGATTTGAGCACAGGTCCTGAAGGAAGAGTTTCCAGCATCCCATTCATGAATCCTTAGATGTTCCATGCAGCTTTAATCTGACCCCACACCCAGGGAGGGAGGGAATGAATATTATTCATCACAACCTTGTGTTGAGGCAGGAGAAAAATGCCAGGATGGCAAAGCAGACAGTGGTACCTCCAAAGAATAAAGCAAAAAGGATAACTGGAGAGACCCTGATGGATTGTTCTGGCTGTTGGGATGTTATGAAATTTTTCCCTCCAAAAATGTTAGTGGGCCATGGATTTGCTCCTTTAAAGGTTAAGCCATGTTATGACTAATGCAGTCTGCAGCTCTGAGCAAAGCAAAGCCTCCAAAGTTGTGCCTGGTGTAACAAGAGTGAAGCTGTTTTAAAATGTCATTTGTGTACAGATAATTATTTCAATGGAACAAGACAGTCCTGGAGCCCTGGATCCAAAGGAAGGAACTCAGAGCTGCTCCCCACCATCCCTGCACACATCTTAATTTAACTCCCTTTCCCCCAATTTAGTTTTTGGCTCTTACTTCTCCCTCCTTCTTTTACAAAGGTATGAGCTGTCCAGACCCTCAGAAATCTGGGTTTGAGGAATTAATGAACCCTTTAAGCATCCATCTGGGACACTGTGTGTGGAGCATATGGTGTGCTGGGAGAGCCATTTGGGAAGGCACGACCAGGAATACAATCCCCACTCCTTTGTGCCATGCAGGTGCCTTCCTGAGAGCAAACCTCCCTGAGAGCACACCTGGTAGTGCTCCACTGGAATGTTGCCATTTGATCCAGACTTATATTGTGAAAAATTTCTAATAACCTATGAACTCACTGCACTGACTTAGTTAATTAACCTAGGAGAATCAAGTTTTATATAAATATATGGAAACTTGGAATATTTTCTAAATGTGAGGGAAAGGGGAGCATGGTTTAAAGGCTGCAGAGGAACTGCTCCTGCTGCCAGGACTATTCCCTTTCTAATCTCAATGCCTCTCTTTGCCAGAAATAATTCAGAAGTGCCCAAGAAGCAAGATTAAGTCCTTTGGTGTCTGATAAAACACAACTGACATATGTTCCTAATGCCAGAGGACTGTGAGAGCCACGGAAGAATCTGTTGTTGTTTGGCCTTTCCAAGCTTGGCTGCATAATTAAAAGAACTTCACAAAGGAAATGAGAAGCTAAATGGGGTTTTTAAGTCTTGGAGAAGCCACCAACAATGTTTTTCTAATAGGAGCTAGTCTTGGTTGTCAGTTTTGAAGGACAATATTCAGTGACCTGACAGTTTGAGGCTTGTAAATGAAAGATCAGTTGTGTTGAACCTGCAGGGCATTCTCTAGTTTTTCTAAAAATTGCTCTCCCCCCTTGAACAATTATCAAATGTGCTTAAAATAATTATCATTCTGACCATCTTGAAATAACACAGCTCTGCTGCAGAGGTAGGCTCTAACTGGGATAAGTCTTCCCTGTACAGAGGGCTGATCCAACCCAGAACAAGATTCTTGTCCATAATGTCTCAAAGGATAACCAGCAATATATCAGGCTCATTGTCCAGCAGCTGTTTTAACTGCTCAGGTGAAAGAACAGGAGGTGATTGTTGTTGTGGAGAGGTTGGAAGGCTTGAGAGCACCTGAAAACTGTTTAATTCCAGGGAAACATAAATCCAGTGCAGTTGTTGAGGCATGTTCAAGCAGGAAGAGCCTGTCTGTTGGGGTAAGTGGGAAGAGTTCCTCATGGTGCAACTGTAACTCAGGGAAGTTTTCCTTTCCTTGGGTTTATTGGGCTTTGTTGTGCTGTGGAAGGGTTTTTTCCTTGGCTGGTGTTCTGCACTTGAGAAATAGCAAATTTTTGAATTTTCTCTACAAAAATGGTTAAACTCCTTCCTACCCAGTGGCACCTGAAAGACATGTAATGGTTTAATAGTTTCCTCTAAGTGTCAAAATATAATTCATGTGTTTATTATGGGATGCATATGTTGAAAATATTTTCCCTTTGTACAGAATACTTCGCAGACATGATTTATGTTTTAGGAATAGGAAGTATTCCTGTTTTCTAGTCAGAAATTGAGCTTCCCTTTGGTATCAGTGGCATGCAGAGTTCATGGATGTACCAGTGTTTCAGGGAGAGAAAATACCCCAAAAACCTCCTGGGCTGTGATAAAGACGGAGAGAGATCCCTCACCAGATACTGTCACTGCCAAAACAGTCTTGATGTGGAGAAAAATTAATTTAATTTATAGCAGCTCAAGTTGGGGTAATGACAAATACAAAACAGATTTTAAAACTCCTTCCCCTCCACCCCTCCCTTCTTGTCAGGCTCAGCTTCCTCCTGATTTTCCCCCACAGTGGGATGGGACTGGGGGCCATGGCCAGTCCATCACATGTGGTCACTGGGGCTCCTTCCTCCTCAGTGGCTGGACTCCTCACACCTCTCCCTGCTCCAGAGAGGGAAGGAGAATCCTCCATGAACCTCTCAGCATCAGCCCTTCCCATGGGCTGCAGTTCTTCCCAGACTGCCCCAGCCCACGTGGGTCCCCTCCTTGGGGTGAGTCCTTCAGGAACAGATCACTCCAGCATGGATCTCCTGCAGGATTGCGGGAGACTTCTGTTAGGAAAATTCATCCACAAACACCAGAGATTCACGTCCAAAAAGGAGACTGAGGAGTCCTTTGACTTCATTTGAATAAAGGGTGAGGCCATGGGGCATTCCCCTGGGATCTCTCAGATATTTGGAGGGCACGGCCTCCCTTTTTATCCTAATTTCCCAGCTGCATTTCCCTTCTCTCTGTTTTCCCATTGGCTGAGGTACTTGAGAGGTACAGACTTCCCAAAACTACTGATACTGAAGATTTCCCCCTAATATATAACCCTCCCTTTCAATTTTTAATTCTTACATAATTTAGGGGTTTTTCTTTCCCCATTGTTTCTTTCATCTTTCAATGTCTAATTTCATTTATCAGCAGACCTAAAGTTTATTTGTAAAAGCAAATATCTTTTTCCATTCATCAATCAGTGGCATCCTTCCCATTGTTTCTTTTATCTCCCAGTGCTACTTGTATCTACCAGCAGACCCACCGCTTGTTTGTAAAGACAAATCCGCTATTCCTCTCACTTCTGTGGGGTCACAGCCTCCCCTGGGCTCCTCCACGGGCTGCAGCTGCATCTCTGCTTCCCTGTGGACCTCCATGGGCTGCAGGGACACAGTGCCTCTGGCATCTGGAGCACCTCCTGCCTCTCCTCCTCCCCTGACCTGGGGGCCTGCAGAGCTTTTTCTCTCACTTTTTCTCCCTCAGGTGCTCGCGCTGTTGCTGGTGGGCTTGGCCATGGCCAGCATGGATTCCATCCTGCCATTGGCTGCAGCAGAACTTTCCAGCAGGTTCTCATGTTCACAGCAGCCACCCACACAGCCCTCCCTGCTGCCAAACCGTGCCACACAAGCCCAGAGGAAGTGTCTGCTCTGAGTTGTCTGTTTTGATGCCATCAGACAGGAAGGTGCAGGCAGCAGAGGTAGAATTCCTCCCTGAGCATGCTCTGCTCCATACTACTGCTTTAGTAATAGAGTAGTTTCAGCTGGGGAGGACTAAAGATGTAGCTGCTATTATTAGCAAGGCTGCCTCTAAGAAGGTGTTTATTTTAGTCTTGCATGACTCATCCTTATTCTTACATAAAAGACAAGACAAAGTGCAGTTCACTGACTTTGGTCACTGATCAAAATACTGGCAAGCTCTCAAAGTGCCTGGCCTCCCTGTGTCTGTCTTTTTAATCTGTGCCTTGCTGCATGACAAAGGGAAGGAAATAAGTAACCAGAGTTTATTCTTTCTGTGACTAAGTATTATCTAGGAAGCTTTTAACTAATCCAGCTTTTACAGTGAAAGTTCTGCACCTATATAATTCACAGTGAGGTTTTTTGTTGTTGTTGTTTGCTGCTTCTTGCTGGCTGTCATGGTGCGGGATGAAATAATCGCTCTCGGCCACATTACATCTCCTGCAACCTTCCAGATGGGCTGCAGCTATGTCAAACAAAATACTTCATCTCTTCTTGATAAATTATGTGATAACCCCAGGGTGAGGCCAAAAAAAAAAAAGGAGAAATAAATCCAGTTATGCATAGTTAAGTGAGGGCATTCTTCATTAACCCAAGGTGGGGATGCTGCAGTAGCAGGGAGAGAGAAGCTGCCCATGAGCTTTGGAAAGAGGTGGTCCTCATTTTCAAAGGCATGGAGAGGAAAATGTAAAAGCAGCACATGCTTCAAGGCAAAATGAATGTCACTTTTCCAGGGAGAGCAAAGAAGGCAATTGAAGCCACAGTTGATAATTAGGATTCCACGATAGAAATATTTAAGAGAACTTTGCTAATGTTTTGGCTGGAGCTGTGATGAATTCAGTACTCCAGACCTGAATAAAAAAATTCAAAATTATACTGCATTTTCTGCTTAGAAGACAAAACAAGAAGCAAAACCATAAAATATCTGACTTGGACCACACTGGTTTGAAAAGTGAAAGATAATTTTGTGTCTTTTCAGGTGGAGGAAACTAATCTTGATTTCTTATCACAGCCAGCAACCCATGCTTCCTTCTTATTCTTGGCTTGTAAAATTTATCCATTTCACTCTCTTGTTTGGGCATTTGCCTTTCTGGCTGAAAAGAACAGGCTCTGTCTAAGTTCTGAGTTATGCTTTGTTAGTGGCTTAACTCCTCAGTGTTATCAGAAACCTTTTCCATAGTTAAAGGATGAATGAGATCCTAATTCTTGCTCCATCCCTGTTTCCCTGATTATTTAGTTGATCTTACTGAAGTGGGTGGGAAAGATTTGTATTTTTCACATTCCTGCCTGGCAAGGGTGATCTAGAATTTGTGAAGTGTCTCAATGCAGAGAAACTGAGCCACCCTCAGTGGGAATAGACTTTAATGGCACCAAATTAGGGTTCTGATGAAATGCTCTTAGAGCTCAGAATCCAGGCAGACAGGAAAATATTTCCCATGCATAGCAGGAGCTGTGTTATCAAAATAAAGTAAAGGTTTAGGTGATTGATTTGTAGCTAAGAACATCACAGCTGCACTGTCAGGAAGAAGAACTTCAAGTTATAATCACAAAAGGTGCTGTTAGGCCTCCTTTGGATTCTGAAAGAGAAGTTTCAATTGCTAAGCAACTAACCCCTAGATCCTGCCTATTCTGGAGCTATTATCAGTTTAATCTTGGTGCAGATAGGTAATGATAGAGTTCTGATATGCAGTCTTGGCTTGGTTTCTAAAGTTCCAATAGATTTGCTTTATTTTATCTGCAACAGAGACATTTATTTGCTTCTATCCTAAGGTTTGGGTTTATGGGAAGGAACTCCTGAACCTACTGAAGGATGTCCATGCCCATGGCAGGAGGGCTTGATTTCTAAAGGTCTCTTCCATCCCAAACCATTCCATAGTGCTGGGATTTTATGATAAAATTACTTATTTTTGAGCAATGATAGAAATATATTAGATAGTAACTTGAGAATCTGATACTTTGAGGAGGCTGCATCCTGTTTTCTAGGTCTTTGATCTCTAACCAAAGTGACAAAATGTCTGTTTTTAGAGTTCTTGCATCCACACAGCTTCCTACACATGCCTATGCCATAGATGCAGGAAAACTTTCCAGAGAGTTGCTGCTACTTTCTTCCATATCCTCAAATTTCTAAGTACTGCTTTGTGAGACACTTTTCTTTTCTCTTTGAAAATAACTCTCGACCTGAGTTATTTGAAAATATCTCTGTCCACAGAGATCAGGAATTCCCAAACAAGCAGCCACCAGGCCCACAGGAATAGCACAGAAAATCAGGAAACCCAAATTATTTGCTCTAACTTTGGCATACAAACCCTGGTGAATTTTAAAAATTAGTTTTTCCAGTGTTGGAAAAACTAGTCAGCCAATTCCTGAATTAAACGATGAGATTCAGTCTCTCCAGGAGCAGAAAACTTCCAGCCCTTTCCTTCTGAGCAATGTAGACGTAAGCAAAATGCTTTAAAGCTTTCTGCTGAGGAAGCATTTAAACTGGAGTCAATTTGTGGTTAAAAGGATGATTTTCTCAGTTCTTTGTGCTTTTGTTTTATTTTTAAGTAGCCCTTGCCTGTTGTACCAACATTGGCCATTTGATGGAGTCGGTAAAGTCTCTATCAGGTTAGAGCTGTTCCTCCCCACTTAGAAATTAGAAGGACTAATTAATGGCATCTTTTTTTCTGCCTGATTGATTGATTTATTTGTTTTTAAAGTGCTGCCTCGGTACCCCCTAGCTTTTTTCTGTCCCCATGCCTTTTAGCAGAGTTATTTCTAGTGCACACACTTATATTTTTCTCCATTCCTCTGGACAAAACTGTGCTCCCTCAGTAAGGAATGTGCTCTGGGTGATAAGCATGTATTCTATATGTGTGTGAAAGGAACTATGTATTAGCAACAATGGCTCACTTAACTGTTTCAGACAGCATGTATTTAGGGTGGCTAAAAATAGTTTTAATTTCAGAGACTCTCGGGAGCTTTGGTTGTGGATCAGGCATTCCTTGCGTTCTGCAGGAAGATGCTCTGAAGGCTGACAGTCATGCACCAATCAAAGCCAGTGGCAGAAGACATTCTGCCCTGGATTTGTGCAATTCCAGGAGCGCTGCCTGTGCAGGATTTGGGGGACACAGCAGTAGGAGTGAGTAGCACACACTAAGGTTGCTTTTTAGAATGTTTCCTAGAGCTGAAGCTTTTATGTTGCCTTAGTCAGACTCCAGAATCTAAATCATGTCTTTCATGGCTGTCTTCCTTGTAGTCTAAAAAAACCCCACCTAGAAATCAATAAAAAGCATATTAGGATGCACTGAAATTATCCCTCTACCATTGCCAGACTTGTCGATGCCAGTAACTGGGACAAAGCTGATTTAGGTCAAGGTATTTGGAGAGAAATCTGATGTGATGCTACTGCAATTTGGGCAATTAGGCAAAGAGCTCAGAGGCTGGAATAAAAAAGAGGATGGCACTCAAGGAGAATCAATCACTACCTTAAAGTCATCTAAAATTTATACATTAGAGCTGTGAGTGTGCCTCCTTCTCACAGCTCAGTTTCCATGTGAGCAACGTGGCACTAAAGGAATTGCTCCTGCTAGCTGGGAAATGAAATTTATAACCTCCAGCAGGGTTACCTGGTGCATGTTTGGCAAAATGCAAAGTTCTTTTTCCCAGGTTTATCTGCAGCATGTAGAATTCACACAGGCTGGGAAATTGCAGTACTCCAGGTTCTCTGGGGGGATGTGTGGCCGCTGGCAGGGAGCAATGTGCTGTCACACAGATGGAGTCAGGCTCCAAAGCAAGGCAGCTGCACCCACCCAGTCCTGGAAATGGTCGTCAGCCTTTGCTGCTTCCCAAATCCTGCAGTGGGAGTGCCCTTGGAGGTGCTGGCCAAGCAGGATTTGGTAGCCCAGAAGAGAGTCAGTGCTCAGGAGGGGCTGGATGAGGTGGGTGACATTCCATCTGTCTGACATTCCATCCATTGCTGTCCCTGGTCCTCCTGGGATGGGCATTTAGGATGAAGTTTTGGCACATGAGGGGCTCGCAGGAGTAATTCCAACACCTGGGGTGGTTTAATCTGCTGTGCAGAGGGAGGCAGGTTGGTGAGCACCTCGGGAATTTGGGCTCTTGGGTCTCCCTGAACCCAGCCTTCAAGGGCAGTATCCAAGTGACCCTGACACAGCTTTTGGCAATTCCAACTTTGTGGGAAATATTAGCTCTTTCTACAGTGCCTCTAAGTTTTAAACCTTAGCCTAAAAGATTGGTTAACATTTAAACTCCATTCTGCAACACTGAGATACAAATTTAATTTGAATTATAAGGGATTTCCATAACATTTGGTGTTCAAATCAAAGTTTCCCTCCCTTAGTTTTGGAAGCACATAGTATTTTGGCCCTTTGGTGTGGAGCAGCACCATCTCTTTCTGCTCTTCTTAACAAGCTATGTTATTTTTCTGATCTTTCCTTGTGTGCTTAAGACTTAGTTCACATTCCAAAATATTTTGCATAGACTCAAACTCAGTGGGGCTTTGCTGTTTGTTAATTTTGGGAGTTGGGTTGCAGAGAAAATTTAGGTGGCAGGAGAACAAGTCTGCAAAATTGTGATTTTGGACATGTTTTGAAGTGATTCTAAAATTACTGTTGGTACAAATGAAGCTGCTGCTTTCTGACTGAAAATCCTGTTATGTTGTCGTTGCTTGGGCTTTGTTTGGCATTCGTGCTTTGCTTGTCTCCCTCTCTTTGGTGCCTGTGCTCAGGTTTGGGGCATGCTTATCTCCACAGGGCTCTTCTGCTGAGCTGCTCTGTTGGCACGAGGTTGTGCAGCTCTTGAGGGAAATGAATGAAATTAAATGGAATTAAATGTCAGTGTGCAACAGCACAGACTCACCCCCAGCATCCCCCAGCTGACCATGGTGCTGCTGGTTCCGGGTGCTGAAAGGAAGCAGTGACAGGTTTGGCTTCCTTCTGGCCACTGGAAGGCAGGAAGTGTCTCCAAAGGAGTTTCCAAAGCTTTGCTTGGATACAGAGCCAGACTGTGGAGCAAATGTCCCCGAAGGAGAGGCTGCAGCATCTCTGGCTGCTGTGGCTGGGAGCAGTGCAGAAGGCAAAGCCTGTCTCCACTGCCTCTGCCTTTGGCTGGGAGGGGGTTCCCTCAGGACTGGAGCTCTCTGCAGCCAAGGTGGGGCCTCTGTAAAGGGCAGGAAATTGCCTCGTGCTCTGTGAGTCACCAGATCGCCCAAAATAGATTTTTATTTCCAAAGATTTACAAATAAAATCAAACCTAATGAAAGGTTTGTCGATGATTCTTATTCGCTGTGACAAAATGCTCTGAGGAATCTGCTGTTATCCTCCTCTGATGCTTGTTCACTCACCAAAATAAATCATTCCCTCTTAACAGAGGAGCTCTTTGCACTTGTACTCTTGCCTGAGAAGATAAAAAGTGGTTATTCTGTGTGGAGAGTAAGTAAATTAGAACGTCGCTTGTTTGAAGTGGTAACAAAAAGCCTTATTATGAATTAATGAAGTTGCTCTTATAAACAAGTTTGTTTTCTTTAAAAAGAGCTGTGAAAGTTGTCTTTGGCTGCTTTTGTTGAGTTAATGTTGTGTAACACGGTATTTGTGTCTCCTGTCTGTTTTACATTACAATTGTGCCTATAGATTTGGATGCTCTTTTGAGGTTGCTTTAAACTAAACATTTCCATGTAACTGTGCTGTGCAATGGCTCCACCCCTGATATCTCTTTTTGGGGTTTATCTCCAGTGTGGGAAGTCTGACATAAAACACACACAAAGCTGCAGTATGGTTGGTGCAATCAGTAATTTTCTAAATTGAAATAGGACACTTGCACATCACCAGCTGACTGATGGGTATTTCTTCATTCTGATCTAACACAGAAAACATTTTTTATGTGAGTTTGATTATTCTGTGTGTGCTTAGACACTGCTCAGGCCCAGACTTCAGTCCTCCTTCCCATGGCCTCCAAATTAAACTTCCAAGGGATTCCAAGTTTAAGGCAGCCTTGTTAAAACTAACATGGCTTTAAGAAAGAATTATCGCCATCTGCTCTAAGATTAGGCTTTCCTGCATAAAGAGGGATGCATGAGCAATACATTTTTTTTAATATTGTTCTTAGAGCAGATGCATTTTCTGGAAAGTGACTGTATGTGGGAGGAGGAAATATAGATTATCAACACATGATGACAACACTTTCTGTCAATATATCTGTGTAATCTCTGGGAAGGTTTTAACAGAAAATCATTGAAATGTACAAAACCAGGCAGTTTATATTCCAGGTACAGGGTTTAATTTTAAATTGTGTTGCCTGACTTAGGGTGCTTACCTAATGTAAATGAATATTGGGCTGTATTATTAATGCTTATAAAGAGATCTATATTTTGATCCATATTTTAGAATTCTCTGCCTAATGGTCTTTAGTGTAGGTATGCACAGCTTTAAAAATAGAAGGGCTCAGCCTGAGAGCTTCTACCTCCTGTAAATACTTATCAAGTGGTTCATTCAGAATTCAAATAAAGATCCATTGTCCTCCCAGTGCTTGCATAACAGCACTGCAACTCCCCATTTGAAAAAATATGATATTTTTAGGGTGGAACACAGCCTCCTGTTTTCCTCCAGCGTTGGGGTGGGAATTGTTTCGTGGGGGTCTGAAGCCCTCCATCCCTTTGGGGGCAGGGAGTGCAGGTGGGCGCTGTTCCGAGGGCACAGCGGGAATGGCAGTGCTGCCTCAGCTCCCTCTGCTCCCCATTCCCATCCCACACAGCAGCACAGAAGGGGATGGAGCTGCTCCAGGGATGGGCCTGGCTTGGACATGCACTCTGCCCAAAGGGGATCCCGTTCTTGCTGCTGCCGTGGAGGAGCTGTCCCAGAGGAGCTGATGGGTGCAACAGGGGCCAAAAAAACACCTGCTCTGCTGCCCTGAGCTGGCCCAGCTCTCAGATCACAGTGACAGTCTGTGATCCAGAGCAAAATTATCCTGTCAAGTTTTGATTATTTTTTCCCCTCTGGAGTCAATTTATCAGAAGGGTCTCGTGAAGCATCAGCGACTGCGCAGGGGGAGCAGCAAACTGGGATGTGGGTGGCTGGGCAGCAGAGTGCCTTTCCTTTCCTTTCCTTTCCTTTCCTTTCCTTTCCTTTCCTTTCCTTTCCTTTCCTTTCCTTTCCTTTCCTTTCCTTTCCTTTCCTTTCCTTTCCTTTCCTTTCCTTTCCTTTCCTTTCCTTTCCTTTCCTTTCCTTTCCTTTCCTTTCCTTTCCTTTCCTTTCCTTTCCTTTCCTTTCCTTTCCTTTCCTTTCCTTTCCTTTCCTTTCCTTTCCTTTCTTCCTTTCCTTTCCTTTCCTTTCCTTTCCTTTCCTTCCTTCTTCCTTTCCTTTCCTTTCCTTTCCTTTCCTTTCCTTTCCTTTCCTTTTCCTTTCCTTTCCTTTCCTTTCCCTTTCCTTTCCCCTTTCCTTTCCCCTTTCCTTTCCCCTTTCCTTTCCCCTTTCCTTTCCCCTTTCCTTTCCCTTTCCTTTCCCCTTTCCTCTTTCCTTTCCTTTCCCCTTTCCTTTCCCCTTTCCTTTCCCCTTTCCTTTCCCCTTTCCTTTCCCCTTTCCTTTCCCCTTTCCTTTCCCCTTTCCTTTCCCCTTTCCTTTCCCCTTTCCTTTCCCCTTTCCTTTCCCCTTTCCTTTCCCCTTTCTTTCCCCTTTCCTTTCCCCTTTCCTCCTTCCCCTTTCCTTTCCCTTTCCTTTCCCTTTTCCCCTTTCCTTTCCCCTTTCCTTTCCCTTTCCTTTCCCCTTTCCTTTCCCCTTTCCTTTCCCCTTTCCTCCACCTTGGAGCAACCCCCAGCACAGAAGGATGATTGGATGTGCCAGGAGAATGAGATGGAAGCAGCTCTGGTTGCAGTGGTTGAGCAGTTTTGGATTTTCGTGCATGCTTTCATCTGTGAAGGGCAGACATGCTAGAGAGGTTTCTTTACCATATGGGTGACCTCTAGTTTGCTATTTTTGGTACCCTATTTTTGGTGCTGTCTATGTACCATAATTTATAGGCTATGAGAACAAATTCAGTATAAGAGGCATGTTCACAAGATGAATAATGTAAAGGTACTCTCTGTTGCACTTCAAACTTCTTTTTCATTTCACAGAATTTTAAACTAGTACATTTTTTTTTTGAGCATTGGAATGTGGGGAAAAAATAGTAATCGACTTATCCTCAGTGAGTTTATTTTAAGCAAAAAAGAAGCAAAACAGATGTGCCCAGCTCATTGGATATTTTTTTCCCTGAGAGAAGTTCAAACATGAGAAGCTTCCACCTCTTGCACCTGGCAGACATTGGACAAATTCATCTTAAGTGCCACTTAATTGATTGTGGAACACTGCAGTTCAATCAACTGCAATAAAGTTAATTGAACCTCTCCAATGAAATGTGACTTAAACCAAAAGATTCAAAACAGGAACAGGTACTAATTAATGGAGGCCATTATTTTTAATAGAACAGGGTCCAAGGAATTGAGTGATGTTTAAATGTTCTATGTAGTCTCATGAGGATGGAAGTCACTTGCAACAGCTTTCACGTTAGATATAAGTATGCAAAATCCAAAATTTTAGATAAGAGTGCTAATTTAACATAGTCCTGCCTTTTAAGTCATGCCATGGATAAGAGAGGAAAAGCAGCCCTTAACCCAGCTGCTTTTTTGGGGTATCAGTTTTGATCCCAAAGTAATCCAGTGAGTTTGTACTTATTAGAAAAAAACAAGTTGTGCATTTCCCTTGAGGGAAGTCAGACACTGGCATGGGATCAGTCTTAGCTGGGTGAAACACAGATGAATGTATGACCATCTTTATAGGCTGGTTTGACTTAAGTTAGACACATTTTTAAAAAATTAACAAGGTCTTTGAAGGACTGACCGCTGTTATGCTCCATTCAGGTTTTCAACTTTGTCATATTATTAAAACGTGTTTAACCAAGGCAAGACA
This sequence comes from Zonotrichia leucophrys gambelii, assembly GCF_028769735.1. NCBI lineage: Eukaryota > Metazoa > Chordata > Aves > Passeriformes > Passerellidae > Zonotrichia > Zonotrichia leucophrys. Next base: position 49,860,970 of record NC_088175.1, read on the forward strand.
TTACTCCCACATATGTTTGTAGAATGCTGGGAAAATAAGGGGCAAATAAAGTCTATTTATGCTTTTGGTAGCTTTACACAGGAAAAAAATAATACAAACTGGATACACCCAGGAGAGAAATTACAAAAAAAATAGCACTTATTCTCATAGGTTCTGGGCCTAACAGGAATAGCAGGGACAGGAAAACTGAGAAGTTCCAAGATGGAGCTTGGCTAAATGTTAAGAAACAAATTTTGTGATGCAGTTGCCATGACAACCAAGGAGTCTGGAGTTTATGATCTGAGATGCCTCTTCCTTCAGTGCCTCTCTCAGAAATAGATGTTCCTGAGCACAACTGCAGCTTTGGTGCGACTCGTGGGGATGGAGTGGCTGAGCCCTTCCTCGACAGCTCTGCTGTCTCCAGGCAGAGACCACATCCCTCAGCATTTCTGCCACTGCTGGATCAGCTGGGGAAAGTCTTTGCCTGGCTGGGGCAGCCCTGCAGATCCCAGGCTCCAGCAGGCTCCAGCCTGTCCTGCTGGAGCACCAGGCAGTGCCATCTCCCTTTGCCACAAGAGCTGAGGCAGGGAAGGCACAACATTCCCCATGTGCCAACAGGGGCAAAGGTGGTGACAGGATGGAATCCAGAGCACGCTGTCTCTCCACAGGGTGTTTTCTTTCAGGCATCTTATCTCTTGTTTGTGTGCCCCAATTATTGGAGTTGATGCCAAGACGCTGTAGCAAGGCTACGAATTATTTTGATGGTTTTCCCTTAATTCATCTGTACTTTTTTCCTGAAAGGCTGTCAAAATCTTCCTTATAATATTTCTTCTTCTGGAGAAACCCTATAAATTACAGGATTCAGGTGGGAAGTTGCCTCCTTTGATCACCTAGTCCAATTCCAGCTCACTGGCTTCATCTTTGCATCATCCCATGCAGTAAGGCCACCAGGGCAGGCAAATCTTGAGCAAGTGGATTACTGCAAAAACATCATTAATGCAAGATGTCAGCTGGAATTTCCACATCCTTGTATCCCTGCTTCTGTGAAGCTTTTTGTTGTTTTTCTTTTTTTTTTTCTTTTTAAAGCACCTTTTAGATCAACAGAGTGCATGAAGCCTCTGAAGCATCTTTTACACGGGAGTAGATTAAATGGGATATGGCCAAACACCCGTGGGAATCAGTGATGTTTTATGTGGGAGATCAGAATGTAAACAAACTTCCCATTTGTATTAGAAAATCTTCAGGAATTTTCCAGAGACTCTTCAAGGTCTGTTTCAGAAACTGTTGAAATAAATGAATAGTTGGGGCCTGGTGGACTGAAGCCATTTGCTTCTCTCTATTTAAGCTTCTGTGGTGGGATGGGAATAATTGGGTTTGCAGAGACAAATTCACATACTAATTTCTATTATGGGTCTCATTTAAATATCATATTATTACTTTCTATTTTAATCTAAGACACAGGTTAAAAGCATGTGCTAACTTTTTGAGACAGTGAATCTTGGTATCAATTGTGGTGAAGTGTATCTTGTAAGCATATAAAATGTCATTACACCAAAGCATCTTTTGGCTTTGGATACCAAAGCATCTTTGGCTTTGGACCTTTTTGACTTGGCTCCTCCTTTGGATCTCTGGTTATTTTTGCATTCAGGCCTTTCCTGGGATGTTCAATAAGAAGTTTGCTGCCAACAGAATTTGTTCAAATTTACTTTCACAGAAACCTTTCTGGATTCACTATGTACCCTTGTGCTGCCCATGAGCCCCTTAAATCCAGCTTTAGAATGAATTTAGAGGATCAAGTAATAGAGTTTTTGACGTAAAATATGCTTTTCACGTGCAGATTTGGGACATGTGTGCTGGTTTTAGCTAAATGCTGCTCCAGCCCCTCTCAGCAGGGCCACAAACACCACAAGCCCTTGCTGGTTTTCAGTGGGTGACCCCTGGGTTGGCACTGAGAGCACAAATCACTTCCCCAAAAGTCTCTGGGTCACTGTGTCTTTCTTCCTCTCACATTTGAGTCTCCAGATGGGAAACTCTTACTGGCTGCTGACAGGCAGGGCCACGTGCACAGCTCTGTGGTTACTTGAAATGCAGAAGCATCATTTGAGCCTGCAAAATCACTTGGGAGCTATTTATTTTCGCTGGTACAAATTGTGATTGGGTTTGTGTGTGTGAAATATTTATCAAAAAGGGTGAATTTTAAAAAGTGTGTAGGCAGGGGGTTGTAAGTGTGTGTAACGGGTTTGGGGGTTTGTTGGTTTTTTTTTTTCCAAGTAGTTCAGTGGATAAGGAAGAGCTTCTGAGAGGCTTCTTCTGGGAGGATGTGATTCCCAACTTCAACCATTCTGCAATGGGCATCCCAAGCATAAAGAGGGTGTTCTGTTTACTTAATTGCTGTTAAAAATGATTGAGTGCCTTTTCCACTGAGGGAATGTTTTGGTAATGGAAGGATTAGGATGATGCATTGAAGAAACCAAGATTATTTTTTTTTTTAATTAATAGAACAAAGTCTGCAAAAGTCTATTTCTCTGGTATTGGTTATTTTTTTCCTTTTGCACCTTCCTACAGGAAGGCTGCTCTGGTGAATGTGTTCTAGCTCATGCATCTGCCAGCTTACAATGTGCAGGTTATTTTACTATGATATGATATGATATGATATTACATTATATTATATTACATTATATTATATTGCATTGCATTGCATTGCATTGCATTGCATTGTGTTGTAGTATATTAAATTACATTCTGTTATATTGTAGTATATTATATTACATTTTATTATATTTTATTATTTTTCAACCTATTGCATAACTGCATTTCAGGGGAAAAGAAGTTATCCAGCCTGTTTAGACTATTTTTAAAGACATTCATGAGATCATATTCATCAATTAATTCTCTCAAAATAATTTCCATCTCACTGCTCAGTAACCAGATGATAATAAAGGATGATTTTCAAAAATACAGAATTCGGAGGCTTTTCCCAAGAGTCCAGAATGGATAGAGGAGAGTTGTTGAAATTGTGAGGTGTCCCAAAGGACAGTTTTCCTTAGATTTTGTTTCTTGCATGACCAGATTTCATTGATAGCATAGACCCAGCCTCCTCACATGTCTATTTCTATTATTTATTTTCACTTATTTGCAAAGGACATGGCAGAAAAATGTTTTGTGGAATTGTAGGAGGAAAATAAGACCTTGGGTTTTGCAGTGAAAGATTGAAGAAAATGTGCAGAAAGATTGGGGTGAAGAAGAGGGAAAGACAAATTTGTGCCTGCAAAACAACTTTACTCTTTGTTTCTACAGCTTCCTGCCAAACACCTAGCTGCTAAAACAAAAAAATAGTTTTTGAGTGTTTTAAAGAGTTTACATTACATTTCATACAGAGAACACAGGTGATTATGACATGAATTGGCACAGTTGGAACAGATATCTGCTTTACAGGTTTACAAAGTCCCCCTTGCCAAAGCTTGAAGTGGAAGTGGAGAGAGATTTGCCTCAAATTACTCACACCTAGAAAAGTTTTGCTGAATAAATCAAACTAAAACTGCCAGACAAACCTGCTTAAACTCTGGTGTCTCACTGCTTAACAACCCTTCCTGCAGACATTTGGCTTCTGGATGAAATATTGAAGAAGGGTAAAAGAAATAATGTCCCTTATAAGCTATTGACAATTCCCACGTTATTACTTTGTAAGCATGCTCCAGTTTTACCCGCTGAGGTGCTAAAGGCTGTGAGGATGAGGTTCTGCTCTGCTGGTTCCATGGTTCTTTTGTTCTCTAGTATTTCCATAGGACTCTGGGTTAAAGAACCTCCAGCTCTCCTATCAATATTTTTATTTTATTTATTTTCAGATCAATCTTTTCAGTCCCAGCTTTTGTAACTGTGCCTTTTCAACAAAGCTGCTATAAACAGTCATTTACAGGTTCTGTTCCTGAGGCAGCTTTAAAAAAATGTGTTGTATATATTTGCTCCTGCTCTAAATGTTAAATATCATTGCACAGAACGATGGGAACAGATGGGATGCTGCATAAGCTGTTTATCATATTACACATTTATCACTTTACACTAGTGAAGTGTACATGTGTTTGATTAATATTGACTTTTGATTTATTTGGAGGGCTCTATTTTTTGACAGCATTAGGGATTACATGGTAATCCTTACTGGCTTCCAAGCTTGAAATTTAATTCCAGTAAAAATAGAGTGGATGCATTCCATAATTCTTAATTACATGATTAAAAAAAAAAAAAAAAAAAAAGAATTACCTGGTTGAAGCTTTAATACTGGAAGGAATTCAGAAGTAAATGGATAACGCTGTTTGCTTCAGTATTTTAGACAGATTAAATTTAGATGCCATTGGTCCAGCTAAATAAATATCTCTTGGAATTAAATACCAGATGCTAAGGAGGTGTAAAATAAAGCAAACCAGCAAGAGTCCTATTTAAATCAATATTCTTTTATACCCTCCACCTACAGAATGAGAGAACTTCGTCTTTGCCTGCTCAACAGGTCTGGATGTTCAGCATGTGTTCCACCTACGTCACAGTGCCTGGAACCAAAAAAGCATCTCCAAAAGCACCCTGAGCTCAGGCACAGAGCACACAGCTCGTCCTGGAGGCTCCCCACTGCAGCACTCTGCTGAAAAGATGGTTTACCAATGCACTGCCTCATTAAAATGCATTTTGGCTCAGCTGAAGCCTGAAAAAGGGAAGGTTTTCCTTCCAGACAATGGATGGGAAAATGATTTCAGGTTGGAGTGGGGCGGCTCGTGCTGTTTGTTCTGCTAAACAGCAATAATATTTAATGAGAGACTCTGCTCTGAACTGTAAATCCTTCAGAGTGTGAGGTGCTCAGCCTGTCAGAATAAATAGAGGAGGCTAAAAACACTTACTTTGAAAATGACTGTTCATTTTGGGAGGCATTGAGTGATCTCAGTGAAATATTACTGAGTCAGTGGAATTTTGGAGAGAGATCAACTTCCCAGCATGTATCCTGGCAGCAGCTCTTCCTCCATTCCTCAATATCTTTTATGTTCAAATAGCACAGGCAGCACTTCAGTCTTACATGTTGTCATCATTCAAATTTCAGATAACTTTCAGTGACTCCTTATAGATTGAATGAATAAATAAATTGCTTTTAGCTGTGCTTATTTACAGTTTTTATGCCTCTGCTTTCTTCTATGTCTATTAATTGATATTATGGAAAGACAAATCCAGCAAAAAGGATGATTTAGCACTAGAAATTACTGAGAGTATGTAGATTTTTTTTTTAAATTTTTTTTTCCCCCTAAGCTAAGTGTTGCAGTGCAGTTTGAAGTTTAATTGTCTTGACCACAGTAACTGCTCAGGGCTTGATGTACTTAACTCTTCATGCATTTAACTTTTCTTTTTCCATGGACACTCTTTGGGCTTCCTATGGCCCTGTTGCCTTTGCTTCCAGGACAGGAGATCCTTCCAGAAACTTGCAGAAGGAAAAATCTAGTAATTGTAAATAAAATGTAAAGGGCAGGATTAGGTTGAATTTATTTACATTGAATTTATTTACATGTGCATTTCCCAAAGGAGTAGTTTTGTTTTCTGATCGTCATGTCAGCTATGCACTGTTCCTTAAATACATATTTTCATTAAAAGGTAGTAACTAGAAATTCTGTTTCTATCTGTTCCTTCCACGTTCTTTTTATAAAAATGATGGAACAAAAATTTTCTACATTTTTGGTCCTTTCTCTGCAGGTTAATAATGAGAATGTAGTGAAAGTTGGCCACAGGCAGGTGGTGAACATGATTCGACAGGGGGGCAATCACCTCGTGCTGAAGGTTGTCACAGTAACCAGGAATCTTGATCCAGATGACACAGCAAGGAAGAAAGGTACATTTTTCTCTCTTCCTAATGGACTCTTCTGCTCTTCCTTCACAGAAAACCAAGTATGGGCATGAAATTCCTGTTTTCTAAATTCTGATTTGTTAGACTTTGCTTCTCAAATTTGAAATGCCATGCTCTTGTTTAATTTGGAGTGATTTAATTCTGTTGGGTTAGATGTTAACATGTGGCCAAAAGAGCAATATTCTCTCATCATGCTTGGTATTAATCTTTATGAGTTTTTCACATGTATATGTTTGAGGATCTTGTTGTAAAATTTCTTGCAGTAGTGAGAGAGGAAAAGCACTAAGAAGAGAAGACCTTTCATTAATTTCAAATGTCCTTGAAATAGGGGTAGTTTAACAGTGTTTCTCACACACCCATCCAAAAAAACCACCATGAAAACTTCACCAAAAAAAAAAAAAAAAAAAAAAAAAAAAAAAAAAAAGAGGAAACAAAAAAGGAATTTACACTGTTTCCTTCACCTTAGATGCCCCAGGGTTTGGTTTCCCAGCTATGCTGGGAAGTCATTAGGCCCCCATAATTATCATTAAGCAGGAAAGATTGCTGCTGCTCCCTGGTGCTCCTTGCAGCTGCAGCACGTTGCTGAAAGTTCCTGTTCCTGCCACAGTGCCCTGAGCTCTCCCTCACACACACCTGGCTCTTCAGCACGGGGCAGGTGAGGGGCTGGCACTGCAGGATCCCTCCTGCTCCACCAAATTAAAACTTTCTGTCTCTGCTGGAAGTGCTTTTCACATCCACTGCTTGTTAAAAATAGTAATAATTAGAAAGCAAAAATGAGTGAGACCAGCTTGTGGGGTGGAGGGGAAAGGCTGTATTAAACTAAATCATGTCCCAGCATGGTCCTGCATTATATTTGGCTTGATGGAAATACTGTTCACACATTTTAAACCTTTTTGCCTCTGCCTTTTGGTATGTATCATATTGACCTAAAATACAGTGACAGGATAAGAGGCAATGCTTTAAACTGAAAGGCAGCAGGTTTAGACTAAATATTAGTGGGAAATTCTTTGCTGTGAGGGTGCTGAGGCCCTGGCACAGGGTGCCCAGAGAAGCTGTGGCTGCCCCACTCCTGGAAGTGTCCAGGGCCAGGATGGATGGGACATTGAGCAACCTGGGACAGTGGAAGGTGCCCCTGCCTGTGGCAGAGGGGTTGGAATGAGATTATCTTTTCTGACCACCAGAAATATTTGTTACCAGGATACTAAAGCACAGATGGTAGTTTCTGTGCTAGATTATTGCCTGGATATTTTAAGACCTTATATATTCTGAGGATCACCCATTTCCCTTAGAGTGACCTTAACAATTCAGATCCATTTGAATGTTCTTTCCTGTATTTCTCAGATTGAACAGTTTCTTCAAAGATTAAATTAATCTGCCAGAGATTGGCTGGTGCCCAGGAGGTTTTTATCCTTGCATGTTGCTCAGAGGGGCACCACTGCTGCGAGGTCCTTTCTCTAGGAAGCCCTTTTCCTGCTGGGAAACAGAAGTGCACAGTTATTTAGCTTTAAATGTTTCTATGTATCCTGTTACATAAAAGCTTGCGGATGTGTCAAGCAACCTACGCTAGAGCCAGAAACAGTGGAGAAATTCAGTCCATGAAAAGCATCTCAGGGCTTTTTCCTCCACATGTAGGTATTTATTCTCGCCTTATTTCATGGAGCTTATTCTTTTAAATGGCTGTGGAGCTGTGGCTGTGAGCACAGGGCTTCCAGAGGGTGTGTTTTGGCTGACACCTGTGTGTTTTTCTGTCCCATGCACAGCCCCACCACCTCCTAAGCGAGCTCCAACCACTGCACTGACCCTGCGCTCTAAGTCCATGACCTCAGAGCTTGAAGAGCTTGGTAAGAAAGTGTTTTTTGGCAAGCATGCTGGCTTGGTGGAGATGTAAATATCTATCTATATGTCTCTGTGTGAAATTGATGAAGGGAGCTGCACAGTGTGTACAGTGTCTAGAGCAGAGGAGGTTTTAAGAATGCTGCATCTTTGGAGAGTTCAAAATGTGCATGACTCGCATGAATGATTTTTGTGGAGACTTGTGCCTTTACTGCTGCGCAAGGGAATGTTGATACATTTTATGCATCATCAAAGTTTGGCACCTCTACCAAAAAAGAAAAAAAAAAAAAGAAAAGAAAAAAAGAAAATAATGCTGTATCATGTTTTGTTAGCTTTGCTTTCTAAATTTTCAGTTCATCTAATATTGTTTTATTTTAAATTTCTGTGGCCTCTCATTAGTGGATAAAGGTAAGCTGCCAGAAGCTGTTATTAAAAGCTGACAGTGTTAAAGCAGCTTCAACTTCAACTTGTTTCATTTGATCTGAAAAAGTGCATATTATGATATCACTTTGACTTCTGTGCATGATATAAACTTAATTCCTCTCACTACTGGTAATAAAAATTATTTAGCATTCAGTCTTTTATTTGCTAGTTTTGAGAAATGTGGTTGTAGATTCCTTTGCTTGATCATCCACATTCTAGATATGCATAATTCTTCAGGAATTTGTATTCATTTTCTAGAAATGAGGAAGGTAATTGTCCTTTTCTTCCTGGTTTTAATCTGTTAGGTCATTAAAAGGTAGAATTTCTGCAGCTAGACTAAGACATGGAAATATGAATAAATCATATCTAAAAAGAGAAAAGCCCAGTGCATATTTCTATGTGGCTATAACAGTAAAACAGTGTGTTTAGCAAGTGAGAAATGGGTATGAAACCAAACCACATCCCTCACTGCAGAGTAATAGCTGATAATAATCCACGCAATAAAACCATTTTTCCATGTAATTCTACAATTAAATAGTTAATTTTATCATTTTGGGGTTTTCCTGACATGGACTCATCAGAAGGCCAACTGGAAGGAATCATAGCCTTGTGGCCCCTTTTTTCCCCCTGTAAGTCAGTGTTTTTTGGGGCAGATGGACCCCATCCATCTTTAGTGAGTCAAGTCACGTAACTCCAGTGGGAAGTCTCCCAGCAAAGTGGTGCTGAAGTAGGTAGTGTCTTCTCTATGGTCCAACAACCAAATGAAGACCAAAAAAAACCACCCCAGTCTGATTATTTAGCTCCAGCAAGTCTCAGAAAATTTGGGTTTTATGTACAAGGAAGTTTAGGAGCTTAACTCAAGGTATCATCAGCTTGTGAATGCTCCATCATTTTTCTTCCAGGATTAAAATGTAAAATATTATTTCTGGAGCACACTTTGTGGGTCTGGGTGTTTTTCATTTGCTTTTCTTTCATGGAGTGCTGAGAGCTTGTAAAACTTTGCTGGTTTATCACCCACCTTTCCCAAGGGGACAGCAATACTTAAGCACCATTTTTGCCCCTTTGTTATCCTCTTCTGCCAATTGCTTTCAAGCTGAGGATATTCTTCTATTTCTCTGACTTTTCAATCCTCCACAGGAGATATTGATCTTAAAGCAGAAGCAGCACTTTCCTAGAGGAGAATAGCTTGTTAATAATAATATCCCCAGTGGAGACCATCCTATTTTAGCTTTCCCACACCCCTGCTCCAGCTGTGGCCCTTGCTCTGCTCTTTGTCCTCACCAAGTGGCAGAAACCACTACAACTCCTTTAACAAGCAGCCGAGGGACAAATTTCCATTTTTAAGCACATTTCCCATTCATGCCTTTATCCAGATGGGGCAGACATTGCAGTGGCAGGAGTTTTCTGTTCTGAGAAATAGTCCTGTGTCATATTCCAGAGGTGTTTGTGCCCTGGGAAAGCTGTAGTGGTGGCAGAAATTTGCTTTCTTCCTAAAAAAGTCTGTAAATGCCACTCCTGTGACACTCTGAACATTTGCCACCTTAGCAAACAAAGTGACTGCTGTTCCAAAGAACATCTGTGGTCTACCTATTTTCATATTTGTCCTGGAAAGGGACTATTATCAGAAGGGACAATAATTCTTACATTGCACAGCAACTGAACAAGCTTCCACAGGGAAAGTGTTCTCCCTATCATCAGTTAAAAGTTGTCTCCTAACATAAAACACAGCTTGTATGTGTGTATTTATCTATAATTTATATATCCCTCTATGTATTTGTGTATATATTGGACATCTGTGAGAGCTATGAGAACACCCACATTTTTATAGCCATTAAACTCTCTAATTAATGAGCATTCCTTTCATGCCATATATGTGCAAAGCAAATAGGAAGAACCTATAAATGAGCACTGTGGATGTTCTCATCAATACCTATGTGTAACCCTTTTTCCTCAGCTGGAGAAGCTCGTGGTCTCAATAATGTCTAGTGACAAAGAATCCCACGGGCTAATTATGTGCTGTGTACAGATGTATTTCCTTTTTATTGGTTTTGAATGTGATGCATTTAATTTTATTGAATGTCCCTTGTTACACAGTAGAAGAAAAATGTAAATAGAAAATCCCCATTTGTTTTCCCTTAGAATGCATAGTTTTGTAATATCTTCTAGCTAAGGTAAACATAATTTTTTTTTTTAATGATCCATCTTGCAGTCATTAGAGTCACTTTCTTTGCCTGGCTCTGAACCCTACTTACAGATTTATTGACATGTTTTGAGCTATTCTGTTCTTCACAATACAGAGCTGACCATCTGAGCTGTTCTCTTTGAAATTAATTAATCCAAAAGATGGCAGTGTGCTAATGATTCCTTTCCATTTCAATCTGCAAAGATTTGGGAATGCCTGATGTTGTCATAGTTTGACAGCCCTGATATCAATAAGTTGCCCCAATTACTGCTTTTAAAAAAGAACTTAGAAAAAAAAATTCTGCATGTATCCCTAATAACTGCAGGGGAGAAATTCCTCATAAACCCTGATAAACAGCTTGGCAAAAGCAGATTTTATCTACTGTGGTTTGAGAGATACCTGTTTAGCAGAGATGAGCAGGGAGAGACTGACATCTTAGAGGGAAGGATAATGTTTGCACTCAAAATGACAGACAAGGATTTAGCATATAAAAAATTACCTTCAGAATTGATTCACAGTTCCTTCCCTTTCTATTTCCAAGCTTCAGTACGGAAGAAGAAGGGTAAGGGGAAGCATTTTGTCTCTTGTTTAACCTGTTTCTCACCTTTCCATAGTGAAGGATAATAACAATGTAAATGTTGGCATATGGTCCAGTTTATTTTATGGTGTCAAATGTACATTAATTATTGTATATGTTTTTTTAGTTATTTAGTTAATAAATTGCAAACACACTTAAGAAACTCAAACAGCAGACCACATTCGAAAATATCCCCTGCATTTCTTCCTTTTGTCTCCTTTCCTTCACCTTGCCTTTTTTTTCCTTCTCTGTACCTGACTCTTCTCCAACCCCTTCCATCTCATCTCCTCACAGTTCCTGTGCTGAGTGGCAGCCACAGAGAATTAGTGGCCAGTGACCCCCCAGTGCAGCCCCACATTAGTGACCCGCTCGTGTCCCCAACGGCCACACGTTCTCCCACGCCCACACTGTGTCTGGCTCAGGAATCAGGGATCTTGCACACCACACCTGAGCTTCTCACCCTCAGAAATGCTGCTCTGTCTGGTAGAACATCTTCCACGCTGTCCTGTATGCATGGAGTGCCCTCCCTGGACTGATTCATGAGGCCACCTACCACCTTCTCCTTGAAATCTCTCCCAAAGACCCACCTTCCCTAGATCCCTACTGAGCAATCATCCCAGCACTGATGGCGAGGCAGGGGGGCAGGTAGAAATAGCAGTGCTATTTTAACAGTTTTCATGAATGTATTTTTGTGTACAGAGAGTTTGTTTGTGTTGAGCTGTACTTTTTCCATGCTCCTGTACGTCATTTTGCTTCCCTAGATTGTGAGCTCTCCCGAGCAGGGGCTGTTCATTTCCACCTTCTCATGGAGCCTGGCCCAAGGAAGAGTCTCCCACTTCCCTGAGCCCTTGGGTGGTAGCTGGTGAAAAACAGGCTGTGTCCTGCTCTTGGATGAGGTTCAGTGTCATGGAAAGGAAATCTAGGCTGTAGGCAGTGTCTTCTCTCAGCAGGGAAGCTTTTCCTTTTTGACATTTAATAGGATGGAATTGGGTTATTTTCCACTCTTTATTTTCCTGCTCTTTCCTGACCTCCTTTCAGGTGGTTAGCAGAGGTTCCAGCTAGGGATATTTGCCATTCTCTGTTCAGAGATTATGACAGAATAAACCACATTGCTACTGAAAAATATGTTTTGGCAGCATATAAAAAAAAAAATCTTTGTGTTGCTGTGTAGAGTCTTCTGTCAACCACAAATTCAGTTTTCTGGGTCAGAGATGAGGGAGGCATTAAGATAACAATAATGGCTTCTGTGGTTCTTGTCTGACTGGTCTTGTTGATTATCTCTGGAGATGAGTTCTGGTTCATTGGGAAAGCAGGGGAAAGGCAGGGCAGGACAGGACATAGGCTGTATTTTTTGATACTCAGGATAGAAGATAGGGTATTTGGGTGTAAAAATGTGATAAAATCCTTAGGTTTGGATCAGCATGGCATAGGCAGTTCTGTCATTTTACTGCAGTTACATAGCATGAATTTAACTAAAATTTAACTTCATCTGTGCCACTGAATTTCTGCTTGCAGTAGTTGCCTGACTCAGAGGTAGCTTCCCACCTTGAAATGTGTGTGTGGAAGGGTTGTGTTTCCAAATTACGTTCTGGATTTTGTGGGATACCTGGGATGGGGGAGAGGTGTTCTTCTTTCCTGTGCCTTGTAGTTTTCCAAGAACCATTGTATGAGTAAGCTATGGCAATGTGTAAACCAAGAGTTGTAGCAGCAACTTGTTGGAGGCAGCACTTAAAATGTGATTCCATTAATACTGAACAGTAACCAGGATATTCCTGCAGCAAATTGAAATGAAGGTTTGAAAACACTCTGAAAATGAAAGATTAAGGGAAAAATTTGAGGTCATAATTTTCATCATTGTCAGGAAAATAGGTGTCATTAGAGCTTCAAAATTAGTATTTTATAACTTTAACTCTGTTCATAATAAGTTTATGCAGCTGGTGGAGAGCTTGGTTTTAAATGGCTTTTCCTTCAGTTTTTGCTTTGACTTATTCATAACTCCTTGTGGAGGGAGAATTTGAAAATTATATGATCCTTAAGGAACACATCCATAAGCTAAGATCTGTAAATGTCTAGATACATGATTTAAAAGTTTCCTGCTCCTCAGCTTTCTTTGCTGCCAGGAAATGGATTTGATTTAGTGAGTAATTTGGGATTTTCAGTGAAAGCTGAAGTGGACAGTGTTGAATTTTAAACTACCTAATATAAAACCCTCTAAGAGAAAGGACAAAGTGAAGAACAGAGCAGGTTAAATTTCCACAGTGAAATGGAAATGACAAATAATTCTTCTGCATTAGTAAATAATCTGCTGGCAGTGTCACATGGGTGTCAGTTGTGAGCTGGGGTGGTGCTGTTTGTTCTTAGATTTGATATGGTAATCAATATAAAATATTGATATATACCATATACTGATAAAGTATGTGTGTTGGTCCTGGTCTTTGGGCTTTGGTGTGGGCTGCAGTGCCAACTACAAATAAAGGATTTTCTCCTTTGAAGGGTTTAGATTCTGTCACCACCTCACAGATACACAATAACTGTGGTATCATCAACACAGAATATTGTTACCTGGCATCAAGTCTGACCGGCATTTGAATAGAAAAATATCAGTTGATGGCATTCAAAAGAAATATTATTAGCTCGGTCTGCAATAAGCATTCCCACTTCATCCCATTCCTGTTGTCCATTGTTTCAAAGGTGGCACCTTCCAATGGCATCTGAAACAATGAAATTGCAGAGCAAATACATATAAATGAATGCCAAGCAGTGGATTAGCTCACAGTGTTCTGTTCTGTTTGAAGAGACCACTCCCAAAGCCGTCTGGGTTCAAAACTCACTCTCTTTATTTCACTGTGGTGGAGTTGATGATGGAGATTTGTCTGCAGGGAACAATGGGAATACCACCAAAGCAACTTTTACAGCACTCACCACGGCAGCTCCTGAGGTAGCTCCCAGCACCTGCAGCACTTCTCTGTAGGAAGAAGGTTTCCAGATCTCCGCCAGACACTGTTTCAGAAGATGAGAGCAAAAGGCATCAGGCTTCATGAAGAATTCTTGAAGGTTATCCCTTGTAAGTAATTGATTCACATTACATATTTGAAATTCTAATGAAGTGGCAGTGTAGTAATGAGGAAGAGGTTGTCATCGGGTTGTCATTTATCTCAAGCAGAAAGCAGTGACTCTGGGTGGAATTTGTCAAGTCTGTGTGAAGAAATGCCAGCCCCATTTGTGGCTGGTGCAGCAGAGCTGCAGATTTTTTGGCTTGTAGTGTGACTTGGGGAGTCCACAGCAGTGTAAGTGTAGGATTAGGACCATGGCTATAATAGAAGTACTTGTAAAACACTTTGTGAGAGCAAAGCATTGAAAATTGGCATGTTTCAAAAAGGGAACAATGCTAAACCTGTGTTTTCCACAAAAAATAACTTGGCAACGTGCTGATTAGCAATTTGTGCCACAGAATCCAAACTTAACAGGTAGCTCCTGGTACTGAAGAGTTCTTCAGACCAGGATTTACCTTTCATGAGATGCTTTAACATTTTGGAAACACTGGGAAACCTGAGTAGAGACTGCTTGAGTCTGTATGGGTATTCCCATCTACACCGTTATTATTTTGAATTTATAAGCTTATTCTTGAGGATGTAGTGCCCTGTCATGATACTTGTTTTTCTTACTACAGGACTGTAATTGAAAAGGTTTTCAAAACCTTTCTGCATCAGCCAAACAACACAATGGTACAAAAGAAGTTGGAAAAGGAATTGTAAGTGTTACAGAAAATGTGGGGTTTGTGGCATTTGCAAAGAGACACATTAAATACGTTGGTTTATGTGAGTGTGACTATGCTCAGATATTATCAATTTAATATCTAAGCATGTATTCAAAATCATGAGGGCTTGAGGAACAGTTAAAATTGCATGTGTTTCCCAATATGGCAGTTAGGGCAGTGGAAAACTCTTTCAGCACTTTTAATGTGTTCTCTCTCTTTTTCAGGAGCCAGGGAGATGAAGGACTTATCTCCCTCATCTCAAAACTCCCTTTGCTGCTATTATTTTTCTTTTTCCTTCAAATGTTCACATACCCATGTTGATTAATTTCGATCTAATTAAAAATAAATTGTTTTAGATAATTCCTCATAGTTTGTTTGGTTTTTCCCCTCGGTGTGGAAGCGTGAGAGTTAAGTGTAAGAGCAGAGAATGCTGTAAGTGTCTTAGATCTTCCACTTTCTTTTTGGTTTCTTTGATTTGGTTGCCTTTCTTTTGTGACTAGGCCAAATTTTCAAATGCTGTCTCTTAAACAGAACATCAAGTTGCCATTTAAATTCCACCTGGCTTGCAGGGTAGGAGTGGGTATTGACTATATTCTCTGCTTTGTTTTTGTTCTTGAACAGAAACCACTGTTAGACAATGACCATTCCTCTTTCAAGGTAGGCTGAATTGCAAGGCTTCAGCATTGCAGGTGTATTTTAAATGCCTGTATCATTATTTCCTTAATGATGAACATGCTGTTAAAGAGCTGGTACTTGAAAATTACATCTCTAGAAAGAATTTGAACATATCCGTTTTCTGCCTTCCTTAAAAATTACTTTTGATGGTGTGGTTATAATGTGTAAATGTGACTTGTGTAATAATGTGAAGCTATTTTCAGCCCTAGAAACACAAATAAGGCTTTCCTTCAAGAAAGTTTTGAGAGCTCTTCATTGTGAATACCTACAGAGCATTTTCATAAATCATGTAATGGTATTTATAGATACTCAATTTTAAATGATTAATTTTAGTAACTAAATTTTTTATGTTTTGTTGATTTATTTTATATATTTTATTATTTTATTTAATTTTAGAGTACTTTGTAGAATTTACAGTATCCCAGAGAACAGACAATTATTTTTAGTTCATTTTCATAGAAGGAAAGTGTTTCAAGTGCCTTTTGTGTTTGACTCTATTGCAAAGCGCTTTTAATATTTCCTCATTATACTGACTGCTAAAATAATATTCTCTGCCTGTTGTTTGCAGTATGGTTAAATGTGTGCTTTGGGCATTGTGATTCAAGCACAATCCTGCAAATTGTTAATTTGGGGTGGAGCTGGAAAAAGGTAATTCCAGATTAAAATATAGTGGTGGCAGATTGATGAGGATTAGCCTAATTGTCCACATGAAAACTCAGGTCATTCCATTTCTGTATATATTTAACTATATATTTACAGGAAATAGCTGTAGGCTTTACTTGTTGTTTCTTTCCTCTAATTTTGATCATAAACAACTAATTTGGATTTCGAACTTTACCTTTAATGTTCTTACTCTGAATCCAGGCTTCAGTTAAGGCTAGTCTTTAAATGCTCAGTGATGTGTTGAAGGCCTTGTTATACTTTACCTACTTTTGGTCTTTGATGAATTTTTACACATCTGATCCTGTTTGAAGAGCTGGAAAGAAAGCCATTTGTTCTCAGCAGGCACAGATCCATTTTTAACCATTTTAACCAAACATGAGTCACCTGTTTTTCCCCCAGGGACGCTGTCAGGTGAAATTGCTTCTGTGCCAAGCAACTTTATCAATGAACTCCTGTGCTCTGACCAAGCTCTCTTTTGAAGTCAGTGGGTTCTCACCTGCCCATTAGCATTGGGAAGGTGGTCCAGAATTTTTGTCCATCTGCTTCTCTGAAAGCCTTGCCCAGATCCCCAGACCCAGTCTTTGCCCAAATTGTCATTTAGTAGCTCTCCCACCCACAGACATTCCCCCTGAAGTTTTTATCCAGTTACTTCCCAGCTATTCTTTTACAAATTAAGCAGGGCAAGGCCTTTGGCATATATATAGGAAGTGACAAAAACCTAAAAGGAATGCAGTGCAAATAATTGCTCCTACTTGATTTAGATGCTGGGGTTTTTTTTCCACCCAGACATGGAAACTTAATTATATACATAATCACTCCTGGTCTTCATGCTAAAAACAAACTACTTGTAGTTAAAAATAAAATAAATTGGGATAAAAAAAATGAATCCAAAAGATGAAAGCAACACCACAGCCATATTTAAAAGGCATTTCAAATGGGCACATGTGAAGACCACCCCTTTAGTTTTGGTGCAGCTCCTGTAACCCGTTTTTGCAGATTATTGACAAGGAAGCAAATTTTATTGGCCAACAAAGGAAATTAAGCTAAACCTGCACACTCGTATTTAGGGGAGGCGATGGAACAAAACCCTTGCATGTGCAGTGCCTGACACTCAGGGCTGCATGCCCAAACCTGTTGCCACCAAGGAAGAATGAATGTCCTGTGTTCCCATCACTTTTCCAAAGGAAAAATGCATGTGCCCAGTATTTGCCTGCAGATGCTGGACCAGGTGGGTGATCTACAGCACTGAGGTGCCATTGGCATTGTCTGAAGTGTTGCATAATGCGCCTGGTACAGTTTCTGTCTGTATCTATCTTAGGTATTTACAAGGCACCTATCACCTTGGTACCTAAGCAGTTTGAGAAATGCACCCACCCCAGGAGGGATGCTGAGATACAGACAGAGGCCCAGGCCCAGAGCAGCAGAGGCAGGGCCCGGGAGGCTCCCCCGCTGTGTTCCCGCTGTTGTTGGGCTCCTGGCCCTCTTGTTGTGGCCAAGGGACATCTCCAGCCACCTGTCTGTCAGCAGGAAGAGACGGTGCCTGCCCCAGCCCTCCCGTGCAGCTCCGCTGGTGGGCAGGCTGAAAAGGAAAGATAATGGAAAGAAAAGGCAACGACCCGGTAGCAGAGGTGAAACAGGAATGGTGGGATTTCAAAAGGAGGGCTTCTTAAAGAGAGCAGCACATCTCAGGGGAGGGATCAGCTGCCAGTCCAAGTGGCAGGTAAGGCACAACACAGGCATAAATCTCAAATGTTCTTCAGTGACCAAAAGTTTAAGAAATACTTCTGATGTCTCTAAAGTTTGTGTATATCCAAAGCCCTGCTCTGTTCTTGGCCTCTGTCTCAGTCCTCTACCCCTGCAGCTGAATCAACCACTCAGTAATTCTCTGTGTATCTCAACCCAGTAATTGCTACAATCCTAAAAATGCCTAATGACCAACACAAAGGACTCTCAGTGGTGATGAACGTTGTTGTGCAAGGAATAGCATGGAATAGCAGTGCTCCAAAATAATGGACATATTCATGTACCTAAAGGCTGGAATAAACTTGGCTTTGATCAGCATGCTCAGGGCAGGATGGGGCAAACCACAGCTCTCCCCTGCAGGCACACCTAGAGCAGCTCTCCTGCGGCCTCCAGGAGCACCTGCTGATCCACCACGTCAGACCAGGCTCTGTGTCAGCCCAGGAGAATCACCTGGCTAGGCAGCAGGAACAGAGAATCTGTCTGGCAGATTCTGCTCCTCTGCAGAAACAGAGAACCTGTCCAACAGGGGAGAAAGGGAGATAGCCAGGACTTTGGTGGAGGCTCACCAGTTCCTATTGCATGGACCCCCTCAATAGCAGATCTCTTTTTTTTTTTCCTTAAACACAGCAGAGTCACTGAGGTAAAACAAAAAACAGCCTTCAGAAACCTGTGAATCCCAGGAGGCTTTTGGAAATAGCTGCACAGTACCCACAGTGATCAAACACTAAAGCTGAAGTGCAGTGGGTCACTGGCTTCCAGATGTTTCTGCTCCCTTTAGCACATTTGCATGCTCCTCCCTGAGTCCCTTCCTCAGCCATTTAAGGATGGAGACGGAAGTGCTGCCCCAGCAGAGCAAGGGACATGAGGTTAGGAACATGAACCTTGGAGGCTGCAGGTCTGATGGCTGCTATCACTTGGTATAAAGATACCTGGAAAAGACAGAAGTGACCTATTTTGCCTGTAAGTCATATCTATCACTGTGAGCAAAATGCTGCATGTAGGAATGGTGTGTCAGGTGGAAATTGCTAGAAAGATCCGGGAATCTGACCTCTTCCCTTTGATTCACACCCAAGGAAGCCAGCTGTGCTTCTTTGTACCCACTCTATTTAAAGCTTGAAAAGAAAGAGACTTCTTCTTTTTAAAGCAAATTAACAAGGTGAGGTCAGCCATGTTGGTGCATGCTTTGATCCATGGCCAATTTTGACTTCACATTGTAGTGGCCTCTCTCTTTCTCTTTTTTTGGAAGTGGCCCCTTTTCTAAGGAGTTAAAGGCAGTTAGTTGAGGTCACCCTGACAGCTGTTCAAACATAAGGATGGTTTCTGGCTGAAGCCAGCTTTGCAGTGCCCCTCCTGTGCCTGGCACACCTCTCCCACAGCCCCAGCCTAGGCACTGGTGTAACCAACCTGACCAGAAGAATTCAGGGTGACTTTTGGCCACCAAGGAATGGGTTTCTTGGGCAGAGACTCACATGTTTATCTAGGTGGTGTCAGCCAGTGGCCTCCAAGCAATTTTCCCATGATTGCTCCTTAGTGAAGGAAAGTTTGTGGAGGGCCATGCCTGTAACACACCCTTGGTTCCCCATGCCCATGGCAATGCTTCCCAAAGCTTCCAGAAACCAGAGTTGCTGAGAGATGCTGAACTCCTTGTTACAAATAATAACAGTGATGGTTGTTCCTCCTTCTCATTGCCAGCCAAGTTTACCAACCTAACCTAAAGCCTGTGCATGTATTCATTATTCAGAAGTATTCGCCAAGAGTTTCCACAATTAACCTTCTGCCTAGAGGTTTTCACAGACTCTTTGCTTTTTTGTCATTTGTGTCATTGGTCACCGATTGCCAGATGCTGTTCTTTCAGCTCTGAAAGGCTAAAAAGACTGATTGGGAGAATGGCAAGTGGTAACATTTGATAGGACAGAAGGAATTTTGCAAAAATTTATTACTGCGATTTTTCAGAGAAATTTTTCTCTGGCAATTTGCCTCTGGCAAATATGTAGACATGCACAAATAACAAAGGTATTCTGGTCCCTCTGAGTCTGAAGAAATTAGACAGTGATACCATTTACAGAAGTATTCATTAATCAATGTGGAGTTTGGAGGTTTTTGATTTCGTTTTGCTTCTGTTTTTGACTTCCAGTATAGTTTGTTTCTACTACTTACCAGTTGTTAGATGGGCTCTGTTTAGAACACTTGCCAGCTAAATGGGGTTTTTAAATATGGAGAATTTTCTGTTGACATGTCAAAAGAAATGCCAAGACATTCAGTATGACCAGTGGCTCTACCAGAATGAGTATTTATGATCCCTTACCTCACTCCGATTCCATAGACTTTAATTGAAGTGTGTGTTTGCTTTGTGTGGTAAAATTAGGTCCCCTGTTTTTTTGTTCTTTCTTTTTTTTTTTTCATGTGTACTCAAATAGGAAGATGCTGAGAAATCATTTCATGGTCCTACACTGTAGTTAAGACAGCTTTGCTAATGAAAGAATGCAGCTATGGCTGTATTAGACAAAGCAGGAGAAGAATTTCCAAGAAAGAACCAGTTCTTAGTTAGGGTGATATATAGTCCCTTTCAAACCTCCATGGAGTGGAAGAGCCAATGATTGCATGATAGTTTGTCCCTAGAATTCATTTCCATAAGGAGCTCATGCCTCTTACAAATACAATTTCATCTTCACTTTCCATAAAACATGCAACTGGACAGTCCAGCCAGACGCAGAGAGAATATGAATACTTTGAATGTGAATACTTTGAAGTAGTGAATATGCTAAATACACGAATAATATCCATTATTTTAGCACTTAAAAGTCATGATTCAATGAAGTCACACAGAATCTCTTTTAGAGCACCATAATATTGCAGGCACACAGGTGTAGAAATAATGAGTACCACACTGTGGTAGACAGGGATTGAGATATAGGAGGAGGGATCCTTGGGTCTGTCAGAAAAAGCTTTTCATTTCATTATATTTCACATAAAATAATAATAAAAAAAAATTCAAACAAAACCCTGCCCTGATTCATAAACAGAACCAAAAGTGTGGTTTAACATGACCTCAGCAACACCTTGCAGATATAAGCTTACAGCTTCCACTGAGGTCTGCAGAGCAGTATTTCATAAAGCAGAAATTAATCCTTATAAAAAAAAAACCAAAAAGCTTTTTTCAAGGCTGGGATGCCAGAGAGTAGGCATAGCACTGATCTGGCACTGAGGCCACTGTGGTGTGACCAGCAGCAGCCTGGCTGGGTCACAACCCTACCGAGAGCAGTGCTTCTCTCAGCTGTCCCTTGCCTGAGCGTGGGGAATGCAGGGCTTTGGCCTTTGGGCTGCCTCCTTCAGCCACACTGCCCCAGGGTGATTTCTCATGACCAAATTGGCTCCCCTCAAAAAAAATTAAAAAAAAAAAGTGGACTCATTTTTTTATCTGAAGTAACAGAAAGTGTACAGAGTCCTGGCCAGAGCCTCACATAATGCAGAGAGGTGCAGGACAGAGCTGGGCAGATCACACTCTGTTGTGAGCTGGTGATTCCTGTGGGTGCAAAAGCCTGAGCCTTTCCTGCTCTTTGGGAGGGCATTTTTCTCTAGAGTTGCCATGGGGAAGCACTTGCACCCAGATTTCCACCACGCACCCTCAGGCAAGGGAAGAGGTAGCCAGGGGAGGGCAAAACTCAGTTCATTTGCAGGAGACAAAGAGATCCCAGCGAGCAATGCCCTCAGATAGCATTTCCTACTGTTTGGAGAAGAGAGCAAGGAGAATCTGGCAAATGTTGGGGAGGGCATTGCTCACGGGATAACCCCACGGACGGCCACCGTCGCGCTGCAGCAGTTATTTGGGAGAGATTTTGGGTGGGGTGACGTGAGACGTCGGACAAAAGTGAAGATAGCCAGCAGTGCTTCAGAGCAACAAAGGGCTGCCCTCAGCCAGTGGTGGAGCACATCTGGCACCCCAGGAAGCTCAATTGGACCCTTGGCCCTGAGCTCGTCCCAGGGATTTCTGACTGACACCACTGCAGTGCATAGGTGAGCTTCTCACTAGGTTCACTGACATTTCCTGTCACAGTCACGCTGAGGGGAATTTGGTAGCTCCTGCCTTGGGATGCAGCAGGGCTGTGTGTGTTCTGGGTACAGGACAGTGTGCACTGAGACCAAAAGTGCTTAATGACGCCAATTGCCACGTGCCCAATGCAGTCACTAAACTTTAGTCCGCCCTTCCGTTTGCCCAAACACATACACTCTGGCTTCCCAACTGGCTTATTTCTATGTGTTGTCCAATGCATGTAGATACCTCCATCTGCCTGGCCTCAGATACAGTGGTTGTTGCTCCTCTATTTGATTGCCAGATGTCACTGGGGAGCAAGATGGGGAGGTTCCTGGATCCTCGGGGCAAGCCAGCCATCACCGAGGGAGCTCGCTGTCCACGCCGGCCGAAGAACAGGAATCCTCGGTGCCTGCCTCTGACGAAGACTCGCCAGCCAGGACCACAGAGAGCTGGCAGTGGCCGCTGTCCTCGTCTGAAACGCACAGCAACGTTGGGGAGGATTTTGAGGGATTTCAAACGCCGGCGCGGACTCCAGAGTGCACCATGGACATACAGTCTCCCGGGGATCAGTCACTCAGTAGGACTCCTCAGTTTGAAAGTGACTCTCCTGAGGAGGAGGGAAATGAGATGAATGAAGAGCGCTGCGGTGTTGAGCCTGTCCCTAGGGATCGGGGTTGGAGAGGGCAGCCCCAGCTAACAGAGGGAGAGAAGCTGTTGATGGAAACCAACAGTAGGATTGTGCAGCTGCTGGAAAATATCAAGAGGGAGCATGCACAGTCCATGGGTCTCATGTCCCAGTCCATGGGCCGTATGGAGCTGCAGCTGGGCATTGTGGCTACCTCCACAAGAGCCATTCATAACTACCTGTCAGAGATTTTAGCTTTCCTCAAGCAGCCGAGGACGCAGGTCCTCGAAACGCGCATCTCCCAAAGAGCCACCCCCCATGTCGAGTTGACGTGTGCCTCGACATGGACTGGTGAGGACGCAGTGGCATCCTCCACTGTGTGCTTACCAGGGGCCGAAGGGACGAGCGACTCTCGCGACCCGCCGCAGGCCACCCTGCCTTGTCGCAGTGGCCGGCTGCAGAGAGCCATAACCGAGAGGGCCTCGCTGCCCATGCCTCCACGCCAGGCAAAAGGGGGAGGGAAGAAAAAATAACCACTCCATAGGATTTTTAGAGGTTTTTTTTAATGTGCCTGTCCTTTTAATTCTTAGCCATAAGGCCATCGGTGGCAGAGTTCAACCATTTCCTACATTGGCTAACATTGTATTCTGGCTGACTAGATTAGTCTAACATTTTGTAGTTTATATTTGCACTGTTAACGATGTGTGCTGCTGGTATTTGAAGAACATTTGCCTCTGTTCTTTCACTTTAACTTCATACAAGCATTTTTTTACTCTGTGCCAGGCATTCATTGCTTTTCTTACAAATACAAGTCATTTCTTGAGGCAGCTGTTTTTTGAGTTTTCTTTCTCCATTATCCCACCCCCTCTGAGCAAGCACGCGGGACTTGGTGGTAAGTATAGAGGTCTTGGCAATACTCGCCTCCCAAACTGTGTTCGATCAGTCTTTGCCTGGTGTTTCTGGCATGCCAGCCTGAGGTGTTGGGGTATAGCCTGTACTGGATCATGACCATTCTTATCCTCTGTGGGTCTCACCAGCTCACTTCCTAAGACCCTCGGTGGAGCTAATCCACGTGTCTTGGCTATGTTGTACAATAAGTAATGTTGCCAGGATCATACCTCATATTTCTCTTTTTGGGGGCTGTGTAGTGATGTGCCACCAGATCTATCTGGGCACCTGACTCTCGTTTTCAAAGTTCATTTGATGATGGATCTGGTGGCTTGATGGGCAGCATTATACTTTTTCCTCTGAGAGAGTCTGGGTATTCGGAACAGGAGTCACTAAGCAATGTGTTCCATGGGGATAAGAGCCATCTCCTGCAACAAATCTATTAGGAGGAGACTGTCCCCTGTAATTATCACAGATAATAATTATTAAAGAAAAAGAAAAAAAAAAAAAGAAAAAAGCAACTTGCCTAGCAGCCAGAGCTCTTGAGAATGTAAAAGTCATGACATGCTGTTGGGTACTGTGCTACTCTGTCTGTGATTAAGAGCTTTTCATCAGAGACGAGACCTGCATCTTGATAAAACACAACTACTTTCTGTGCCTTTAGGCCATCCAATTTCCTGAGGGCTGGCACCCTGAGCAGGGCATGGGTCCCATTGGTAACCCAACAGGGCAGATGGAAATGCACTTTGGCAATAAATTACTTTATATCTGTTGGTGCTGCCTCTCTCGGGGGAATTTAATATAGTGGCACTTCAATTGCTATATGCATGCAGAGGCATCAGACTGGCTTTTACATGTGGTATCCCTGACAGTTCTCTGGAAGGATGCTGCTCTCAGGAGGCCCTGGAGCAGTGGGGACAGGTTCTCACAGGTGTAGCATGGCTCCTGTGTTTGACTCTCAACACGCCGTTGCAACTTCTCAGGAAGGTGCAGAACAGTTTCTATGGAAAATGCCAGGGAATAATCGTAGGCTTAAAAATCCTCTTCTGTGACTACAACCGAGCCATGCTCTTTGGCCGGTGAGACATAGACTCTTCTTCCCTGTCTTCCAGTGAGGCAGAGGTTATTCAGGGCAAAGCAGATCAGAGTTTGTTACTCTACCAGCCAGCCACAAACTTCTCCTGTAAAAGTGTGTGTGCGTGTGTGCTTGTGGCTGTACTCTGCTTAACAACTGGTTCAAGGAGGAAATGCAGCTTGCATGGCCAACCTCCAGTGCAGGCTTTTCCCACTTTCCTTCCTTTTGACCTTCATCCAGCTGCATTCCTTTAAAAAATCCCATTGGAGGCAGGCTTCTTTGGGCCACACTGTCTACACACCTCACAGCAGGTGCCAATTTTTGCATCAGTTTTGTGACTTTCTTCTCTGTCTTTTGTCAGGGTTATTTGTAAAGTTATCCTCAGAGAATTTCCAACATGAGCTTGTGAGCGTCCCCTTTTGTTGGTATGAGAAATGCATGCTGTAGAGTATTTGAGCTCACAAGGAGACTGGGAGGAGAGCTAATTAATGAGCCTGACAAATTATTCCAGTAGGGAGTACATTTGGAATGTGTGGTTCGGATGCAGGAGGGGTTTGTTCTCTGGTGCTGTTGAGGCACAGGCAAGTGGAGGTTTGGCCCACCACGTCTTCTTTCTCGGGGGTGACTCTGAGTGAGGCTAGCTGTGGTTCAGCCAGTCCATTTCCTCGGCCTGAAGAGCACGTTTGGTAGGGCAGTGAGGATGTTTTTGTTTCATGTCGTGCTTTCACTCCAGCAGGATTGGGCAGTTGTGGCCAGGCGTTCAGATTTTGACATTTCCCACAGGACCCGCCATGTAGCTGCCGCCATTTAGGATCAGTCTCCACGTGGTGGCTGCTTCTGTGGCCTCACATTTTTTGTTGTAGTAGCTCCAACATTACAAGTTCCACTCTACCTTTGCTTTCTGTTCCAAAGGCAGTAGAGCAAGAGAAAGCTGTGCAGTGCTGCCGTTGGAAGTGCCACACGAGGAAGCCCTAAAGGGTTCCTTGCAAAGCAGCTCAAGCTTTAACCCACCCTCCTCTCCCATTTATGGATGCTTTGGCTAAATGTGGCAAATGGGAGCAGCCATAGGGTGAGAAGGACTGAAAACCTCTCTACATACAAGAAACCTGCAATAAACTCACAAAAAAAACAGGTTTTTTTTTTCCTCATGGTTTTAAGAATGGGTACCAACTGATATTTTGGTCAGATCCAAAATTAGAATCTGACTTCTAGGATTGTCTAGCAAAATCAGTGCAGTTGGAGGGTATATATGTTTCATCCCCAACAAAAATTTTCATGCTTTTCCAAATGTCTGTCATGGCCTCATCACTTTTTCCCTGTAGCTTTTTGTTGTCTGAATGGGTATCTGGCTACATGTGTCTGTTCAAAATAAAGGGGATCACTTCTTACGTGGTGTATTTCTATTTCTCATGTGCAGATTTTGAGTGCTTCAATTTCCAAGGCTTCCTTCTTTCTGTATCCCAAAGATTAGTTGTTTGGCTTCTGGGATGAGAACAAGGGTGGGAGAGCCTTAAGAGGAAATCTCTGCCCAGTTGAAGCTCTTGGTGATAGATCCCCTTATGAAAAGCCTTATGAAATGTGACACAAACTTGGTTTTTTATTTCTGATACATGTGACAATTTTAAGAATTTTTTTCCTTTTCTCCTTCCACTGGATGATTTAAACCCCACAAAAAAAAAAAAAAAAAAAAAAAAAAGCAGACCAATGAAAAGACCTGAATGCTAACTTCAGCTGCAAAGAAACAGCAACACTACTCTTGTGAGACAGTTCTCAGCAGTGTTCAGCCTACTGGTGCTGCTCAGCCTTTCCTTTCCTGCCTGCTCCCTGACCCATTGTGACACTGAAATACCCACTTCTAGGACAACCTTCTTCCTAACCCGAAGGCTAAAAGTTCTTCCCTCTCTTCTTCTCCTGTTTAAAATATCATCCTTGCATCAGCCAGATCTACTGTTTAGAGGGATCAAAAGCTCTTTTCCTCCTGCCTTATTCCCATCCATATCAATATCCAGGGTTCTGAGTGCGCTGCTCTCCAGTGAGAGGTAAAATTTAAATCCCTAAATACAATACTTGGGGTAGTAACATCAGCTCTAGGTCACCAAAACCCTGGGTGACCCTTTTTCAAGTCTGCAGTATCCTAATGAAGTAACTATCCTTGTTTGACAAATAATCAATTAACTGGGAGATGGAGCTAATTGCTGAAAAGTAGCATTGCTCTGACTCGTGTTGTGGAAGCCTAGGAGCCTGGCTCAGGTGTTCCACTCACAGACATGCCACAGGTTATGAAACTAATCCTAGTTTGGTGAAACTTCAAAGGAAAAGACACTAAATTAACATGATGCAGGCAAGCAAATGCAGTGGAAGGTAGCAAGGAAAGGTGTTGGTGTGATTCCAGTTTGGATTCTAGTAGAGATTCCAGACTCAGGCTCTCCTGGTGACTTGGGCTAGTGATTTAATTTCTTTGTGCCTTGGTTTCATAGCAGTAGAAGGGGCAAACAAAGGAATTGTCAGGAAATAATTAGTGGATTATACTGTACTTCAAGGTCTTCCATGTGAGGGAGTAGCATTTTGTATTTAATGCTGATGAACCTTGTTTGTGACCAAAGTTGGAGACGGGGCTAACACCAGCACTCAGCTTTGGAATATCCTGATTAAACTTATCCCTGTATTTTACCATCACATCATGCAGTAGATCAGAGTCCCAAATCCAAATGTTGAAGTTCTCATTCAGATTTGGACTTTGCCTATTTTTGGTCTGCTTCTGACCATGACTAAATGCATTCCCAAACTGTCCAGTTATTAAAAGAAATTTTTAAAAAACCAAAGCAACAGAAATGCATATAAAAGTTTAATTTAAACAAAGGATTCAGTTAGCAGTGCTAGCCTACAAGTCCAAGAGTGTGAACAAATCAGGATGTTTTATTTAAGGAGCATAGGCATGAAAGAGCACTTCTGGAGTACTTGTTATTGTCCAAAATATCACTGAAAATTCTGATGACTAAGTACAGTCTGCTTATCTCTATTTGAAACAGTGCTCTACGGATTCACTATTTCTAAAGGTCTTCTTTCCATTTCTATATAGATATTCTCCCTTCACATTTTGAAGGTTTGAAGAAGAGGATTGTTTTTCGAGTCACACTAAGTAAACATTAAATGCATGCAGGCTTAAAACTAAAGCATGCATGTTATGTAGCAGCAATAAAAAGTGCTCGGCTTGCACGACTTATGATGCTCAAGCGTTGCCTTGTTAAAATGCCAAAAAAACTTTTTCTTTGCATTTTTTTGAAAAGTAAATCTCTTCCTTTGACCTTGCAATACTTAACTTTTCCAGTTCTTTGAACAAGTGATATTTATTTTACTGAATGCTTTTATATTACAGATAAGGTGGATGAAATAGTGCCAGTTTCCAAGCCATCAAGAATTGCAGACAATGCAACTGTGGACTCCAGAGTGGCAACTATAAAACAGCGGCCTTCTAGTAGATGTTTTCCTTCAGATATGAATGTGAGTGGGAGCCACGAAGCACTGCTTTATTCCTACTTATGTATCTAATTCCTTGATTAATTAATGCCCAATGCTTTGTAAGGGAATAACTGACATTAATACTATAGCACATACTAAAAATTAAATGCCAGAACTCTGAAATTGCATCATTCAAGTGCAGAATTTAATCTCACAAAACTTTACAGGTAAAAAAAAAATAAAATATGGTTTTGTTGCATTTTGGACATACTTTTCCATAACGCACCTTAAGCTGTTGCCTTGTAAATAATATCAACACACTTCATTTACAGCTGCTGTCCTTTCATGAGTGTCTAAACAACGCCCAGCCTTCCCTTTCTCTCCACCTCCTCCCCAGAAATAACCCCAGATTAATTCTTTTCCATAAGAATTCTCAGTGAAGGTGGTAATGGGTGAGGCATTATTCCTACATGAGAGAGTTTCATGCTTTAATGCTGTTGGGGTTTCTGTTTGCTCTTTTGTAGTCCATGTATGAGAGACAGGGTATTGCTGTGATGACACCCACTGTCCCAGGGAGCCCTCAAGGTCCTTTTCTGGGTATACCTCGGGGTACAATGAGAAGACAAAAATCTATAGGTAAAATGCCTCTCTTGTATGGTTTTTTTCATTAATGGCATACTTTTAGTAACTTTGGTTCTTTCCTAAAGTGTGTTCCTCCAACATCTTTGCCCCAGTGAGTTGCTGTTTAATCTTTATACAAAGCTCATGAGAAAAGAGGTTTGTGTGTAAGGTGATATGATTTCCACATTTGGCAAGTATGGAATTACAATTTGGTTATTTTCTTTAGAATGTTCCCTCTAACCAGGACCAAAAAAAAAAAAAAACCATCAGTACAAGCCTTTTGCAAAATGTTTGGGCAAAATATGATCCTTTTTTTCCCCTTGTTATTGAGGTGAAAGCATTGTAATGCTGTGTAGTTTACAAAGACGTCCTGTTGATCAAATGGACTAAAATTCACCTTTTCTTTCATGTGAAATGATGGCAATAGATGTTTTTACAACAAAGAAAGAAAGAGCAGATCAAATTTGGCTTTCTTTGTTCTTGTTAGTAATTTTAGCAGTGACTTTTATCAATTTAGAAATGCACTATGCTGATGTAAAATTAGCATCCAAACTATCCCAGTATTACCCAGTTTATTTATGTTAAAAGCCATATAATGTCATCTTTTGAAATGCAACATGATGGGATTTTTTCCCAATAGGATCTTCACAGTCCCCTTGCTAAATTTCAATTGCATTTAAAAATTCATTAAGTTTCTGAGTTGTTCTATTATATGCATTGTAGAGTACTGGAGCAAGGCAGAAGCAGCTCCTCTGCACAGAATATCTTCCCTGTTCAATAGTTTTCAAAGAAAATGTGCTTTTCTACAGCCACCTTAATGATACAAAAACCCCAAACATTTGGTTATGCATCAGTTTAATTAAAATTCCATAACATCCCTTTCAATTCTGGCACCTGGGATGTCCAACAGGAAAGAATGATTATGATGGGAATCAACCTAAAGGCCTCTTTTGGAATTTTGCATGGGGAATGCACCCTGGAATTTTGGGTTGGATGGAGAAATTGTGAGGGATCCTGGTGGATGTGGCAGTGTTTTAAAAGCACTCTCTGATTTTTCAGGAATAACAGAGGAAGAGCGGCAGTTTCTGGCCCCTCCTATGCTGAAGTTTACCAGGAGTCTTTCCATGCCTGACACCTCTGAAGATATCCCACCGCCACCACAGTCCTTACCTCCCTCACCACCGCCACCTTCCCCCTCTCTGTACAACTCCCCCAAATCCCTGACCTCCCGGAGCTACGGAACGATCAAACCTCCATTTAATCAGAATTCAGGTGCAAAAATCTCTTTGGTTCGGCCCGAGAGCGTGGGGACGATGATCAGGGACAAAGGGATCTATTACCGGCGGGAGCTGGACCGGTACTCCCTGGACTCGGAAGACCTGTACAACCGGAGTGCCGCAGCTCAGGCCACTTTCAGGAGCAAGAGGGGCCAGATGCCGGAAAACCCCTATTCCGAGGTGGGGAAGATCGCCAGCAAAGCCGTTTACGTGCCGGCCAAGCCAGCCAGGAGGAAGGGGATGCTGGTGAAACAATCCAACGTGGAGGACAGTCCAGAAAAGACCTGCTCTATTCCAATCCCAACCATCATCGTCAAAGAGCCATCCACCAGCAGCAGCGGGAAAAGCAGCCAAGGGAGCAGCATGGAGATCGATCCCCAGTCTTCGGAGCAGCCCGGACAGCTCCGGCCTGACGACAGCCTGGGAGTCAGCAGCCCGTTCGCAGCAGCCATCGCAGGGGCCGTGAGGGACAGGGAAAAGAGGCTGGAGGCGAGGCGCAATTCCCCAGCCTTCCTCTCCACAGACCTGGGAGATGAGGACGTTGGATTGACCCCACCGACACCACGGATGAGGCAGTCCAAGTTCACCGAGGAGGCGATGTTCAGCGGCGAGGATGGTTTCAGACAGCTCATGTCGCCATCTCCGATCCCCACCCCCAGGGAGCCCCCCGAAAACCTTTTTAACAGCAGCGAGCCCAGCAGCCAGAGCGACTCAAGGACACTGAATGCTCCGTCCAAAACGAAAGGCACTGACAACAGCATGGGGGCAGCCAAGCCCACGAGTGCTCCCGGCTCAGATAGCTATGTCCACCCCGTCACAGGGAAGCTGTTGGATCCAAACTCTCCACTTGCCCTCGCACTCTCTGCCAGGGACAGAGCCATGAAAGAGCAGACACAGCAGATTCCAGGCAAAGGGGACGCAGTCAAAACCGACCTTAACAAACCGCTTTACATCGACACCAAGCTGAGACCCAACATGGAAACGACTTTTCCTGTTACTGCCACTGTCACCAGGCAAAATACCCGTGGCCTGTTGAGACGGCAGGAGACTGAGAACAAGTACGAGATGGATGCAGGGAAAGAAAAGAAAGCTGAGGAGAAGAAGAACATGTTGATAAACATCGTGGATACCTCGCAGCAAAAATCAGCTGGCTTGTTGATGGTGCACACAGTGGATACGGCGAAGTCAGATGATATGCCCGAGGATGAGGAGGAAAAGGGAGCTGAGATGGAGCCGAGCCCTGAGAATTCCCCACCAGAGAGGCCAGAGGGCAGCGAGGAAGCGGAGAGCGAGCTGAGCGTCCCTGCCGCGCCCGAGGCCCCAGCTTCTCCCTGCAAAACCATCGTGGCCGCCAGCTCTGTGGACGACCCTGTCATCCTGCCTTTCCGCATCCCCCCGCCGCCCCTGGCCTCGGTGGACATCGACGAGGAGTTCCTGTTCACTGAGCCGCTGCCCCCACCCTTGGAGTTTGCTAACAGCTTCGACATCCCCGATGACCGCGCGGTGCCCGGCTCGGCGCTGACAGACCTGATGGCGCAGAGGAAGAACGGCACCCCTTCGCCCAGCCAGCCAGCAAACTCCTTGGACGGCAAAAAGCAAGCGGGTCTCTCAAACTGTTTGCCTGCATCCTTCCTGCCACCCCCCGACAGCTTCGACAACGTCGCCGACTCTGGCATCGAGGAGGTCGACAGTCGGAGCAGCAGTGACCATCACCTAGAGACAACCAGCACTATCTCAACGGTGTCCAGCATCTCTACCTTATCCTCGGAAGGGGGGGAGAACGTGGATACTTGTACAGTCTATGCAGATGGGCAAACATTTCTGGTGGACAAACCCCCAGTACCTCCTAAGCCAAAAATGAAGCCCATAATCAACAAAAGCAATGCACTTTACAAGGACGCGCTGATCGAGGAAACTGTAGACAGCTTTGTGATCCCTCCTCCCGCTCCGCCCCCGCCTCCCATCAGTGCCCAGCCCAACCTGGCGAAAGCTGTCCCCCAAAGGACATCCAAGCTTTGGGGGGACGTGCCGGAGGTGAAAAGCCCAATTCTCTCAGGCCCCAAGGCTAATGTCATTAGTGAATTGAACTCAATACTCCAGCAAATGAACAGAGAGAAATCCTCAAAGCCAGGGGAGGGATTGGAGTCGCCAACTGGAACGAAAACTGCGAGTCTCAGTACAAGGTAAAAGTAATTAACCAAATCATTTTCCAAAAAGGCTTGATCTTATTCTTTTTCTTTTTTTTTTTTTGCCATCTCTTTTCTAACTTCTCCTGTAAATCACATAGATAAAAGAAGAGTGTTGTCTGTATTTGCTTAACGAATAATCTGTGTCAAACAAGGATTTCTTACACTGTCAACATTTGTGTTGCCTACATGGTAGGACGAGAGCTTTCTCAACCTTCAACTTCAAGGTTTGCACATATCTTTCTGTTGTTTTGATGTGAATTTCTTAGATTTCTCTTTAATTTTTTTTCTCTCTTTAATTTTTTTTCTCTTTAGTTTCTTCCCTTTTAAAATGGGGTGATAATTTAATTTTTCCTCAGTCCCATGAGGTGTTTTGGCTTCAAACAGGTAAAAAGTGTTTTTGCCAAGGGTTGCTTTGCATTCACTGTGTGGTCTCATTTGATTCATACTGAGAGACCTCTCCTAATCTACTTAATCATAAAGTATTTCAGAGAATTGCTCATTAAAAATCACTTTGCACTGTCCATGTTATTACTAAACCACATCTGTATGGAATGTGGACATAATATCCTGAAATCCACAATTATTAAAAATAGAAAGCTAATTTTGTATGTTTCATTAGGAGACTGAGGTATTTCTTCTTGCAAAACCACCATGCTGGCTTAGATTTTTTTAAAAAGGTGCCACCTAAATAAATGTTATTAGAATTATTCTGGTGGTTAATAAATAGCATCAGCTTTGGAAAGCTGATGTACTTTGCAAGCATGAAGATAATTTGTTTTTAAGGCAAGGTGTCTCTGCTGATTGCAAAGATTGCTCATTCAGAAAACAGTGTGATCCACAGCCTTGGCATCACACAGTTAGATATTATTTCCTGCAGGATGGAAGTCATCAAACTGGTGATGGTGAGGGAATTCAATTTTTAGAATTGAGAAATGGCAATAAAACACAGAAATTCTGGAATTCCTCTCAGTGGCACTTGACTAAACAGAGAAGAAATTGAGTTGGGTCTGCAGGAAAAGCCTTCAGACATGAAGAAAAACCACATTATTTTTGCTAGATGCTGATCACGTTTCTTGTTAAGCCCCGTGAACATGTTGTCTGTAGCTTCATGTGCATAACATTATTTATCAGCTTTTATTTTTAAACTGAAAGGTATTTCCAGGTTACAGTGGAGATCTTTAGCATCCCTATTTTATTAGAAAATAACCAAGGCTACGGACTACAATGCACTGTAAATATATAAAAGAACTCCCATTACTGAGAGCAAAATGAAGAATAGAAGTAAATTGAATTTTTTTTTTCTGTGAAAATACATTTTTAAAGGTATAAAGGGTGGGGAAAACTTGAAAAACTATAGCACTTCACTAGAGAAAAGCAAACTGTTATGTAAGCAGAAGTAGCCCCATATGTTACCTTTTAGAGGAAGACCTGACTTAGTGTTACAAATTTATGTTGGGTTTTTTTCTGCCCTTGAGGTTTTTTAATTTTCCAAACTCAGCTTAGGCAAATTACTGCATCTTCATTATGGAACATAGAGGCTCAACTGTGGTGGGGGAACACCACCCAAAGCATTATTTCAGTGGGGCTGAAATCCTGCTTCTTCCCTGAAAAGTAAACACAAACACTCCTCTTTGCAAGCTGCAGAGAGGATCTGGGATGTAGCAGAGCCCGAAGAGCTGTGAGGGGAATAAATGGGATAAGGTGGCAGTGGCAAAGAGCAGCAAAACTCTTGGCTGTCCTGTGGCTGGGGGAGAAAATGACACCTCCACAGCGTTCCCAGTGGGAGCAGGAGACAAGAGGGCTGGGTTTTGTTTCCTGCCATTTTCCACACTGATGTGATTGCTTCTTAATTTTGAGCTGGATTGAAGCTGCTAAAACCACCAGGAAAGGATTTATTTTTTAAGCAAATAATAATCCAGGAGACAGCAGAAGAGAGCCAGCAATCTACAGATTCTGGAAGTGTGTTTGGAAAGGTGCTGCAGGCAGAGTCTTTTCATCTCAACCAGGGTAAGGCAGAGAGATGGAAGTGGTGATGTTCACTTGTGGAATCAGAAGCCCCTTGGGTTTTTTTCACTGCTTTTACTCCAGTTTTATCTCTCTAAAAGTTAAATAAATTACAGCCTTTCTAGCCCAACTGCACGACTGACACAGTTTTTTTACAAAGCTGTCAAATATTATGACCAAGGAATACCACCTTGTGAAAATTTCAAGTGTAAAAGCTAATGTTTAAATTTCAAAGGTAAAATTCCTGGAGTTCCTTGGTATTTTTTCCCCCTAATAATCTAAAGCTTATGACAACCAATTGTTGATCTTGCAGCCCTTCCCTGTGAGGTAGCATTAGAAAGGGACCAAGGAATTTTGGCTCATAAAAATCAGGGATTCTGCTAAATTAAAGAACAACTTGTTAGCTCTGCAAACAGAGCAGTGATAATAAGTGGGCCTGTTCCTGTCCTTCAGCCAAGGAGAAGGATTGGGAAGGGTTATAAATAGGAACAGCATTCACAGGCTCGCTTGGGCGGTGTTCGCAGCACAGGCAGCCTGATGAAATTAAAAATATGTATCTGCTTATGGGGCCATACGTGGAATTATGGGCCAGGTTGGAATCCTAAATCCCACTAGGAATTCTCTTTGCACAGCCAGTAGATGCAAAACTGGGATTCACTGAAGGCAATTGCCCTGTTAGGGTGGCACAGGGGTGAATTAAACTACAGACAGTGGGGTAATGTCTGGCTGCAGTAACCCATAAAAACACCTTCTTTGTGTGTTTTTGATAAATGGGGATTAGGGAGAGATCATTCTATGGTCCTGAACAGCATTTCTGAATTATTGCATTGAAACCACCCTAAACTTGCTTTTATTCTCTGCATCTTGGTTTATCAATCATTTTCCATGGTGTATTTATAGTTTTCCCATGGTTCTTATGAAGACACCAAGCTTCAAGATTTTTAAATAGAGTGTGGAAACGCTTGGCTGGAAACCATCTGCTCCTCCATCCTCAGTGGTAGTGGCCAGCCTGTGGGATAGGAAAGAGGAGCCCAGCAGGAGAAGGGAAAAGAGGAAGAAGTGAGAGGATGCCCTTGTTTATTTTGTATTAACTGAAGTGTAATTAAAGGGTTTGATCACAAGGTTCAGGAAGAGAGCTCCAGATCCCACTCCCAGTTTTGGCCACCATTTACTTTGAGGAATTATGGCCATCAGTTGTGGTGACAGACGTTTTAATGTGGTTTATCCATGTCCTCCTGCAGGCGAGGAGGACAGGACATGTCAACCACAATAAATGCAGCAGTGCTGTAAATCCACTTGAGAGGCCCCTGGCTTTTATAAGGAGCTGATGAAAGAACAGGGCAGATGATGAAAGAAGCAGAGCAGGGCTTTCACTTTCGGAGCAGGGCCTGAGGCAGGATAAACCTGGGGGCTGCCAGGGACACACAGCTCAGCCCCAGGGAACACAGCAGCCTCCCTCCCTCGTGCCTCTGGAGCACTGATAAGGGATCATGAACAGCAGCTCCGGCTGCTCTCCACCAGCACCACACCAAAATGATCCATGCCTTGGCCAGAGGGAGAGACACTTGCAGTTTTTCTGTGTTTGTCCAGCTGTGTTTGCACAATCCCGTGGCCTCTGGGGCACGTTGGCATGACTGCTGGTGGTGGGAAATACTCATGATAAATGTGGGAGTTATGGAGGATGCTGTGGAATTGAGTCCTCTAGGAAGATAAACCTACACTTTGCTGGGAGAACAAGTTTTAAAAGTGAAACTGGCCAGTGATTTTGGCCATCAATGAATTAGTTTTTTTCATGAATATTTGAAGAAGTTCCTTTTATTTTTCCACAAGCAGGTAAGGCAGAACAGAATTTAGTGGTGAGTCCTTTACAGAGAGTGGTCCTGTGCTTGGTTTTATGGTAAAGGATGTCTGGGTTTGGCAGAGGATAACATAAGTGCCTTGATTTTTCACTTGCTGCTCTCCCATTAGACTCATTTCACATCGTTAACTGTTTGCCAGCCAATTTCACAGGATTGCTTGCTTTGTCAGTGATTTCTGCAGTGTTTCAGTCATTCCATTTTGTCATTTTTATTTGCTGTCATGACTGCTGTTGTCAGAGGAGGGCCATGCTGAAGTGCCATGAAGTAAGTGCCAACCATAAAGCATGGACTATTCTGTGTTGTACATTCTGCTGCTTTCTGATGCTCACCCATTGTTATTGCATTTCAGTGACTTTGGTGGTGACTGTGTTTCTCACAGTGCAGTGTGGATTAGATCATCCTAATCCAGAAATGGTAGCCATCCTAAAATGGGACCTAGGATGTCATCTCAAGGTGAAATAAAAGACACACTCATCAGAGGAGTTCTCAGAAAATGTGTTGGTAACATGAGCACATAAGACCAGATTCCTGAATGTGTCTGAGCACCTAAACAAGGGGCAGGACTTTTCAGATATGGCCAGATTCTGCCAGATTTTGGGAGGTGGAGGGGTGGGGAGGGATGATTAATACAGTTTTACACACCTGTGTGAGGCCAAAAGTAAAGACAAACCAGCCTGTGTGGTCATCTTGTCCTCGAAAGCTGTGGAATTCCTGCTGTTCTCCTTCCAGCTTCCCTTTCACTTGCATTTATCCAAGCAGAGAGGGCTGAGGCCTGCTGGCCTGGCACCATCCCCTTCCTGCTGCTTTCCAGACATTTCACATGGAAGCTCCTGCTCCTGCACAGACTCCCACAGACCTCCCTGACTGTGCCTCACTCAGCAGACACCGAGCAGCTCTCCATTCTTCTCCCCAGAATAAAATAACGCCCTTGTGAGGAGCTTGGCATCCTGCCAGTCAGCACGTCAGCCCTTGCTCTTCACCTGCCCCCAAAACACACAATTCTTGCCTCGCTTTCCTGCCATGCAAATTGCCTCTGACAACAAAGTAAAAATTTAAGAGGTGAAGGCAAATTCTGGGATTTGTGCATTCTCCAAGATCTGTAAGAATTTAATTTCTTGCAGCAGCACCCTTATACAGTGACTTCACTTGTTACTCCTCTTGGTTTTTAAGGTGTTTTCCTTTGATACAATGGAAAAGCTGTGTCAGAACCAGCAAGTGTTCTGGAAAGTTCTAGGCTAAAACAGCTCCCAGGAGCTGAGAATCATATCGGGTTTTTATTTTTCCATGGGAGCTGCTGCACTGATTTGCCTCTGATATTAAGTTAACAATAAATTTGAATCTTGCAAATATAATTTAAAATTTAAAAGAATTTTTTGGCTACAAGCTGTGCTGATGGCTTTTGTACTTGGAGGCCATGTGGTTGTGACATACAGGTTATATATTTTGATTTTAATATGAAGCAACATAATGGGCATTGCAATCAGTGCAGGCTCACAGCAGCAAATGTTTATAAATTACCACCATATGCTGATTCTAACAGAGCAACATTTATTTAAAATAATTATCTGACTTTTCACCTTTTTTTTAAAATTAAGTTTGGGGTTTGGCAGGTTTAATATGGATTTGACATGTTTAGGATAACAGATGATCAAATAAGGCATAAGAAATTATGATTAAAAATGATTAAAGATCCAGAAACCCTGTAACAAAACAAACCCTGCCTGCTCTCCAGCTGGAACCTGCTCCCTCCTTATTGACCAGGCTGCCAACCAACCATAAAATGCAAGACAGATGATGGTTTCAAGGCTGTGTCTGCACCCCAGATCACATGGGAGATGTCATAAATAATAATTTAGGATGCATAGAAGTTACATAAATATACTTAGATATTTTTTTTTCCTTTGATTACAATTACAGAGCAGCACAAAAGAGTGGAGTTGATAGGGCAAGTGGAAAAGGGGGAAAAGAACATGGGAAAATAATCCTGGAGTGAAAGGCATGGAACTGAAAGCCTGGCAGACTTCCCTGAGCTCCACCAGGGCTGTGCCCATGCCATGAGATCTGAGCACTCACATGGCTCTGAACTGAGTTGGTGTTGAAACCCCTGCAATCAGCTAAAAAAATCTCATCACTATCTCAGAGTTTTGTTTTAATAATCATCATCCCTGAACCTCTGGCTTGGAAAAAGCAAGACGCTCTCTGTTCTCCTGCTGCTGCTTGCAGCCATGTGAGGCCAATGCTTTGATCCAGGCTGACAGGAAGCAAAGGACCAGGATGCCTGGGATGCTTTGCTCACCCTGGCTATTCCTGCCCATGGGGCTGAGAAAATTAGGGAACACCAGCCAAGGAATACTTCAAATGAGAGCACAGAGTTTACTTTTGGGGGGTTTGTTTCTTCTGTCTTAACATTCTTTATTTAATTTCCTGAGCAAGGCTGGGCAGGGAGTCTTTAAGAGGAGCAGTCTGAAGGAGAAGCAGCAAAAGTGAGTTGCAAAGCACTGAGCCTGGAGCTGTCAGTCAAGCAGTAAAAATTATCTTTCATCATCTGGAATAAAAGAAGCTGTATTTTCATCATCCATTTGATCCTGCCACAATGGGTGCAAATACAAAACCCTAATTTCTAGTATTTGCAAGACAGGAAAGTTAAGTAGAAGGGTGATTGCAGGTAAAGATCAGGGATTCATTTCCCTATTTATACAAAACTCATTCTTGCCATCACTAGGATAGCACTACCCCAGTCTTTCTCACAGAAGGCTTTTTTGGTTTTAAATTATATCATGCCTTAGTAATGAGTGTGAGACTCCTAGTGCTGAGGTAAAGGAGGTGGAAATAACTTGTTCCCCTTGGTTAGTAGAATTTAATAGTCTCTTGCCACAGACTTTTTATTTATAAGAATGCTTAGCTCCAGCCTTGGAAGACAATGAGAGCCATTAGGTGCCAAAAACATCACAGGGAACACTCAAAACCTTGCCAAGTGTTTCCTTTCTGTGTTAAATTACAAAGCCATAAGTGCTGGAAGCATTGCTCCTACTGGGTTTTAAGTGAAGTACCAATCTTCCAAAGAGATCCCCCTGTTCCCATTGAAGTCCATGGAGCAGCCTGTGGGAAATCAGTGGGAATGTTGGTGTGAATTAGATGTGGGCTCTCCCAAAAGTGATTCTCAGCGCTCTCCTCGTGGCAGGGAGCTTTATTTGAAGGGGACCTGCTGAGCTGTGAGCGTGGCAGAGCTGCACCTCCCTGGGCTCTGGGCTGGTGTGAAGGGCCCGAGCCCCAGGGGGACTCAGGGAACACTCTCAGGGCCCTCCACAGGCAGCACCAGCCAGGGAATCGCTGTCTCCAGCTCAGGGCTGCACTGGGGGACACAGGGATTAATAACCCATTTGTAGCACTGCCCCATGTTGCCATTACCCTGCTTTTCCTTCATCTCCTTGAGTTCTTTTCTGCACAGCAGTGCAGAGTTAATGCTGTGCTGGATTAATGCGAGCATTTCCATCTGACATCATGCACCCAAGGCATCCTCAGTCCTGCCCAGGCAGGACAGGCCAGGCCTGGGGACAGTGTGGCACTCAAAAACAGAACTCAGAGACGGAGGGCTTCTGTCAGGGTCTGCACTGCAAATCTCAGTACAGCATCAGCCACATGGTCCTCTGGACTCCATGGCATTGCTCCCAGGATAAATAAACCCGTCCTTTGGTCTGCAAGTGCTTTAAATTAGTTGTCTGAAGCTTTTCCCAGTTGGCAGGTTGTTTCTCAAGTGAAGAACCCTGGAGCTCCAGGCATGCAAGGGCTCTGTGGAGCGTCCTGAAGTGTGCATGCTGACCAGCAGGCTCTTCCCATGGGAGTGAGGGCTGTGGGGTCAAGCCTTTGATGCCAGGAACAGACCCAAACCTTCTAAATTTGCTTCTGTAGCCAGCAGGCAGAAACAGAGGGTCGTGTTCCTTCACCCACCCTGTCAGGCTGGGCATCAGAGCGAGCCTCTCAGCGAGGTTCATGCCTGCTTCAGTCCTAATCTCAAACTCATTTTCTTTAGGCAGAGCTTGACCCCAGCTACATCACCTCCAGTCATGCACAGGAAAAAGAATTTTGTCTCCTTAATTTTGTGGTGAAACTGCCAGAGTGTAATTTCTCTGTGGAAGGAAATAGACACTGAGTTGTTTTAGGCACCTTAGAAGAACTCTTTTATGTTTAAAGCATGGATAGAAAGGGAAATAAGAGCAGCTTGTTCTGTAAATTAAAAACATTCTGCAAAATTAACTGAGTGAAAGCCCAAAGATCCAAAATCCAGTGCTCCTGAAACTTTCCACCACTTCTATTATTGGCTATGTTATGTGTATGGGTGTAAATACAAAACCTTAATTTCTTGTATTTACAAGACGGGAAAGTATTATATCTATTATTTGGTATCTATATCTAGTAGAAAGTATCTATATCAAGTGTTTGTAAAGCCAGAACTGAAAGTTTCCAACCCTCCATGTAGCAAAGGAAAGGTTGACTCCTGGTTGTGCTTTGCTGAGAGTACAAAATGCTCATGTGCTTGTTCCACTCAGCACTTCTCATTTAACCAGGAGTTAATTTGGGAACAGATATTATAAAGGGAGAGAATGTGTGCTCTGGAAGGTGTTTTTTCCTGGACTGCTCATCAGCAAATGATTTGTCTTTAACTTAACAATGGCTTACCATTAGTGCTGGTTTTCTGGGAAAATGATACTGTTTTTGTACTTTTGGTTAAAATGTGAAACTCCTCGATGATTCCCATGCTGTAATGACCACGTGCTGGTGGGGCCATGCTGGTGGCCAGCAGCTCTAACTGTGCCTGTCTGTTTGCCCTTGCAGGAGCACGGAAGTCATGAGTACTGTCTCAGGTACACGAAGTACAACAATCACTTTCACTGTCCGACCCGGAGCCAGCCAGCCGATCACACTGCAGAGCAGGTCCCCAGACTATGACAGCAGGACCTCAGGAGCGAGGCACGCTCCCAGCCCTGTGGTTTCACCAACAGAGATTAATAAAGACATCCTGCCTGCTCCTCTGACTGCTTCTGCTTCAGCCTCATCTCCTTCTCCAACTCTGTCCGATGTATTTAGCCTACCCAGCCAGCCCCCTTCTGGGGACTTATTTGGCTTGACCACAGGGCGCAGCAGGTCTCCTTCTCCCTCCATATTACAACAGCCAATCTCAAATAAGCCTTTTACAACTAAGCCTGTCCACCTGTGGACTAAACCAGATGTGGCAGATTGGTTGGAAAGTCTAAACTTAGGTGAACATAAAGAAACATTTATGGACAATGAAATAGATGGCACACATTTACCAAATCTACAGAAGGAAGATCTGATAGACCTTGGAGTGACTAGAGTTGGGCACAGAATGAACATAGAAAGAGCTTTGAAGCAGCTGCTGGACAGATAAGAATAGCTATCTTGCCTCACAACCTTCTGTTGATAACTAGAGATGGGCTGGTACTGACATACCCCAAATGCCTTGTCTGTCTGCGAGTGCCAGCAAAATTGGGGGGGAGGGGGAAAACAGATGAATTCCTGGTACTCAGGAGATGTAGACTGTCTGCTACATGCCCAAACACAAACCTAAAGATGCTAAAGAAGTGGGGCCATTTTATTTTAAAGCTGTGGGGAGATGTGAGAGAGAGACAATTGTTAACTTTAAAACTCTTGATACTGCCCTTGGCCGGGAGCATTGCGTGATGATTTTCTTTTAAAATGGCAAACATTTCAGGGTTTCTTTTATTGACAGAAAAAAAAAATGCATTTTATTTTATTCTCTTCTTGACATTCAGACTCCAAGCAGGCTGCCTTCCCCAGCCCTTGGTTCATTTTAAGAGGACAGGTTGCTCCATTACCACTCAAACCCAGTTTTATCAGTAGCAGGGATATTGAGGCAGGCACCGGAGTTCATATTCCTCTTTTTTTACTGGCATAGCTCCCTGATCTGTTGGCAGTGAAGCTGGTTGTTCTGCTGGGGTCAGTCCAATGGTAACCTTGCTCTGTTTTACCTAGTATTTCTTTATTTCTGCAGTGGTATTTAGCACTCTTCCAAGGTGGCAGAACAAGTGCAGTGCACACTCCATTGACGTGGCCTGTAGGACGGTGCAGACGTTGAGTAAAGGCTGAGGAGGGACCACACTTAGAGGTACAGCAAAGTGAAGCTAGTTTGAACCTGAGACCTCCCCCCAGTTCTCAACCAGCTCAGCTGATGCTGAGTCAAAATATGAACTCCACGAGCCAGGACAAACTTCGGGCACAGCTTTGGGACTTGACAGTGAGACACTGAGAGAGGCTGAGCCCTGGGAGGTGCTGCTTAATTCAGTGAGTGGTAAGTGCCTGGGTATTTTGAACAGCAGGCTGAGAAGGAAAGAGAAAAGAGATGAATGTTCCCATTGAAGTCAGTGGGAAGTGTGCCAGGATCTGAAGAGAGAGAGGGATTTCAGCCTGTTAGGATGGAAATGCTTCAGATCCTTGAGAGGAGGCAGAGAGGTGATGCCAAGCTGGAAAGAGCTGTCGAGTGTCTCGGGGTGCGAGGGCTGGGGAGGGATCCAGGCTCTCCTTTTGTCACTGCTGGCAGGAACTGGCTCTGGACAAGGACCCAGGGCTGGGACTGGCCCCCAGCCCATTCCTTGGCACGAGAGGTGGGAGCACCCTGCCAGCATCCAGGGCTGGGAGCGGGGCAGACAGAACTGTCCGGGAAACTTCTGTTGGCAGGGGAGAAACACCCATGGCTGCTTTACATGGCTTTGTTGTTTTTTTTTTTTTAAATTTTGGGTTTTTTTCAACTTTCAAGTTAACAAGTCTCTCTCTGCATGTTTGAACTCCCCCTTGTAATTAGCACCTCTGAATATCTGTGAGTTTTGTAGGACTTTCTGGACAGAATATTCAAGATGTTCAAGGTGGGTAAATTGGGTGTGGATGGCTAAACTGCCTCCCTACCAAACTTTCAGGTTCCCTTACATTTTGCAAGGTACCTGAACTTTCTTTCCTTGATATGGTCCTTGATATGGTCCAGCCTATCTCTAATTTTTTTATTATTGTGATTATTTTTTGCTCACAAACAAGTGTCTAATTAGGTCTGCAACAGCCCTAGTATGAGTACATAAAGTTTAGCATTTTAAATATCTTTCTTTACTGCAAGTTTAAATAGTTGTACAGATAGTTTATAAGCACAATATTTTAAGAAAATAAGTGGCTGGTCTACTGGGCAGCCTTTGTGCCACTTCAGTGCTAGGAAGTTAAAAACAGAAAAAAAAACAAACAAAAAAAAAAAAGAAAAAAAAACTTTTTGTGGTTTACTACTATTTCTGTGGAATAATTATAAAGTCTTGACCTTTTTAAAATCAACCTCATTTGGATGCATCTGAACCAGCAGAGCTGTGTTATATTTTCTATCTTTGCTAGAACTTCTACAGAGGAGGATGAATATTTCTTCAAAAGTGGTTACAGTTACCAACGCATTGGAAACTCATA
The DNA here is from genome assembly GCF_028769735.1 of Zonotrichia leucophrys gambelii. Lineage (NCBI taxonomy): Eukaryota > Metazoa > Chordata > Aves > Passeriformes > Passerellidae > Zonotrichia > Zonotrichia leucophrys. The sequence goes on from NC_088175.1 coordinate 49,904,177, forward strand.
AAAATCAACTTATTTAAGCCTCCTGCCCCCTTTATGGAACAGCAAATCTTTTGACTTAACATCTGTTACTGCGCTCTGTTTGTATTTGGGGAGTTCCAAGGAACCTTGACATAAAAACGAAGCACTGAGGCTGTTTTGCTGTCGAGGAGTGCTGAGTTTTTCCATGGGAGGTGTAGAAAATGGCAGTTCCACTCAGATAGGTCGATGCAGGCAACTTGAGGCCATCACACACTTTAAGAAGTGAAAAAAAGAAAAAAAAAAAAAGAAAAGGTAATTTAGCCATCTTTTGTCTTCCATTTGGTGATACAACAGAATTCAGTAAATAAACCACTGATGCCATGCTCTCTCTTTTTTTTTTTAATTTTTTTTTGTTTGTTTCTTTGGGTACAGTTGCTATTACCTCTATAACACGTGCCAGAAATACGTTAGGAAATAAATACAGTAGTAAAAGAAAAAAAAAAACAAAACCGTAGAAGTTGACTCTTAAAGCTGCTTTTTTTGGATCACAACCTTCCTGTGGGTTGAACTTGCCCTGAGCGAGGCTGGCACACCCGGTGGCTCCCGGGTGGGACCGTCCCTTCCTCACACAGGTGTGGCTCCTGCTCGGGCATCTCTTCAGGTACTCCAAGGGCAGGTGCGGAAAGGAGCAGATGAAAGAGCTGAAAGGGAATAGTTTTATTTTTCACCTTGTGTCCTGTGAAGCAAACAGGTGAGGAGACCTGAGGGGACCTCCTTGGAGCACCAGAATGCACCTCTGCCAAGTCGAGTTCGGTCTCCAGCTCTGAGGGGTGGTTTGAAACAAAAAAAAGAAAGCAATAGTAACAGATAACGCCGTGGCCTCCGAGTATTTTCACCAGGGGGGAGGAGAGAAGACCCATTTCTTTCATGCTACTCTGATAGTGAAAAACAAAGTCATTAGAGATCTATGATATTCTGGGTTTTAGGATCAACTTTTGTTTATATACTGTAATTTAAATAAATTGCATTTACATGCCTAGTTTCTGTAATATTTGTGTATACAATACCAAAATCTTACAAGATGTAAATTGTGTATAACTGCACAGACTCCTTGCCCTAGGTGTCTGAGAACATTTTAAGTTTAATTCATATATTATAAAATGACTAGATGTGACTGTTGATTTACAGAATTTACATATCACAAAGAAGTTAATTATTTGTGGTACTTAAGTTAATAAAAAAATAGTGATTTTTTTTTTTCTTTTCCTCTCAGTTCTTAGAAAGCATTACCCAGTTGATCTGGCGATGATTATGTGTATGAGCCACAAATATTGATAATTTTTCCATTACATTTTTTCTTTTCTTTTCTAGATACTAATATGTTTCTCGCTATAGTTTGTGTAACAACTTGTGTTCACGTTATCTATGTTGCTGTAATTTTTGTGCTTTAATTCCTCTTATTTCGACTGATTAAAAAAAAAAAATCAAGCTCCTGTAACTTGCACTTTTCCCCAATCCTTAATACTCTTGTATGGCAACCAAAATTACTGTAAGAAATAAATATAATATTGCACTAAGGGTGTGGTTCTGATTGCAAACAGAGAACACTGTCTGGATTTTTATTAAAAAAGAAAAAGAAAAAAAGTTGCCAAAAATATTTGCAATTTGTTATTGAAAATGCATAAAATGCTTTAACAAAATGTAGATAGAACTAAGGGAAATTTATTGATTTATTGTTGGGAAAAGCATTTCCTTTTTATTCCTTTTTTTTTTTTTTTTTGTTAAAGCATTCCTTATGCCTGATGTTGTTCTGTTCATTTACTGAATTTCAGGCGTCACGCTTGAAATCTGGAAAAGCAGGAAACTTTCAAGGGGACAGGTAGAAAACCGCATTACCTGATTTTACTTTTTTTTTTTTTTTTGCCTTAAGGTGGAATTCCTAAATGTGTGGAATGTTCTTTGTCCCGAGCTTCAGTGCTGCTGCTGCTCTGCGATTTCGCAGGCACTGAGAAGTGGGGGTTTAGGGATTTTATTTTCATCTGGGGCTGGGTTTTCTCTGGGGCAGAGCAGCTGTGCAGAGGGGAGGAGGGAACAGCTCCTTGTCCGACTTTGTGCATCTTGTGACTTTGAAATCTGTACCAGCGGGCTCTGTTTGTACTGTGAATAAACAAGGCTGCAAATGGGAAAAAAAAAAAAAAAAAAAAAAAAACCAAACAAAAAGAAAACAAAAAACGAGGAAACAATTCTCATCTTCTTTTGGCTTGAGTTAAAGATTTGTTTTTCTGTCTTTAAATGGTGATGCAATGAAGAGTATTTTTTATTTTTATTTTCTAAGATATTGGAATAAATGCCTAGAACCGTTGCCATTTGGTTTCATACGTTCCTTAACTATGAATCTCTTCTCAGCTGTCATTCCAGCTCATCATTTTTGTAGCCCCCTGTTATTATTTCTCTCATGATTTCCCAACAACAATTACTTGGCAGCTTTGTTTTGTTAAAAACATAAACTAGAACTAGCCTGTTTGGGTTTGTTTTTTTTTATTAACTTATTTCAAGTATTGTGGCAAACATCTGTGTATCCAAATAAAGTCAGGTATTTCCAGTGCAAAACAAAGAATGCTTTGCAATTGTCACTGCTTGTTGGCCAAAGAAATGAGAAGAGTTGATCATTGCTGTCACTGTGTACATTGTATCAATGTGTTCTGCTTTATTCTTTGGTTTCTGTATTTTTTTCTGTATTTTTTTTCCTGTATTTTCCTGCATTTCGTGGATTTTCATCCCCTCTGTCCTTGGCTGGGCCACCCAGAGTAGCACGATTGTAACAACGCTTCAGAATGTGTGGTTTTTTTAAAAAAAAAAAGAGAAAAACAAACAACAAAAAAAATTGTACGTGCCTTATAATTTTCCACCTGGATCAGCTACACTGTATTTCACATAAAAAGCTTTATCTTCAAGGTGTTCAGTACCTGACAAACAGAGAGTGCTGGGGTTGGAGTGAGCTCCGTGTCGCTGCTTTAGGAAACGCTGAGGAGCTGCAGTGACTCAGACCTTATCTCGCCACAGTTTTGGCATTGTGAGCCTGATTTCAAGTCTTCTATTCAAATCAGGCAAGCAAGAGGGGGAAAAGAAATGAGATGAGACTGTTATTTTGGGTTCAGTTCACTGCCATAGATCCTGGGTGGGTGGTACAATTGACATGGGCTGTGTTTCACAGACGAGGTAACGATGATAAATAAATAAACCAAGTGGACTTGATGCCATTAAGTCTGCCACAAACTGGTTCTGTGCCACTGACATCTAGTGGAACCTGATGGACACTGTCTCAGAGCAATATCAGACCTTTAAAAATATTTATTTATTTATTTACTTACTTAGTTTCAACTACTGTCATTCTTTCTACAAGAAGCCGTTTTAGAAAATTTTGTATTGTTGTTATTTAGGTTGGCCTGAGTATTTAGGCCTTTAGTATTTTACAGAAAGGCTGACTGTATAATTACACTAATTATACATGAATGAGAAGTCTTTAATGTGTTTTCTGGTCTCTCTGTGCTTATGTTTTCTCAGTTTTCTGTTTTGAACGTCAGCATCTCCATGTGATACTTCATTTGCATCCGGCATGGTTTTTAATGGGAATATAGGTTTTGTCTCCAGTACTGTAAACCTTGGACTGTTTTGAACCATTTCTGGCACTACAACCTGATGAACAACAGCCTGTTCAGCTCCAAATTGTGAAAAAAACAAAAAAGTGAGTTTTGAGGTTAGGAAGCAGTTCAGAACAGCTGGGGGGATTTCCCTGATGCGCTTGCAGTGCTGAAGTTTGGTTTCTCCAATAAAATTCCAGTTGTTTTTTTCCTCAGGACTGATGCCAGGAGGAATCCGTGCACGTGTGTGTGAGTTCTTGTACGCTTTCAATGTAAAGGTCCTTGGGCAGCCTTAGAAACCAATGTACAGATAGGACACCAGTGTTGCATGTGCTTAAACCTGTACTGGAATCAATGTCGCCGTGTACCTGTTTGCTTTGGAAATCTGAAGAGAATACAATATACAGAAACCTCAAAATCTACCTCATGTTTTAATGGGTTCTTTTCCACTGGTGTTCTCCTGTTACCTGAATGTCTCTGAGCATTCCCTGCTGGGTGCAGGGAATGGCCAAGCTGGCTCTTCCCACCCAATCCACCCCTGGAAAATCCCGAGTGAGGAACTGCTGGGGCTCTGTCATTCTTCTGTCCTTTTGTTGTGACCCTGTGCTGCAGCCTGGGGTCTCCTTTGGGGTCAGACCTGCAGTGCCAAGGGCGAGGTGAGAGCTCCAAGGGATCAGACAGAAAGGGGACTGAGACAGAGCTCCCTTCTCATTTTCTCATTTCTGTTATTGATGTATTTATCACTTACCATTTACTTGTCACGGTGCGGACAAGTGAACAACAATCACTTCATTTTTATCTGGGCAGTCAAATAGTGCAGAGAAATACTACTGTGTTTAGAATTCTTTTCCAAGCTGTGCTGCATCCCATCTCTCCATTTGCTCTGTCTCAGCAGTTTTCTTTCCTTCCAAAGCAGTGGGTGTCAGCTTTAGTGTGTGCTGCATTCTGTAGGCTCAGCTGGCTGACCTGTCAGACTCTCAGTGCCCCAGAAACAGAGCATTCACAGGTGCACCCTTCACCCGAGGTCACTTGAAATGTCTCATTTGCTGCATCACAGAGAGGGCACAAAGCAAGGGCAGGTGACTCCCTGAAGCGAGTTTTCAATTTCTGTCATAGGAAGGAGACCTGGACACCAGCTGGTTCATCACAGGTCCAGTTTATTGAAGAAAGCATCAAACACTTATACAGCAAATAATAACCTTATGAATATTCTGTAATTCAAGCAATCTATTGGTTAAACTATGCCATGAACTCTTCCTCATTCCTTAGGAGTTACATCTCTCTTTTCTCATGTCTCTTTCACCATTTGTTATTATACTACAGCTAGGCCCAAGGACATACTATGTAGCAGGTGCAGGACTTGGAATTAGCCACGGTTTTGTACTTTTCCAGTCTCTAGCCAGCCAAACTCCCAACAAATTTCTAGGAAAGGAGTTTTCTTGCAGAGGGAAATTTGGAGCAGACCCTGGACACACCTTTGGCTCTGTCCCGTGGGCACAGGTCCAGCCTCTGACCTTGGTGCTGTTCTGCCACCCCTGGGGACAGAGCCACCCCCAGCAGAGCTCATCCTCTGGGTGCTGTCTGTCTGTCTGTGCTGCTGGCCAGGCTGGTTTATCCCAGGGAAAACCTGCTGGAAAGCCCAGAGCCAGGGGAACAGGGAAACTTTGTTTGTAGCACATGCAGGGAGTGGAGAATCCTGCCAGGAACTCCACAGGACCGCTCTGTCAAAGGGGACAGGGAAGAAGAGAAACTTGGTTTGGCAGAGACATGCACAATACCCAGCCACAAAAAAGGGCATGGAAATTCCTTATCCCAAGGAATAAACCTCTGTAGATGTCAGCCCACAGCTGGAGGGTGGGAATTAGATGGGAGCAGGGCTTGGAGCAGGGCTGGGAAGGACTCGCTCTGTTTAACCCCACGATGGGAGGCTGGGAGGAGCTGTCTGATTTTTCCCCTCCCGTGAAGGGTGAACTGCCAGGGGAGGGGGGTGACCTAAGGGAATGCTGGCTCTGGAGTGACTTGGCCCCAGCTGGGGAGGGATTCAGGCTGCAAACAAGGAGGGAGCCCAAATGGGGAGGAGAATGGGGCTGTGCTGGGGGGTCCTGTAGGAAACAGCCCGGGATTTATTCCTTGTGACACACAGCTGATCCTGGGCACCTTCCTGTGAGCTCTTCTGCCAGAGCTGTGGGCTGAGAAAAACGGGATGGAGGGAGCCCAGGTGCCTTCCCTGCGCTGGTGGAAACTGTCCCTGCCATGGCAGGGAAGGGGAATGAGAGGGGTTTGAAGGTCCCTCCCACCCCAGACCATTCCAGGGGTTCAGGATTCTATAGAGAACTATTAGTTGGATTACTACTGAAGCACCAAACCAAGCTCTGGAGCAGAGAAAGAAAACCTGGGATGTTGCACCTAAAATATGCCAAACTTAAAGCCTGGCTGCAGCATTAAAGAACTCCAGGGAAAAGGAGCAGAAGTTTCTTCAGGAAAGAGAAAATTTCCATGCTCTTGTCAGCACAAAATAGATGCTATAAAACAAATAAGATAAAACAGTGATCTGCAGCTCCTTAGAGATTAAATTCAAGGTTGCACAAGCCCCAATATTCCTGCTAACAAGTGCCATTTAGTCCTTACCTACATGTTTGTTTTCATGGATTGTTTTGTTCTTTTTTTATTTTTTAAAGAAAGAAAGAAAACAGCTAAAGAGCACTGGGGGATTTATTCATTGTCCTTGTCTGCAAGGACACCAGAAAATTTATAGCAGTTTCTATAACATCTAAAATCTTTAGCAAAACACATGCATTTCCTTTTTCTTTTTTGACATTAATAAATAACAGATAAAGGAAATGTTCTAAAGTAAGGATGTTCCATCAGACTGGGAAAAAACTGTCTAATTAACCACAGTAAGACACCCTGTGAAGAACTTCAGAAATTTGAAAGGCAAAACCAATATTCATTGGAAAAACCCCAGAAACAAATGTGTGGTTATGGATGATTCACTGTCCCCTAAAGGACAACAGGGCCACCTGTCAGGACACCAGTGGATTGTGCCAAATATTTCATTATATTGCTTACTTGCACTACTGAAAACACAAGTTTTATCTCATTATTTGAGGTTCTTGGGTTCATTACAAGGCTCAGTTTTATCCCTGCGCTGTAAAAGGGGCACAAATAAAACCTCCCACAGAAGCAAGCCCTGGTTTATCTGGGGTTTAAGTTTCAGAACTGTTGAATATTTTTGCTGTATCACTGTCTTTTTTTTTTTTTTAATACTCAGGGCACCTTCCTTTTCCTGACTGATCTCTTGTTCTTCCTGGATGATAGATGAAATTCCGTATTTTCCCTCATGATATCCAACATAAACACAAGAACATTTGGATTTGTTTGCAGTTACCAGCTACAAAAGCCAAAGGCCAAGACTGATATCTGGGCTTTACAGAAGGAAAAGGTGATTCCAGTGCAAATTAGCACCAATTCAGTTTTAAAAGCAGAGGAACTCAGAATAAGCTCACTGAAAAATCTGTTTCCAGCTTGCACTGGAAATAACACCCAATATTCAGTAGAGAAATCTTGTTATCAACTTGCAATACTCCCAGGCTGTGTTTGAATCTGAGATTTTGATGGCCTTTATTTTTATCAGTGCTTTGCTGACCACATTAAAGTTTTCTGCACTATTGTGCAAACACAGGGGAGACAGAGCCATAAGAGGCTTGGTTAATGAGGAAATTTAATTTATTTTGTAGCTGCCCCACAGATGAATTGAGGGTAAGACGGCAGCTTGTTTTTTTCCAGGAACTGTAGTAGCACTCTGTGTGCCTGGGAATAATCAGAAAATTGTTTAGGTTGGAAAAGTCCTCTAAGATCATCCAAGAGCTGCCAAGCCCTCCATCAAACCATACCCCCAAGTGCCACACCTATGTGGCTTTTAAATAATTTAAAAATTCTACATAATTTCAATAATAATTGAGCTTGAGCTTGGGCTCCTTCCCAGGCTGGGCTGTGCCAGTGTCCAGGGCTGCCTGGCACAGAGGAGCAGGGGTGTGTCACCAATACCAACAAGTGTCAATGTGCTCCTGATGGAATGAGCCCACCCTGCAGAGGGAATGGGCAGGGAAAGGACAGCCAGCCCATGGGAAAGGGAATGGGCAGGGAAAGGACAGCAGCCCATGGGAAAGGGAATGAGCAGGGAAAGGACAGCAGCAGGTAGGAAAGGAGCCCTGGCTGCAGGGCTGACCTTCCTGCCCCTCTCCTTGGCCCATAGAGGAACCTCCCCTGTCTCACCTGGCTGTCCCTGGCCCTGTGTGGCACAGGAGAGCTCCGAGTGGTGCTGGCAGGGTGAACCCACCCACAGAACAAAGAGCTGCTCCTGGCTCTGGATCTGGCAGGGAGCAGCTCCCTCCCTTCCAAAGCTTCAGCCAGGGCTGATTCCCAGCCAAGATCCAACAAAAAGCTGTTTGGGAATGTCTTTGTACTCCTGCTGACCTACCCATGGTCACTCTGGCTGTGCTTTGCTTTCAAAGAAAGGCCAGTAATTACTGGTGGCAATAATTGTGGCACTGGGCAGGCAGGAAAGCAAAATACAGAGTTTCTCCAAAGCTTCTCTAGGCCTTCCTAAACCTCCTAAAAGAAAACCCAAATAAATAACATTCCCAGAGATGCCTCAGCTCCTGACTCACTCCTAGCCTGATGTTCATTCCTCACTTAGGATTGTGCAGTGGGGTTTGCAGGCCAGAGAATTAACAAATCTTGTTTAGCTTTCAATTTCACTATCTCTGTCACAGTGCACTTTTGCTGGCTGGAACTTCCAGAAGCCAAAATCTGGCATCAGGAACTGCAATCACTGGCCTGGGAAGTCACATAAGCCCAACTCTCTAAGGATCATTTTTCTCTTTTTTTTTTTTTTTTTTTTTTTGAAATGGGAATTCTGGTAGAAACAGCTGAAATGGATGACTTAAAAATTTTGGCTACTTAAAAGTAATTATTTAATCAATTTTGTCTAACTCCACCGGCCATTAGACCCTGTTTTTGGGGAAGCTGTAGCAAAGCACCACACTCCTCCTTTCAGGCTGCATGAGGCCCTTCCCAAGCAAGGGAAGATGCAGTGCCTCTTTTTCTGTCCCAGCTTCCCGGATCCTGGGACAGATCTATCAAGTGAAGCTGCTTTGATCAGTCCAAATTCCCTTTTTGGAACTCATCCAGGGCAGTACTCTACACTTGGCCTCCAGATCGATCAACTCTTGCTCTTTTCCTCTGCCCATGGATTAATGTCTCACTTTGTCCTTCACCAAGGGACTCTGCAGCAGCTCCTGTAGAAATGTGCTCAACGTGAGAGGAATTTGAAGCAGCTTCTTCAAATTTATTACAAATCCAGCTCCACACCACAAGTATCCTGCTGATAGATATGGATGGGACTGCAGCCTGAGTTTTGGGGGCTCCACATCCCTTTCTGACACCTGCAGCAAGGGGAGGAGTTCCTGAACTGCACCCCAGCAGGAGCTGACCTGGAGCATTCAACATCCAAAGGCTGCCCTGGAAAAGCTCCTGGTGCAGACTGGATTGTCTCAGAAAATCACAGGTGGCTTCAAGTCTGCACTTGCAAAGCCAAACCAGCACTTGGGAATGCTCCCTGAGCTTCACTTGGTGATTTCCCCTGACTCCTGCTCCTCCTTCCTTGGGGAAAAGTTAAAAAAAAAAAAAAAAAAAAAAAAAAAAGCAGCAACCCAGTTTGATTGATTCTTGCTATTGAATATCTATTTAAATCAAAAATCAACAGCCAGCAGCAGATTGGACAGCCATGGGTGTCTCATGACAGAATTTCTCCACTCCATGCAGTCTTCTCCAGGAGGTGAGGCAATCCATGAACAACAACTAGCATTAATCATCAGCACCACTAAAGAATCCAAAAAAGGCTGCTGGGATTTTCTTCCTCGACATTTCCAGCAGTGCATCAAGCACCAGATTCCCAGAGAAGTTCAGGGCTGGAACTGTAAAATCTGGACCTTCCTGCCAGCAGGACTGAGAGGAGCAAGGCCTTGGGAACAACCCACCCTGCCAGGAACAAGAGCAGAACAGCTTTAAAGGGATGGAAAAGTTTATTTGATGTAACCCATATCTGTGCTTGTGTTTGCAAGAGCAGCCAGTGCCCTGATGCCACCAGCATTCCCAAAATCCAGGAGCAGCCACAAACCCTGCAGCCCTCTGGTGTTTTTAGCAGAAGTAACAAGCACGTAAAACAAAAGCCTGATGCTGAGATTTTTCAAAAGAAAATTTAAAAATATTCCATGCAAATGGTTCAAAAAGTTTATTGAATATTTAATTTACAAAAATCATATCCCTATGAGGTGTTCTAAAATTGGATAAAATAAACTGCATATAAAACCCAACCCTAGTAATGCAAATACAACACAGATATGAGACCATGGAAAGGAGAAAAAAATAGTAGTAATAATGACACACATGTGACATTCATGAAGGATTGTCCCAACCATCCAAGAACTGGTTCAACACGATGCCTTCTCCCTTGACACTCTGTACAATTCACCATTTTGTACAGGCCTTCCATATTCCATTGGTCCAAACTGAGATCTGATAAGAAGTCTTTGCCTTCTCTCTTGGCTTCTACACCAGATTTGACATTTTCCTTTTGATCAGAAGGTGGAAACAGACAGTACAGACACTGAACATGTGCACTATTGGATGCAACTTGCTATCTTTGGTAGGGACCCTAAATCTGCAGTGGTCAGCTTTCTACAGTGACAGGAATTTCAGTTTTGGCAAAAAAAAAAAAAACCAAAAACCAAACCAAGGTTTAATTGTGTTGTTTAGTAGAACAGTACTGGCAGTTTCTCTTGAACATAGAAAAAAAAAAAGTCTCTTGTCTGGTTTAAAAATGGGGATCATTTACATGGGTCTCAAATTCAATCATTAACATTCCTTGACTTGAAAATGGTTCCATAAAATGTCACTACTGCACAGCAGGCCCTTCCTTCCTTCCTTGTGTGAGCAGGGATGCACTGCACACAGAACACAACTGCAATCCCACCCCTCCTGCCTTTTCCTCCCATTTAAAGCAATGGGAATATTCCTGCAGATCTGGATGCCAGTTTCCTTCTGAACAAGCAGGAATCTCTTTGGGTGACTTAACACTTGCACAGTAACTTTTCCAAGTTTTCCCTCTGGGAAAAGAGGAGGGTGAAGCAAAAACAAAAGGGTGAAGGAATTCGGGACAATCAGTGCTAGAGAGTTTGCAGCCCTCCTCTGGGATAACATGAACAGGAGGAGCAGGACCAAGAAAAAATAATTAAAAAAGAAGAAAAAAAATTAATTTAAGAGCCAAAGAAACTCCACTTTAAAGGAGAAGGAAAAAGTACCAGACTGTTTCCTTCATAACATTAATATTCCATAAATATTGGGCAGTATTTGATTAACTGCAATTGTAAAACATTTTCTTCATTTTTTTCAAGCACTATCTGGAAAAGAAAACAAAAAAAGGAAAGAAAAAAAGAAAAGGAAAAAAAAGAAAAGGAAAAAAAGGAAAAAAAGAAAATCACCAACTCTGCACCTCCCCAGTCCTCTCCACTTGGTGGAAATGCAAACAGCCTGCATAGCCATGACCTTCTCAGCTGCAAACGCTTCGTGGAAGACTAACTAGACTCGAACACTTGACTAAATCTGCTCACTTAGGAGTAAAACATGCAATATTACAGCAGACAGCTACCTGTCCTCCAAAAGGCTTGGCTAATTTGGCAGAGAAGAAACGTTCCCAGATGAAAATAAATCCCAAGAGCCTCGGTGAAAGACAGAGCAGTTACAATATATTAGCGATTTCTGTGGCCTAAGTGTTTTAAAAAGCATCAGCAAAGTATTAAATATAAAAGCCATATGCATATACCCCCTCCATCCTCGGGAAAGCCTCGTGGTGTCCGTAGTGTGAGCAGTGGTGTGTGGGCTGGGGAATTAAGGCAGGAGCAGCAGCAGGGGTGCCTACTGCCGGAGCTCCACGTAGTTGGCGGGGAAGAGGCCGTAGCGGCCCTTGCAGACCCCGCGCCACCAGCCGTCGTCGATCATCTCGATGTTGGTGATGATGTCGTCGGGGTCGAAGGAGATCTCGTCGTCACCCGCTGCAGGGAGAGCCCAACGGGGTCAGCACCCGCCCTGCCAAGGGCTCACCAAGCCCCAGCACTGGGCTGGAAGAGCCTTTTGGAAATTGCCACCAGGGCCACAAACAGCGCCCGGTAATTTGCAACGCGCACCCAGAAATTTGCAATCTGCGCTCTTGTTAAACCCCCAAATCCCTGACTTTTCATTTGCCACCACAAGAGACATAGAAAGGCATAGGAAAAATCCAGATTTATCTCATGCAGAGCACAGTTTTCAAAGCCAAAGGGTGAAAACAAGAGGTTTGCTCACCAGCTTGGTAATCATAAAGGGCTATGGCTGTGATCCCAAGTTCATTTTCATACTCATCATACGTGTTTTCTTCTGAAGAGAGGAGGGGAGAACAATTAAAACATGAAGTACATTTCCACCCTCAGTTTTTTTCTGTGGTGCTGCTCCTTCAGTTGCACTGCTAACCCACACAGGAAGCAGGCAACAGCCCATGCTAGGTTTCAGCAGTGCTGACATTCCTTCTGCATGGACTTACTCCCTCAATCACGCACAACTGAAGCATGAAAAGAAGCATTTACAGGAGACACTGAGTATGGGACTACATAAAACCAATCAGCCCTGTACTGCTTCTGTAAAATGTGACAGGACAGCTGAGCTCAAGATCACTGTGTAAGACAATAATTAATACAAGTGGTGGCATGCTGGGGGGGCAGAAAGGGGCCTGCTTAAAATTCCCAGGTTTTTGTACCAGAGCAGTTTCATCCTTCACAGCTCATTTAATAACTGGAAGAGGTGAGAAAAAAAACGGGAATTCAAAAGAATCTTACTCTTGCAGCTTCATAGATCCCTACTCCACTCCCTCACAGGAACAGAACCCAACACTTCAACATCAAACTCCAAGAATTGTTGATTGGATTTTTTTCCTGGTGCAGCACACGTTTAATCTCTAGCTCAGTGCTTTCTTCTCATGTTGAGCTACATTCCGCAGGGTGGGAATGGCTACCCCTGAATTTCTTTTTGAACTGAGACCCTGGAGAGCACTGTAATTACTCCAACATCATCTCACAAAAGTTAACTAACTTCAACACCTTGCTGCAGCCATTTATTAATTTCCTAATTAAAGTTTGCTGGTGGGGAATGTAGAAAGTCTCACTGGACTGAGAGTTCAGCAAACCAGGACAGTGTGCTATCAGCACAGCTGCTCATTAAGCTCTTGCACCAGGAAATAATCCCTCTCCAAAGGGTTTGCTGTGAGACACAAACCTGCTTGGTAGTGGTCTGCAGCTCCTGCCACCTCATAGACGGTCTCAGGCTCGTACTCGGCCTCCCTCTGGCTCACTGCCTCCTGGTATTCGGGCTGCGCCGCTTTGTAGCCAGCCTCTGGCTCCTGGGCAGCAGGGTAGGAGGGGCTGGAGCTCTTGTAGGCTGACCCTGCCTCGTAGGAAACTGCATCCTGCAGGGAGACAGGGGAGCGCTGTCAGGGCTTTGTGAGGAGATCACAGGATCAGGATCAAAGCCCACATCCCAAAGGAATCCCAGCAAACCTCATAGACCGGGCTGGAGGGCGCCTTCTGCTCTGCCACCTGCACCACAGGAGAGGGTGGTGGGGTCTGCTTCTTGGCTTTGGCTTGCTCCTAAACCCAGGAGAAAGGAAAACTTCAGTGCAGCTCAGCCACTGATGAGGGGACCAAGAAACAACCCTTCAGAACGAAGGACAGGCAATACATCCTGCAATGAACTGCTCAAGGTCACAGGACTGGGCTGAGAAATGCAGCACAGCAAAAGGAAAAAAGGGAAGAAACAAAACCCCCATGGCACATATGCATGCCAGTGTTTAAAAACAGCCCCAGAGTTGTCTGGCCCATCTCCAGAGGAGCTGCAGGGCTTTGGTGTCAGTGTATTCATTCTGCTCATCAGCTGGCTGGGCCTCGTGTCCCCTTTCAGGCTGAGTTTAAAGAACCTGAAGCCCACACGTGTTCTGGGGGCACAGCTGATGAACGGCCTTTGGTGAGAAATGGCTGTGAAGCTCTGGCAGGTGTGCAAAACATCCTGCCAAGGCAAAGGACTGAACAGCTCAGACAAAAGTGGGCCCTACAGTGACAGTCAGGATTCCAGTGTTCAGAGGAATTAATAAATGTGGTAGAAATAACAGCAGTACTGCTTTTGTGTTCTGAGACACAAAGAACATGGATCTGTTCTGGCACTCAAGTGCCTCATGCTTCTCTCAAGTGCCATCCCATCAGTGAATCACAGGGCAATTGCACAATCATTGGAAAGCCACTCATTAGGGAGGCAGGACGTGGAAATGCAAGAAATCCTGTGTTGCTAACGTGACACAAAACAAGGTAACTATTTCAACAGGTAACTTTCATTTTGCCTCTCTTTACCACAGGTGAAGAGTAAACCATGAATCCAGGGCCAAACTGTCTTTTTCATTGAAAAAAAGGAGGAGAGGATGTGTGCAGTGGGAATCTGTGCACTCCAGCAGTTTAGGCCCATCAAGCTCTAACACCCCAGAGGATTCTCAGGAGATGGCAGTACAGAGATGTAGTGGTAGGACTCTCGCAAAAAATTCTTCCTTTCCTTTGCTTGTCACATCTCAAAAAAAAAATACACCCAACAAAGAAAGCAAAGCGTGTCTTGAGAGCAGAGCCAGCTTTGAAGACAATTCAAAGCTCAGTGCTGTGCTTTCTGGGAAAAGTCTCTCCTGATGCAAACCCTCCCTCACTTTTAAATCCTAGAGATGAAATATAAAAAGGCACCAACAAAGTGAGTATTAGAAGTCAAACCTAAGTTTGGGGACAAATTAAGCAGCATCAATCCATTAATGATAGCAAATGTGGCAACAGTTTGACTAATTTGTCCTAGGAAATGGGTCTGCAGTCCAGATTATAGTTTAGGGTAGACACAGTGTAATTGCCATAAAAATTTAAATTGCATGGTTCCCCTCAGGCTGGGTTTTGTTCCATAGTGAAATGCTCCATGTGAAAGAGCATCCTGCCTCTTTTTGCAAGGCAGCAGAGCACAGTGAAATCATGAGGCAGCACTGACTCAACCCAGGCATCAAAGAAGAGCTCCCTGAGCACTCTTTGCCTGCGTGACATTTGTGAAAAGCAAACCAGAACAAGGATTGCCACCAAGCAGGGCTCTGGCAGGAATGCAGTCCATATGTACATCCCATTGTGGGAGGCTGTATGCCCACATATGCTCGGGAAGTGAAGAAGTTCAGTGACAGAAATAAAGTTCACTCCAGTCAGAGCCCATCCCTGCCCTTGGCACTCCCTGTGGATGCTGTGGATCACATCTCTGCCCTTCTCCTGCTCTGCCTGGGAGCAAGGGGCAGTGCCAGCAGAGCCATTTCAGCTCCCCTCAACCTCATCCCCCTCTCTCTGTGTCTGCAGAATCCCACAATTAACCATGGAGATGTTCAGGCTGTAAGAACATTAATCATCTGGTTACAGGGAAATCTAAATACCAGCTTTGGGGGAAAAAAACTTCAAATGTGTCCAGGCAACAGAATCTTTGATGAAGCACAAGAAAAATCCAGCAAAATGGCTTGGATTTAACCCACACTCACAGCAAAAATACCAGCAGAGAAATAACATAATTACTGAGATAACAAAGTAATTAAACAAAAAAAAGACAAAGCAATTAAGGTCCCTTCCAATCCAAACCATTCCATAACCTCTTCCTCTCCCAGCTTTTCTCCAGCACAGTAAAGAAACCCCAGGAGTGTTTGGGGAAGATACTAAAAGTCCACGTGGAGGACAGGCAGCATGAGAATGATGCACAGAGGATGAGCTCCCATTCAGCTCGTGACACATTTCTGCATTGAACATATGCTCACACTGCACAGCGTGGGGCCAAAAGGGAAAATAGGTGATAAGCTGAGAGAAAAGGGGAAAACAAGAAGAAATAAAAAACCAATCTCTTTAGAGGAAGAGAGCCTACCAGGCAGTCTTTCGTACTCTTAAAACAAATTAATTGCATCAAGCCTTAGTCTCCTGTAACACAAACTAATACAAACAAATATGCAAATTCCATAAGGCAGATAAGATACAGTTTCTGACTAAACATGTCCTGGAATTATCTTGCTTATGAATAACACAAAAATCATGAAGCTTTTACCTGTACCAATGCAAAGTCAATTTTTTTAATTCCCTAACTAAGATTCAACTGACATTTGGAAGATTATCTTCTCCTGATTTCCTGGCTGTGTGTTATACCACCTCCATCTCCCAAAACACTGATCCCAAAGGAACAGAATCACCAGCTTTCACATGCAGGGCATTTTGGGGACCCCAGAACTCTCCCCTCATGAGCTCCTCCGTGCCCAAAGGGAATGTGGGACTGCCAAAAGGCAGAAGGACAGGAGGAAAAGGCCAGGCTGGAGTCAGACACAGCTGAAGCACAGGCACAAACACACACCTGGAGCTTTAAAGGCCAGCTGGGAAGAAGGAGCCTTTTCTCAAAGATTCCCTTTTCTCCCAGCACTGCACTGAAAGCAGGCTGCTCCAATGGGATTTGAATGTTACTGACCTCCAGTTTCCTCCGAGCCTCCTCCTGCTCCTGCTTCTCCCTGGCCATTCTCTGGGCTCTCTCAGCCTCTGCCTTCCTTCGGTCCTCCTGCTCCTTCTCCTTGGCCAGGTTCTCAAAGTTAGCTCGGATGCTGCTTGTTTTATTGGCAACTGCAACAGGGGAAAGAACTCAAGTCAAATCATGGTTCCATAAAAAGCAGCCTGGAATGAGTTTTTGCTACAAATTTCTGCTTTTCTGCCCTCTGAGTTTATAGTTCAGTCAGGAAAGTCCTTCTATCCCTCTTTCTTCCTCTCCCTTCCCAGCTCAAACCTCTTGCACATCTCATTTCTCTTCCGAAAATCCTCTGTAATGCTTCTCCCTCCTCTCCTTCATGGTACAGGCCCCACCACTACCCAACACAATTTATTCTCCCTTATTCCTTCCTTATTCTCCTTTCCTTAAGTCTGATGAGCCTCAAGAGAAAAAAACAAACTGGAACAAAGCAAAACCACCTCTAAAGGAAGTAGGAGAATATCTGAGGTGCTAAAGAGCTGCAAATACAGCAGTTCTCTCTGGATGACCTTTACTCAGCACTGCTACATCAATAATCCAGGATTTTGGACATAATCACCTCCAAAGAAAGGATTTGGGGCCAATGCCTTACCAGCTTCTACTGGCTTGGTCTTCTGATAAGTTGATGATGGTTTCTCTATATCTTCGAAAGTTGCTGCATTCTATCAGTAAGGACAAAAAGGATACATGTAAAAACCCCCACAAATTCATGAGGACATTCACACAGCCTCAACCTGAGATATTTTACTGTGGTATTGTCCCTAAGGCTTTTAGCAGAACATCAAAACCAAATCAGGAAGGATCAAAACTTTACAAACAGAATAATCCTTTCTGCAAGTCAAGCTGGAAAGAATTAATCTTAAGGGGCAGTTCTGAACACATCAAAATCCTATTAATTAAAAATAAAAAAGTTTATGAGTGACTCATCAGAATTAAAAAGAAGGCAATAAAAATACATTGTGTAGCTGTTGCTGATCTAATCCACATAAGCTGGCATCAGCTCTGTGTGTATAAATTTGCTTCTTAAAGGCTTAGAAAAGCACAAAACTCTGCCCTTAGACTGGAGAAGTGTCCAGAAATAGAGAGCTGAGCAATGCAGATCTAAGCAGGTTGTTCTGCCTCATGGTCAGAAGCCATGGCTCTTTGAAGCAACTTACCTTGTCCATCCGATCCTTCTGGACACCATACTTGCCTCCAAATCCTTTGGAATAATCTAAAAGCAGGAGAAAAAAGGTCAGAGCAGGGAGTTGGGTGTCCCTACCCCCTTGCTGCCAAATGCAAACAGCCACCTCAGGTGCAAAGAGCCATTTCAGCCTCATGCACAGCCACAGTGACAGCCAGCAGAGAAAATGCAGAGAGGACACAGAAGCCCAGGAGCCCTCAGGAAGAGCAGCAAGGACAGACTGTGAGCCCACATGCACTCCCTGAGTGAACAGAGCTGAGGACAGAACAGGTATCAAGCAAGGAGTAAGGGAGGAGCCCTCCTGATGCATCACTTCAGTAACACAGCCTTTGACAGCACCAATTCTGAGCCCTCTGCAGGGATCAGGGAGCCTGAGCCATTTTGCTTTGCTCAGAGGAGTCTTCAGTGACCACAGAGGTGTTTTGGTTTTGGCTTTTTTTTCCCTCTTTGTGAATGGCAGGAAAATGTAACAATTTTCTCTTTCCAGTGGTTTTGGTTGAGATACTCAGCTGGTGAACATTAAAGCCGTTGGTGGCAACTCCTGCTCTACACACAGAAAGGGGAAATTACACAGGCCAGCTTTAGCTGCCTAAGCAACTCACCAGCAGAGGTGGCTGTGCTATCCCATACCAGCCCTGAGCTGCACACTCTTCCTCCCAGCTGCTGCTGCCCTCAGCACTCGTCACACTCCCAAATTCACTCCCAGTGACACCGATAAAAACAACCAACAAACCCAGACAGGAGGAGGTTTCTGCTCTCATGGGAACGTCTGAGGAGCACCAGAGCAGCACAACAGCAGCAGCAAGAGTGTGTGACTGGAAAAAGCCCTCTTTGTGGTGTGTGTGAGCTGTAGGAATGTGCCCTTACACTGCCCATGTTTCCTATCCATCCCTGGAATCCATCTCTTCTCCTCTCAGCCCCCAAACCATTGGCTCTCCCTGCCAGCCATTGCAGTGCTTGCACTGGGGCTCTGAAAGTCTGATATGTGTCACTAGAGCACAGGGAAATGCCAGCTATCAATGAACAACCTCATTTTCTTCAGCTTTGGAGGTATTTTCAGCCAGAATAAATATACTACACTTACGTTTTCCAGCTCCAGACTCCTCACTTTAAGATAATGGAAAACCAGGAATTCATGGGTTGCACCCCAACTATTTCACAATGAATAAACAGAGCATTATAACAGCATTTGCTCACCCAAGAACAAACATTCCCTACTTCTTTCAAAGACTACAATAATTTTTAAATGATCTTGCCACAGCCCATTTCTTGTTAATGGTTACGTGCGTGGTTGTTATCTGAATCTTTTTCCACGAATTTACCCAGGCAAAACTTTATGTTTAGTCTACAAATCTGATTTCATTAACATCATACTAACAATAATGTCATTATTCCCCTGCATGTACAGCTACAACTAATTGAGGACTTTGCAGAGCTGTTGACTAAACACTGGGTGTTTCCTGAATACAGGTTTGCTTGAGGTAATATTTTAAGGGTAGAATAAAGAAAAGAGCTGGATCATGGAAGAGCAGAAGCGCAATAGTGTGTCTGCACATTCCTGGCATCGATCTGCTCAGAACTATTTCAGACTGTGTGAGAAGTGGCTGCACTGGTAAGAAAGTAACAAGTGAAAACGGTGCCTTGTTGAGATTCATGCTTGGCTAGTTTCTCCTTGTAATCAAACCCCACAGCAGATGGGTCCTGCCTTTCTGTCTGCACACCAAATTTCCCTCCGAAACCACTCTTATAGTCTGAAAAAGCCACATGGGATACGTTAAAACCAAGGCAGGGAAACAAAGTTCAGTCAGAGACATTCAAAATAATTTTTGCAATATTTTCAATTATCAGCAATTTTGGATGGTGAAAAAAAAGAAATACATCAAGACACTTCTGCAAAAGTAAATTGAAAAAAATCTCAACTTGAGATGATTTATCAGATATAAGAACACCGTTCTGAAGTCACAGAAAAAAAGCATTTCTCAACATTTTTCATCCATACTGCATAATGCACTTGCACTTGATCAAAGGTATGAACACAGGTACACAGATAATTTGTCCATCCAAACAAAACAACAACAGATACAAGAGAACAAACAAAATAAACACCAAAAGAGTACAAGAGAAATGAGCTTCCCTCATAAGGGTGGTTAACATTTGTACAGAGAGCTGACTTTTAAAGAGGTGTGAAGATGGGCCCCACAGAGACCACCCTCCAGATTTCCTTAAAGGAAAGAGGAATGTTCTGCTGCCACACAGCTTGAGGGAGAAAAGGTTTCAGCTAAGAGCTGATCATTCCCTATTGCTGCCTAGGGAGCAGCTATTTACATCTATATATATAATTATTTATATAAATATTTATGTGTACTATAAAATGAGGGATGGCACAGAAAAAAAGAGATTCAGGTAATCCTCTCACAACAAATCTGCTGGAGCACCCAACAGAACAATATTAATTTCATTACTTAAAAAAATATTTTTAAGAGCAGTGACAGGCAGAGGGCTGAGGCTGCATTTTACAGGAAGTTGGATTTTTACTGTGAACCAAATATTTCGCAGGAACAGGTAGCCCACAGGCCACAAAAATGATCAGCAATTGATTTTAGACTCTTCCTGCATGGAAATAGGGATATACACAACAGAACTCAGAAGGAAAAATTTATTTGCGGAAAGGAATTCCTAACCTGTGGTTTGCACAGCTCAACTGAAAAAAAAGAAAATAATCCAGCATACCTGCAGGCCCATAAAGGAAAAATTTAGTCCTGAGGCTGGACTTTGAGGGGCTGGGTGTCAGCTGTGCCAAAGCTGCTCTGCAGCACCCAACAACAGCAAAACCGGACACAGGAAAGGAGCCCCATGTCAGCTCCTGTGGGGCTGTGCCCAAAGGCACCAGGGCAGGGCTCACACAGGCAACAGGAGGGCAAAACGAGGGCAGGCAGCAAGAACAGAAGGGGCTGAGGGCTGAGGTACCTTTCTGGGACTCGTGCAGCTGCACCTTCTCCTGGTGGTCCCAGCCAAGGGCACACTTGTCTTGTCTGTCTGTCTGCACGCCAAACTTGCCTCCAAAGCCCTTTACATAATCTGTGAAGTTTTCAGAAAACATTGCAATTTGTAGCTGCAAATGGCATTTAATAAAAAAATCCAGGAATATGTTAGGGGATAAGCTGCCCCTGTTAATAATACATTCACTTATTTAAAGGTATCCAAAATCTGCACACACATGGGGTAAACACACATTTACCACAAAAACAAACCCCAAACAAACTAAAAACTCCCACCCAAAAAAACCCCAAAGTATTTTTCCCAGGTTTTAAAGGATCAGAGCTACTATTTTTAAAGAAGATGATAAAAACCTTTCTGTGATTCATGTTTTTCCGTTTTGCCTTGATATTCAAAGCCAACAGCACTTTTATCCACTTTGTCCTTGTCAACACCGTATTTACCTCCAAAGCCCTTGGAATAATCTAGAGATAAGAGGGAAGAGTTTTGTTTGTAAGTGTTCAGCAACAAAACCATCACCTTGAGAAACTGTGATAATCAGGGCTGCCAGCACTGCGCTGTGTTTTAAAAGAAGCACTGACACCCACAGCTAAACTTGATTTCAGACACTGAAGTCAGAAATCCTTCAGAACACATTCTCCAGGATGGAAAATAAAACAGCATTTTGCTGGGCAACGCCAGCAGTTCAGCTGCCTGACTCCTTGGTAAAATTCTGAAGACACTTATGGGGAAGTGAACTTCAAAACCCACATCAGCAACAGCCTGGATGCTTTTAAACACCCCCTGCTCCTTGTCAGCGTTTCTAGAGTTCAAACACTTCTTTGGGACAAACAGAAAACAGATGGTAAAAGTGTCACCATTTTTCCATTAAATGGTCAATTTTTGATTAGATATGTATAGAAACTTAAGCAGCAACACAACATTAATTCTAAACGCTGTTAAGTGTTTTAATCCACAAACAGTTGATTCTTTTAGAAGCACTTCTTTGTGGTGATTAAGCTGCTCACAGTCTGGCTACTTTGATTTACAGATTTTCAAAAGGAGCTGTAAAAAACCCCAGACAAACTTGTGTGCCCTAGACCATCCCTTAAAACCAGGCAGATTTTTTTGGCCTTTTTTTCCCCAGAAGTTGAGGTTTTCAGCAACATAAATTTTACACAGCATTACCTTTCAGCAGGTTAGGAGTGCAAGAGGTGTAAAACACGAGTATTTTACAACATGGGCTATGGGCAGTGCCTACAGCACTAGGGAAGGAGCCTGCTAACACATGTTATTATTCACTATTCACCCTTCTGGGAGTCGTGTTTCTCAGTTTTCCCCTGGTAATCAAACCCCACTGCACTCTTGTCCACTCTGTCAGCCTGTACTCCGTATTTTCCACCAAAACCACTTGAGTAGTCTGCATTGAGAGTAAAGCACAATAAAAACAGCATGAAAGCAACTTGTCATGGATACAGCACAGCCTAGCAATTGAGGGGAAAAACAAGTTATTTCAGAACTCAAGCATTATGAGGGCTTTAGCACATAAAATTCAGTTTAATTTTAAACATAAGATAAGCAACAGTCCTACAGCTTATGATGGTTCCCTTTAATTTTTTTCCCTATTTCCAACAGGGTGCAATACAGCAAAGAACAACTCCCAGTCTTCCTGACATGCCCCTGAACCTCATTTCAGAAAGAAAAATTAGACTCCTGACTCCACTATTTCTGTGTCTTAAAACCTCATCAACTCATGAAACTGCTAGGAAATTCATTTTTTCCTCCTCTGTTCCACCAAACCCACTATTTGATTCATTGGGAATGTCATGCAGAGGTCCCACTAAAGGAGGTACTTCCCCCACAGTGAAAGAATCTGCTCAGTTTTTTATAGAAGACGTGCCCACCGAGGCGACACCTCCCCACTTTACCTTTTTGGGAGGGATGCTTCTCAGTTTTGCCCTGATATTCAAACCCAACAGCTGACTGGAAGAGAAATAAAATGACAACTGTGACAGGGTTAGGCATTAGGAGAAAAACTGCATGCACCTCAGTTGACACAGAGTACAGTAAGTTCCTGTGTCTCTCCATACTGCTCTGACCTTCTGGATTGGGAGCACAAATACCTCTGTAACTTATGGGCCATATTCATTTCCAGGCAATTCAGTGCATGTGTTCATGGCCAGGGTTTTGCCCTCCTTTGCCAAGGCAAATTGTGCCAGCAGCACACTCCAGCCTGGCCTTGCCAGGTCCAGCAACTCAGTATGACAGAAATCCAGCATTTCCATGCAGGGATTGTTACACAGTCTTGGAACAAGATATCCTGGCCAGTAGCTCATGCTGTGATACAGGACAAACCATCCCCAAACATTCTACAGTGTTCACACTGACCTTGTCAAAGAACACAAAAAAGTATATTTTAACATCTCTTTTAGGGTTTCTTTTCAATTCATCTCAAGTTCCCATGAGGGCTTTTTTCTACTCTGCTTTAAACAGCAATTTATCTCCCTAACAGTCAGTGTTAGCTTCTGCTAAACTTCAAAAAGAGCAGGAAGAGCAGCCCACACCAGCATCCTAAGGCACTGGAATTCTGCAGTTTTATGTACAAAAGGAAAAAATCAACCACTGTGGGTAGCTGCAGGAGGAGATGAAATCACTCACCTGATCAACTCTGTCGGTTTGTACTCCAAACTTGCCACCAAACCCTTTCACTGAATCCACTTGGGAGCAATGCTTAGAGAGTTTGGATTGGTATTCATGTCCAACAGCTGACTGGAAGAAATTGGTGCAGTTCAGAGAGCAGTTCTACACAGTCCTGTGTGTCAGACAAAACACTGCACCAAGCAACTGGAGGGTGAGTTTTGTTACCAACATGCACCACTGCCACTCCTCCTGCTGAAACCAACTTCCCTGGAAATTCCTGCTCACTTGGGAAGTCTCCACAAGGATGCTGCCATGCTACCAATCCAGCCTAGGCAAGGGAAGTGACTGCATTTTATGGGAACTATTTTATGCCCTGCATTTGCACTTCAAAAGCACAGGAATGAAAACAAGACAGGTACAGAGGGAGTCTTGATGGTGTTCATGCAGAATTTGAAGTGAGTTTCAGGTGAAACACACAGCCTTGTGTTTATTCAGGGATCTGTTTTAGCTGACAGGGGACTGCAACAAATACAACAATATTTTTGTACAACAATACAAATACAACCAGAGCCAGCTGCCATTGGTTTAGGGAGGCACCCAAGTCTCCTGCATAAATCACTATTAGGCATCTTCCTCACATGCAAAATGGTGTTGAACATGAGGAGATGCACCCACACCTGTGCCAAAGGCATTCAGCCCTGCATCCTGACCCCGGAAGCTGAGCTGAACAGAGGCTGAGCTCCATCCATCCCACTGGCAGGACACAGGGATATGAAATTACACACCTGGAAGTGCCTCCACACAGCCCTTGCTAGTGTTACACTGACCTAGTGCTGGGGAGCCCTTCCAGCTCCTGCAATTGATGCTGCAGCCTCACACCTCGAGTAAAAATGTTTTTTCCTTGCCCAGTGCCAACACTGGCAACTGGCCAGAGCAACCTGCAACTCACCAGTAACCCAACACTGCATCATCTGTGCCAGGCAGCTGGGCCAAGGTGAATTAATTTGAGGACACAAGGTGTCTGCACACCTTGGATTTTACAGTGTTTGCTCTTTTTCTTCCACACAGGGGCTGGAGGCAACATTCCCAGCAGGTTGGGAAGCAAAGGATGAAGTCATTGCCAGGTAACAGTTCAAGGATGGCAATAACAGGACACTACTTTAGCTCAAAAGCATTAAAAAAGCTCCCTTCTTTTCCTGACTGAAACAACCACACTCCTGTCCATTTTTCAGGTGTTCTGTAGTACAGTAGCTATGAAATGTGTCAGAAAAGGCTCCCACCTCGCTTTTTTCTTCCCATTACATTTATGAAAAACATGAAGCTCTGAAAATTATAGCTTTTATGTGGTTTTACCTGATCTCCCTTTTGTTACACCAACTGAGGTGCAAGTGTGGTGTTTTCTTGGTGGTACCAGGACTTCCTGCATTTCACCAAATACCAAACACCACAACATAACCCCCCTTAGAAAAATACACTTTTTGGTAATCTGTACTTCAGAGTCAAACACCCTCATAACTTTTGTACATTTTACACCAGCTCAGGAGGTATGGCACACAGAGTGATGGAAATGTTCATTTTAACTCAGAACCAAGGTTTTGCCCTAAATGCAGCAAAACCCTGCAGCATGGCAATGCTCCAGCAACCCTGATTGAATGGCCAAGCTTTAAAGCCAAGCTTTAGGAGCAGCACACCTGCACAGATACCTGCAAAGGAGACATCTCAGCCACAAGGCTTCAGAACTACAGTTACAAGGGAGAAAGATTCATTACAAACAGAAATTGTGAACACCTCCTGCCACCAGCATCACTCACATGGGCATGACCAGCATGTTTTTCCCCACGATTAATTCTGGCCTACAGGAAACACTGCTGACTTTTGTTCCTTTTTCATTCCCCCACAGACACAGGTCAGGGATAAACTGCTGACACTAGAGAGCAGCAGCAGAACAGGCCTGCTGGTTGAATCTGCTCAGCAATTCCTTTTCTCAGATTCAAAGGTTGGCCCACTGAGAACTGGACAGCAATTAACTCTGGAATATGAGAATCCAGCAAAAATTTAAAGCTGTCAAGTTACCAAGAATACAGAAAACAAAGTAAGAAAACTTTTTTATTTAGAAATGTTTTGATTCTTATTCTAGCAGAGCTCATGAAAGAAAGCAGTCAGAAGTTGATATGCCTATTTATCACATGACTAAAGGAGTTACACTAAGAATTAGAATTTAACAGTGTAACATAAGCAGCCATCAACTCCTTATATAAAAAACTACCATCTGATTGAAGTACAGTATTTTAAATACTTGCATTCTTTGTCACTGTTCACAGTTTGTTCACAAGAGCTGCACTCTGATTTTAATGCAGCAGCACATCCTTTTTTCATTTTTTTGGCAGTCTCTATCTATATGCATAGAAGAGCTGGCCCAGCATCGAAATAAAAAGACCATACTGGATTTATTAATGCACCAAGCCCTTTGTTCATTTAGAAACATAAATTTAAAAACTTGAATCCTGACTCCAGGGGAATCATCTCCAGACTTGGCATCAATCAAAACCACGTGGGGCCAGTGCACAGCCCAGAGCAAAGCTGGGACAAGCTCAGCTTACACAGAGAGTGCTGCTGGCCAGGCTTCTCCTTTCCCTGCTCCCTCCATCCCAAGGAAGCCCCATCCCCATCCACACTTACTTTATCCATGCGATCCTGTTCCACGCCAAACTTCCCCCCGTAGCCATGGGAGGCTTTTGGTCCTGTTTGCAGCTCCCTCTCTTTGAGGTTCTGGTGCTCTTGGAATACATTCTCCCTCAGCTGATGAATACTTTAAAAGACAACAAAGCAGCAACTTTTACCATGGAGGTTTCAGCAAGCAACTTCAAAAAGATGCAAAATATAAAGCTGACAAAACTGTCATCTTAATGAGAAGCTGGATCACTGGATCACTTGCATTTTTCAAGCCCTTCCCATTTTTTCAGTGTATGAAACATTTCCTCATATTCTGAGACATTGGATTTGTCCCACTGCAAAATGTTGTTTAAAAAAAAGAAAAGAAACTGCTGGTTTTAAGAAGAATGTGGAAGGGAATTTTGCTATTTTAGCAATCTTTTACCTAGAATTGATTTGTGCCTGAAACATAGGTTTTTTTCCTTGTGTCCTAATTTAAATTCTTCCACTTTCTATCTGGATGGCAACTTTTCAGAACAGGGATCATCTCTTATCACACAGTCCCTGTAGTATCAGGGCTAATTCTAACACAGCATTCTGGACAGCACTGTACTGCAAAATAAAGATGTAAGGAAACTTGCACCTCCTCTTCCCAAGGTGATCCCTTAAAATGTGCAGAATTGAACTGAGGGCGGTGCAGGCTATAAAAAGAAGAGTAACCCAAGGTGTAACCTGCACTTTAAGCACTTCCCACCTAAGTTTTGAACTTCCTCAGGTGTAATTCAGCCAGCAGGAATTCCCACTGTCCTCACAATTGAGCAGAGCAACACTGATCCCTGAAGTAACCAGAGTTCAGTCTCCTCTGTTTGCAACATCACACGTTTCCTAAAACTGCTTTAAAGTTCTGTCCTAGACACTTTCTGTAAGAAATACAGGATTCAGAAGAGATGCATCATTTCTGTTTCACATATGCCTCTGTGATGCACTTATTTGCTTTTCCATCAGAGAGCTCAGTTTGTTACTTTGCCGGGGTTTTTATGAGTTTGGGTGTAGCAGTTTTCTAATCAAAGCGTAAGAATTAAGGGACAAAACGTTTCCTTAAAGTATCAAACTGAAACTGCTCAGATCCCTCTGCTTCTCCTCTGGCACTACTGGCTCTTGCACCAAAACAGCACAAAAAACCCTTTTTCAGATACAGAGGCAGGAAAAACCACATTTCCAGTGACAAAGAAAGATTTAAGGGTCCCTGCACCATACTTCTGCTCTAATTTCAGCTCTGAAGACAGACAGATTTGAAAGACCAGCCATCTGGCAAATAATCAATCTTCTACAGGGACTCTTGTTTTAATTATGAAGACACAAGTAACTGAGATCACATTAAAAGTTGCCAGGGACTGTGCCTGTTAATACACTTCACAAGAAATGCTTTACTTGATGTGCTCCTGGTGGCCGGACCCATTGACGGTTTTGGCTCCCCAGCGCTGCTCCTTCTCACTCACATCGTTCTGTGAAGGACACACACCAAGAGAGAGTTAAAAACCCAAAGGAATCACCAGGCACACACACCTCAGAGCTCACAGCAAAAGCTTCCAGCAGTCACTGAGGCCACAGGTGCTGGAACAGCAGCTTCACCTCCCCTCCACTCCAGGGACACACTCCTGGCAGTTTATTTGGCCAAGCCACGTCCCCCACCCCAGAGCTCCTCTGGAACTGTCCCAGAACAAGTTCCTGGTGGATCAGCAAACCCCAAAGCCATACCACAAAGTCTGGATCTGTCTCCCAGTCATCAGCTCCATCATCCTGGCTGACAGTCACGGTGTGGCCTGCAGTAGCCTTCCACATCTGCAACACCAGCAGGAGAAGCAGGGTCACTCACCTGCCAGCTCGTGTGATTCCTGCAGGAGCTGAGAGAGGAGATGCAATCCAAAATTCCCAGTAAAGTATGCTATTTAACCACATGACCAAAAGCTGTGCTTGCAGTGAAAACAGGTTTGACCACTGGAGCTCAGGCTGTCTCCTCAAGCTGCCTTACAAACCTGTTTAACTCTCCCGTTTGCACTGTAAAAAGATTAGGAGCAATTG
Organism: Zonotrichia leucophrys gambelii; assembly: GCF_028769735.1. Taxonomy (NCBI): domain Eukaryota; kingdom Metazoa; phylum Chordata; class Aves; order Passeriformes; family Passerellidae; genus Zonotrichia; species Zonotrichia leucophrys. The sequence continues at coordinate 49,932,002 of NC_088175.1, forward strand.
CTGTTTCAAGAGAACAAAGTCACCTTTCTTTGCTCAAATTAATGTGTGCCTTTGGTGCAGTCACTGCACTCAAAGACTTCTGCTCACACAGGTTTCCAAGCCAACATGCAGCTCCAAAGACTGCTGCTAATTCTGGATCCTGTGCCTACAATTAAGGTGTAGGAATAGGTGATTTTTTCCCCCCCAGGCGTTAAAAGTGATGAGCACAACATTGTTCTTCACCTGCATTACACCTGCACAGCCTCCTGTGCCGTGCAGGGAGTTCCAGCAGGGTGAGAGAAATCCCAACAACTCTAAGAATTTGCACACAACTCCAACAACAACAGAGAACAGGAGCTCTGCTCCTTGGTAATCCCCAGTGAGACACGGTGCTCACAAACCCAGCACCTTGTCTGGCTTCCAGGGGAAACAGAGGGCGACTGCAGGAAGCAAGATTCATAAAAAAAGCAAACAATGACTTCTAGAAACAACACCCAGCACTTCCAAGAGGTTAATGATTTGGGGCCTCTCAGTTTCTGGAAACTTTATTCCCCCCAGAGTATCAAGTTGGATGCTTTTAATTAACAGTTCAGCTAGTTAGCAGAATTCCTGATCTTCCTGGTGCTACTGGCTGGATTTTACACCCTTTATTCTACATAAATCAAAACAAATACATTCTAGAAAGCAAAAGTGAAACATCAAACTACAAGCTGCCTGTTCTCCCAGCTTTTTCAGAATACACTTCAGAGAAATTATTTTATTTTTTCTTTGCTATTCAACTAGAGTTCAGTTTTTTAACATACCAGCATTCTGTCCGCTTACCTTTATCCTTCTAATTAAGAACAGATTACAAGGATAATTATCATAGGCTATTTAATTCACACAAGCATAATTCAGTGGGTGGGATGAAAACTCACTTCCTCTTAAATGCATAACTAATAATCCCTGGGTAAAGTCCACAGCTTGTTCTGTCAGGCTCGTTCTGCAGCCTGGCAGAACGAGCTGATGAGCCACTTTTATGGAGCATTTCAGAAATTTCAGGACTGGTAATGTGAGTGAGAGCAGCCGGGAAACTGACAGTCACACACCAGGGTAGCAAATGCTGGAGTAGCCGGGAAGGAGGGTGTAAAAGCAGAGCAGGTGACATATTAACAGTATTAGCACATTTCCCTTCATGTTTTTTCAGGTTGTCCATCTCCAATTCCTCTGGCAGTTAAGGAACTAACCTTTATAATAGTACCTCATATCCAAAAAGCTTCTGAGACTATGAGTTTATAACCCAGCACAGGTGGTTTAATGTCATCCTTAAAATACTCTGTCTAAAGCCTTCTCTCACATGATTGCGTCCGATTGTCCTACTCTTTCCTACTAAAATCCATCTCTCACCAAAAAACCCCCAAGAGCCTTGGAAAGCAGAACCCAACCAGCTCAATAATGAAATTCAACACGGGTCCAAGTTATTTCTAACTTCTCCTAAGGGGGATGTTCTGTATCCATCCTTATGTGCTCCACCACGCTGTGAAGGATGTTTAGGAATGGAATTCAAGTGATGAGAGCTGACTCGGGTGCTGTGCATGGTGAATTTCTATTTGCTTTGTGCCAAACACAACTTTTTTCCCCCCAAGTACTCGTTTCTTATGCTCACTTGATGGATGTATTTTGTTCATTCAGCTGTGCTTGGACATTTCAAAGAACAAAAGCTGCATCCTTCAGTCTAGATTTCACTGCTTCCTCCTCAAGCTCTCACAAACAATAGCGCAGGGAAGAAGGATTTCACATGCACCCCCGTGCAAAATCCAGCACCCACCACGATTCTCTGCAAACCATGCCCACAAACGCCAACATTTTCCAATGCTCCACAGCTCGGCCCCGCACTCTGTGAATTTCACAGAGCAAAGCGGTGGAATTCACTCTGTGGATTCCACAAGGAGCAGAGCAGCCCCAGCGGCCGGCGCTCCCAGCCCGCAGCCAGAGGAATCAGCCCGGTTTCCGCCTGCTATTCCAGCACCGATTCCAGGGCAGAACGAGGAGAAACACGATCTATTCATGACTCACTGGCTCACGTGGTCATGATTCCTGAAGGAAGGAGCGAACGCTACGGTTCGAACACAAACCCAAGCTAAATATATATGCCTGGGATGTATGCGCTGCCCGGCGCTGCTATGACTAATCAGGCACACATCATCCTACCCAGCACCTTCAGCGGCAGCCTGGGCACCTCCCCGCTGCCCGGGCCTAGGGACGGGCTCGGGGCAGCAGCGCCCAGGGGAGCCGGGAGATGTGAGGGGAGCCGGGAGCAGCTCCCAGGCCGGCCGGGCCCCACGGCCTGTGCCCGGCACAGCGGCCGGGGGCTCTGCCCTGCCGCTGTGGGGAGATCCTGCCGCTTGTCCTCAAGTTCCCAGCTTTGGAGTTTAAATATTTTTTTTAAAAGAAAAAAATGGACACGGAGCCGCGACGCCCCCCGGGTCTGCCCTGCGCTGCCCGGCCGTGCCCGGCGCCCCCGGCCCGGCTGCCCTTCGGCCCCGCCGCGCTTACTCTGCCTCTGCCGCCGCCTCCTCCTCCTCGGCGCTGGCTCCCCGCCGGTGCTTCCCGGGCTGGCGGCGGCTGCTGCTGCTGCAATTTCCGCTTCTCCCGAGCTCCCACTTCCTCTTCCCGGCTCCAGGTGGGAGCGGGACGGGATCCGCTCCGCCCCGCCGGGAGGGGCCCGCTGCCCCCGGGAACGCCGCCTCCCCCGCGGCCTGCGAGCCGCCCCGACCATCAAAAATGCTTATTTCTATCATGAATGCTTATTTCTGGAGCTGCTCCGTCCCCCCTTTCAAAAAATGCAGCATCAGTAGTTTTAAAATGGCCACAGGGGAGTTGCTGGTGCAGTTGTGAACATCCTTCTTTGTTTTTCAGCACTCACTTTTGCACCGTCATGTTTTGGAAGTCGCGTCTACTTCGTCCCCAGGGGTTTTCATCGCTTTTTATCAGCGGGCAAAAGGTTCCCCCGTGGCCGGAATCCGATCCAAATGAAACGGATGCTAAAATGGGAACTACGGGGGCTTAAAACACCGTGGAATGAGGTGATGGTTTGTTCGCGTCTTCTAAAGGAGGGGAAGACCCCAAGGAACGTCTTTCTACAGATAAACACACAAATTCAAGCTGTAATAGAGGGCAAGATGATAAAAAAATCCAGGTGAACACAAGAACAACTTAATTCTGAATGTAGCCAGTTCATGTCATAAATAGGTCCGTTACTTTTTCCTGGATTACATGCAGTGTGATTTATCCCAAAAAATGGATACAGTATATTTGAAAAGGGCTGAATTTATTCTAAAAACTCTGTCTGCTAGAGGAGAATACACGTACAGAGAACTTCAATCCTTTAGGGATTACTTCTGTCTCTTCTGTGTCTTTTTGGAGTCTTCACCTGTCCCTCCATGTACAGGTAGAAATACCAGCCACATTTATGTATCACTTTTCACCCATCTGTTCCAACATCTCCTGGAAAACCAAAAGGTACTGCCACCTCAGGTAACTACAATTGCCCTTTCCCTCCCAAGTCCCCTACTATTAACAAACAATGAAACTAACAAACAATGAAATTAACAAAATGTAGAGTAACTTGTGCACCAAAGCTATAACCCTGACAGTGGGAAGTGAAAAACTTTCCTTTTAAAGGCAAAGTGATACTTTAGTTCCTTTTAAAAGTACCACCCTCAAACATATAGTGTCCATTTTTATTTACCTGAAAATTAATTTTGCTGCCATTCCCTCTCAATTTTTAGCCTACTAAGCCCCAAAAATAAATTCTGCTTTGAACTAATTCACCTGTTCTCCAAATCTTGGCATGATAAATCACTACTGTCCACAAGACAAGACATTGCTACAGCAGTTTAAAAGACAGAGTTAAAACTTCTGTTTTGAGAGTCTCTGTCCTTTAGACATGCAAAAATTGCAAGTTTAAAGTTCACTCAGATAATTCTGAAGCATGCAGACAGGATGCATAGTTTAATTTTTACAGCCCTCTTTCCAACTGAAGCCTTTAAAGACGTTTGGCAATTTACAAAATGTTGTATCTAATCAGGCATTACCTAAAGCTTACTGTAACAGACCCAGGTGCCTTTTCCATGTGCAGTTTTCTTTCAGCAGGGTGTGTGGGAGTTATTAAAATTGAGCAAGACACATTTTTCTGATCTCTCCAGCACAGCTCTGCTGTGTAACTCAGAAGGAAGTCACCACACACATTTTTTTGCCAGTTTGTGAAAGCTTTCGCCATTTCACTCATTTATTCTACCTCTCATGTCAGTTCCATTGTTCCATAACAGTTAAGGTTTTACAGCCTTATATAATAATATAAACGCATTTTCTGTTCACATTTTACAAGTCTATCCCGCATTGGTTTCACTTTTGAGAAGCAACAATACATGACTCTGAACACCTACTATCACTCACATCAGTGACCAGCAATGCCTAGGCAAGGTTTCTCTAAACAGCAAAGTTTAGCTGAGCAGTGAGCCAGGATTTCCTTCTGCAGTTCCATTTTAGGGTTTTTTTTCTAGAAAGATAGATTCTCTGAGAATATAAAAGAGACTGCAAATGGACAGACAGCAACTCGTACAGACAAGCCAGACAAACAGAGATGCACCACTGAACAAGGTTTAGAGCATCCATGGCAGTGTTTCTCCAGGCCTTCCACGTCCTGCTGTTGATCTGGAGGACATGATGAAATATGCTTTACTACTCCTTTCATCATTCTGCAACTTTATCCCTCTGTCTTCTACTCAATGTAATGGTTTACAAATATATAAACATTGACATGAACAGCCCTATTGTGACCCCATTTTGCACTGGTTCCCTCAGCTCCTATGTTTCTCCCCAAATATCACAATGGCCAAGATTTCATTTTATTACCAAAGCAACCATTGCTGCCGTCTAGGACAGCATTTCCATTTTCACCATGTGGACCAGAATACACTGAAGTTGTGTCAGGTCTGGTTTATTATTTTAAAAAGCAAATCATAGCTCTAAAGATGAGTAGAAGTAGGCAATAAAGCAGTTTTTTTTCCAGAAAACTGATATTAATGCATGTGAACTTGAACAATTCCAAAGAAAATGTCACATCACCTAACTGAATATTTTTGCTCCTGGAAAAAGGTCATCATTTGAAACCAGATCTACAGGGCAGCAAACAATCATTAAGATGCTTTATTGACAATATCCACTCACTGCAAAGTTTCTGCCTGCATACCAATTAGATCTTAGCTTTTCCATAGTGTTTTATTGGCAGTGGAAATGCATCAGTACTTTATTGAAAGCAATAAATAATACTGTGATAAAAATAGTTCAAAAGTAGACTGTACATATTGTTACATAATCTGAAAATACACAAAAGATTAATAGAAAAACAGAACAGTAACAATGAATTTCAGTTTTACAAGCAAGTTAAAAGTGGAAAACAATAAGAAAAAAGACATGCTATATATATTGTTGCATAATAAATAATGCACCATCTGACCAGATTCTTGCTGGCTTTTTAATATGCCATTTACAAGTGTCAGATACATTTTCTACTCATACAGTCCAAAATGGCTACAACCATCCAAAGTAAAGTCCAGACAAGTCTTTAGAACAAGTTTACAAAACACATCGGATGACTTACATAAGAAAAGTAAGGCCTTTATTAGAAGATGCACTGCTTTAGTTTTCAGCCCATTGTACCTTCATCTTTCACTACTCATTTGACAGGAGGCTGCAGTGCTTTAGGATTGGTCCATTAAAACTGGTTCCACCAGCATCTTTCCACCAAGTGTTTTCAAGCAAAAAGGTCTAGGACAAAAAAAAAACCTCTCTGTGGCCTGTGGCTCACGACCAGGAATCATTATGAAGTCTGTCTTCCTCAGGGAAGGAAAAGCAAAAACAAAAAGAGTCCTCGGTTTATGGCTTGTTTTGAGTCACTGCGCAGAGGCGCTGCACAAACACAGCACAGGGCGTGAGAACTGCGGCAATCGCTCCTGCAACGCGTCCTGCAGGCTGGGCAGTTCCTCCCAGCTTTTCCAACAGCTTCCACTTTAAATAAGGACAAATTGCCACTACTTGACACATCCTCTGTGTGGAAAGGTACAGCTCTGAGGAGAACAACACTCGTGTACCGTCCCTCCTACGTCAACAAAGGCTCACCTGAAAAAAAGCTGGACTTCTTTTCAGATCTAAGCTAAGCGCTCCAAAAGACAAAATATATACTGCTCGGTGTCATGATACTTTTACAAAGGTATTAAAATCCTTTTCACCTTCAGTTTCATTATTAAAAAACAATGATAATTACAGTTACTGCATAATTTACAAAAACCCTATATTGCTCATAGGGACATATACATACAAGCATTACAGTACATTCAGCTGGAAAGACTAAAATTAGAATAAAAAATCAGCAATGATTTGATTTGTAGACTGAATAGAAACAGAAAAAGTAAGTAACTATATAAATGACAAGTCACATAAATATAAGAAACATTTAGATTCTAAAATATTTTCTCTATAGTACTCATGAATTTATTTGCTAATTAAAAACTCTGTAATAAAATATCTCAAAGTGTCCATTTAACAAGTATTAACAGGTTAAGGGTTCCAAATGTTCAAAATGCTGCATATCACCGGTAGAAATAGTGTGGGTAAACTGCAAAAACAACAAACAAAAACAACACACAAAAAGAAAAAAACACAGAAGATTCCATTAGCAGGTTTTAACCACCATTGCATTCCAAGATTGTCACAAACAGCTCAGCAGTGATGCACTCAATTACTGCCATGCCATGCTGGATATCATTTTATTGCCTCCTGCAATCTCCAGCTGCAATGCAAATAAAGCAATGAGGGCAAATGTTTCTGCCTCCAGGATTTCCATCCCACATCACCTGACTACAGAAAATCCTGAACCAGGGAGGAGAATCTGGGGGAGAGACTTAAAACTTCAGTTTCTTGCAACTAAAAATACTGTAAAGAGAGCCCCTGAGATTATGTATGAACTGACACTCATGTGGTCTGAGCTGCTACATGCAGGAGTTTCCTCTGTCAGCAGTTCACTGTAAGAACTCTTTAGAACTCAACTCATACATGCAAAAGGTTCTGAATTTGAGGAAGCAAATACATGAGTTGGAAGGGATGCTACCAGTAAGAAGAAAGACACTGCAAGCAGAGAAGACAGGCAATTTACAGTCCATGAAAGATATCAATGAGGGGGAAAGAGCCACTGAGTTGATTTTTTTAAATTCATTGTAATTAAAAAAAAATCATTTTTGGGCTTGCTTGCAAAATGAGAGAAGTACTGTGCCACGAGAAAGTACAGCAGAGGCTGCTGCAGAAACATTCCAGATCCTGGAGAAAGACAGGACTACAGCCCTTTCACAAGCCAGAATACACGGATTTTGTGTTACCACACATCAACAGCACTGCTCCCCAGATTGAGGCTGCAGGTAGCTAAATCCAAGCAGCCAGCCCAAGCAATCACAGGGGTATGGAGTGTCCAGGAACTGGGAAACTGCAATTATCCCTGTAACAATTCAGTACTGAAACATGTTTTAGTGGGACAGCTCTGACCAAGCAAAGACTGTGAGAGATCAGCAATCTGAGCTGCAGTGTCACACACTGGATTATTTTTTCATCCCTAATTTATTCTCTTCCCCCCCTTCCCATTTCCACTAGCTGTGCTTCATCCAGCCTTGATTTCAACACTTTTTACAGAGCTGTTTAGCACAGGTCCTTTTTGAAGCTGTTTTAAAAACCTCACAGGAACACATTTCTGACAAAACCCAGTATTTCAACTCAGTCTTACTGTAGGAAATAAACTTGGGATTTCCAATAGAATGACCTACCCTGAAAACCTGGACTATTTTCTAAGTGTGTAAAACCACTGTAGGAAAATCCCTGCTGCTTTATTGCACAAATAGCTGCTTCAGTGTTGTTCCTATCAGCTTTACTCACCAGGAGAAGGCTTTAACAGGAGTAGGTCCTTACTGTGGCAGAATCCAATCTTTGTGTTCCTGATACACTGCCTATTCCAAGAAGCATGGGAAGACATGCAGAACACAGCATGCATGTTAGTTTTCAAAACAAAAAAAAACCCTCCACAGCAATGGTGATTACAGCTCTGGTACTCACCCAACTCTAAGGTTACAAGTTAGAAAAGCAGAATTTATTTCACAGTTTGTATATTAACCACTTTTTGTACCACAGGCTAACAAAATGTATTCTAAAAAAATCTGCTTGCCAACTAGCACAGAGAAATTGGCAAAGGTGATTTTTTAAGTTATTTACTACTTTATGTAGTTTGTAAATATCTAATAGTTCAAAAAGAAAGTGGTTTTACATGGTAAAGGCTTAACCTACTTTCATTTACAGAATTTTCCACATGAATTTTGGTAAATATTTTGTGCTAGTGACAGTACCTAAAATTTAGAAGAGCTTACTGAGAGTAGCATCAGATGCAAAAATTGGTTGTTTGAGCTTTGTGAATAGTGTTTTCAGAACCTGAGGCAACTCCAACAGATTGTGTTCTCACTCTGTCTGTTCCAATAAAAAAAAATTTCATATTTGCTTCTTTTGTAAACTAAATTCAAGCCAAATGTTGTTCTTATGTTGCTACAGGTACAGTTTTTAAACAGCCAAGATCCCTCATGTGACAGGTGATCAACCTCCACTTCCAGGTGGGATTTTTGGGGTCTGCTTTTGTTGGTTTGGGTTTTTTTAACTCATATCTGTGCGTGAACACATATGCCCAAAGATCATTAAGTACACAGCAATGAATAAAACAGTGATTTCAAGTCTGGTCAATACTGAAGTGATCACTGCAGGGGGGGTAATGCACCTGCTAATGAAGTTTTACTCATCTCAAAATTATCTGAGGGGGTTTACATCCTTTTTGAATGCATTTTATTGCATTTTAGAAGTGGGGTTCATATTGGTCTAATTGCTGCTAACCAAAAATTCTGCATTGTGTGATTAAAAGACTCCTACTAAGCTGTCATTTTCCTTTCCTAAATTACATTTATTTCTAGCTATGATTCTCATTTTGTTACTCCAGTGATGTAAAATAGAAACTCCACCTCTAGTACAGCTTCCTGAAATGACAAAGCACCCTATGGTTAAACACAGTGTTATAAAAACAACCATGCACAAGGCAGATGCTTTTATGCAGCAAAAAGGTCATTTGGACTTAATTCCCCTGGAATCTCAGGCAAAAAATAAAGAACATCATGCTTAAAATTATACAAAATCAATACCATCAATCTGCATCTTCTTTGGCTGCATAGAGGGTGAAGACATTGAGGTTGTAACTCTGAAATTTGCAGGAAGAGTCTCTGCTGATCCAGCAGCTAAACCTCTTATGTCCTTTGGTCTAAACTTCTTTCTCCACGAAGGTGCTCTCCTAAAGCTCTTATCATCATCCTGTCATATTGACAAACAACATTAGCAGTGCAAAAAGTGTTATTGGGGATTGTTACTGACATTAAAAGGATTACTGACAAACTTAAGTAAATGTATCACCACTGAAGAAGGCAATTGGGAGGAAATAAAAAGTAAGTGTATTAAATACTGCATTGCTAAGCAGGGCTTTCCTTAAGCACTTGGGTAAATGTAATTTAATTACCCAAGTGCATTTTCCTTCCCCCATTAATATATCTGCATCTTTCAAGCAATATTTCCACCTAAGAAACATAATGCTACACTTAGTAAATACAGTTAAATACACTTCCAAAAACATCTTTGGTAGAGAATGTATTGTGTCAATGCAAATGTACCCACTGGGCAGCTCCATTTGCCAGCTTCCCATTTAGAACCAGTTAAATCCTTTCACTGCTCAGATTTACTCCCTTGTGCAATTAGGAGATAAGTGTCTCTATTATTTGGAGAGATCTTCATGATCAAACTGCTCCGTGCCACTAAAACAGAGCAAACATCTGTTGCCTTAAAGCTCCTTTTGCAGTTTGAAATCTCCAAGGAAAATACTTTAGAAAACCATCAATGCTTTCTGATAGGTTGTTAAAACCTTGGTAGAGATGCACAAGGGAACAGAGCTGTCAGGAGCTTCCCCTTCCCCGTCCTCTTCCTCATGCCAGCACCAATGTTTCTGAGACTGGTTTCCTGAGCTGGTTAACCACAGAAGGGTTTTGTCACTTCAGCCTTAATCTGCAACACTTTTGCCTACATGTGCTACCACATCAAATCTCATCAGCACCAAGGATGAAGCAGCATGGAGTTAATTAATGCTCTCCTGGGGAAGCAACATCAGCTTGAACCTGTCCACTGAGCAACCTAAAAGGTTAAAGATGGAACACTCTCTCCCTCCATGATGTTGGTGCACAGAATAGCTTCACACTTAGAGAGTTTTACACTCATTTCAATGCAGTTGTACAATAAAATCACAGACTGCCCAACAAAAATTAAACACACCTGGTGGTCTTCTGCACCAGTATGAATCACAATTAACAGAAGATTTCTTAAAAACCACTCAAAGCTCTTTGAAATACTGCTCTTTAGGATAAAGTGTCTTTCTCTATCACAGCTTGTTCATTGCAATGCTGGTCACTAATTTTCACATATTTTAGATCAAGAGGATTCAGCCCAAAGTGCTGCTATTAGACGGGCTAGAAAACCAAACTTGCAAATGTTCCCAATACTTTCATATTCAAAGTCATCTTATCAAAATACACAAAACCCTGCTATATTTAGAAACCCTCAGAGACAAGGAGTTTCAAATTAAAGTTTCTGTCATTGTTCTGTCAAAAGCTTGAAGAAGTTCAGGCTAAATTCTTTCACTGAGCAGTTCTGATAAAGTTTCCGGGACCATAAAATGGGTCAACAACTCAAGTAACTTACTTCATCAAGTCTTCTGTCAGTGCCCATAGCAAGGAGGTTATTGAATTCCCTCTCCAGAACAGCACGAGCCTGAAGTTTGTGGTAAAAAAGAAATGGAAGTTAATTCCAAAAGATTAGTAATTAGTAACTTATAATGATTTAAAAAACTTAATAGGACCCAAATTGTTTAGTGCCTTCTTATCAGATTAATAAACATGCTTCATACTTGAAAAGTCAGTACTTGAAAAGTTACAATTTAATTTGTAACTTATTAAAAATTTAAGGAAAACTTAACAGCTCTCCTCTATTTGTGATATGAAAGTTCATGACTCTGCCTCTAACTTAATTATTTCAGAGTAAAAACCGGCAAACAAAAATGATGAGTTTCACACTATTGTTGTGAAGATGGGCTGTGAAGAAAATATTCAAGCAATTTTTTTCCCAAGCAAATTTACCAATAAGAATTGTTATTAACAACTAGAAAACCATCAGAAAAGCACAATTTTAAGTTTTTGTCATATGTAACAATGGACAACTTTGCATCCATTTTTAACCTTCCTAGGAGGCCTAAGGTGCCTCATCCTTGGTTACCTGTGTGTTTTGAGTGGGGATTTGCAGCAGGAGAGCCAATGCATTGTAATCAAAGGATTCATCTAAGGCCACAAGCGCGCCATGAACGCCGCTCTCCTGCAGGTTATTGGCGTATTCCTTAAGGCCGATTGACATCACCCATTGGATCATCCTCTCATTGCTCCACACCAGGACATCTGGGGAGGAAAAACATAGTGCCAGACTCATTACAACACCTCTTCTCTGAGCCAAATCATCCACAGTCATGAACTGGATGATTGAAGTGGAAAGTAAACATATTACAAGTCTGCTGGAAGACATTTCACACCATAACTTAAATATTCCAAGGAGCAATTCTCTATATGCAAGAGATGCACCCATTCCATTTGGGAGGTGAAAAACAACCCACCAGCCACAACCCTGGCTTGCTTGCTGCCAGTTAGTTGTGACTCCTGGGAATGATCTCAGGCACAATTAACAAGTTAACCACCAAAAGGTTATCCATGATTTGAAAGGAAAGGGAAAGAGCAGGGACAGAACCTTCTAAGCAAGTTTTTAGACTCAGATATCAAAAAATGCTTCTGATATTAAGCAGGGAACAAAATTACTACAGCAAATCTTGGAAAATCATGAATTCCCACCCTACTTTCTCTTACTCCTTCTCTCTTGTACAAGAATCATCATGAATCTGGAAGATATAATTACCTAAGTCACTTGGATATTTTTTCATCAACTGCTGGGCAATAAAAGTTACTAGCCACAAGCAACAATAAAATTATGCAGATGTAAAGTTATGTCAAAACAGGGGGAAAAGAAGAAAATAAGGACATCCCTCCCCAAACATGTTCTTAACTCTCATTCTCCTAAAACATTTCATTTCAAACTTCAGAGCAGTATGAGTTTCCAAAATGTTCACATTTGTAGCATAAGTAAGTGATTTAATGATGTGGTTTATCATTCAGGGTTCAGGGCCTACATCCAGACACGCCTTGTGCATTTAACACTTGATATTTTATAAATGGTTCCATCCTCTAAAGCCTTTTCTTTGTTTATGGATCTTTGAGGCTGATCAGTGAAAACATGGCAGAATCAGACTGAGGTGAGGACAATGCACTAACCCTTAATTTCATTCTGGCTTTCTTCTCTTTTTCTTTCCAGTTCTTTTCGATCATAGTTCAGTCTTCGGAGGCACATAATTCCACACTGAAAACTGTTCCTGTTTGGAGCAGAGAAAAAAAAATCAGAAAAAAAATATTTAGAGATAATGGAATCGCTTAACTGTGGGCGAGGTCTCCATCTTCAGCCTCGTTACCTGTGAAAGCTGTCCACCATTTTCAGCTGCCCACGCAGGTCTTTCTTGGTCAGGTGGTCCAGCATGCGAGCATCCACCAGACATTCCATGAAGTAGCTGCGGTACTGAGGGAGCCCCAGGCTCGGCAGCCACTCATTGCCAATCCACTCGTGGTTCATGTCACCATAGGCTAGTGTCTGGTTTGAAAAAAAAATTAAGGGACATGCTTATTGACATGAGAAAAGAAAAGCTGTTTTAGACAGCACAGTTTAAAGAAATTGCTTATTTGATTCTTAGCCTGTAAAGATAAGCACATCAGAATACTGAATACTACGTGTATGTTTTCCAAAGAAGTCATCCGCATGGAGAAAATCAAGCGCAGATATTCACATCAGCAAGTAAAACTGCCTCAATTTATACCAAGAAATAGCATGGCAAAATATGCAAGAGCTAAACAAATTTTACAGAAAGACTAATCTACATGGTTGGACAGCAAAAGCCATAGAATTTCATTGTGTTGAGATGTTGTAAATACTCTCGCCCTTGAAAACTAGGCCGGAATCTTATTTTTCTGGTGACTTTATAAAGAAAACATATCAGAAAAATAACTGCAGGTCTTTTAGTTGTTTTCAGAAACTGATAAAACCCTGTTACCAAAGAACAAGCCATTCTAAATGCTAGTCTTTATCCTAAAAGAGATTTTTCTCGTTACAGTTTTGATCTGCAAATCACCAGGCATTTTTTTAGAGAAAACATCTATAAAAATAAGAGTTTGTAATCATACATCTAATCACTCCTTGGGCAACAAAACCAGGGAGCTCCTTTTTTCAAAAGCATAGTAATTCGGATTTTTCTGTTAAAAGGTAAAAGCTTTATTTCTCCCCTTAAGGAAGCACCTTCCAGAAAGGAGCAAGGCCACAAGGAAATGCACGTCTCCAAGCCAGGTGAAAGAGCTCCTTACTCTGGACTTGTTATCACTGACAATCAACAGATGAGTAGCTGAGATGTAGTTAATGGGACTTAAACCAGCTTTAAGCTGGAGAGCAGCCAAGAAAGAAGAGCCCACACTGTGCAAAGATATGGATCATGGGTAAATCCCAAGTTACCTTTCTATCCCTGTATAAATACTCAGCTACATCAATGTCTGAGAATACAATTAGGATTTGCCACCACTTTAAAGCAAAACAATCAATCAAGGGGAATTACAGAATTAGTGCATAGAAATCTACTTAACCATCCAGGCCCAGGGTACCTTGTGGCACACCTGGGATGGTGGCTGGGTTGGACAGGGACATTTTACACAGAGCAGATATTCCTCTTGGAATTCTGGCTTCCTCAGGGAGCCACCCCCAACCAAAACATTAAAATATTTAAATCACATGTATTTCCCAAGTGTGCATTGTAGAGAGATAAGGCTGCAGTTTCCCCCTCTCCCAATCCCCAGGTTGCACCCAGAATCATTAAAAGATGCTGGCCTAAAGGAAAAACAGATTCTTTCATGCTCTAATGATTGTGACAGTTTACATACAGTCTGTAATATGAGATAAAGTTTCCAACCTGAGCCCAGCTTCCCTCCTCATCTTCCTGTTAGGTGGTTAGGAAAGCAAAAGAACACACACATATTAGTGGTTAAGTTTAGTAAGGAGGTCAAAGTTAATGGTGCACTGCAAGACTCTAAATCTACTGCATACCAAAAAAATCTAGATAAACCAAGCATCATGCAATGTAAAAAATTATACACAAGGCACTTATTTTTGTATGAGAAGTTGCAAACCCCATCTACTGATTAAGTTTTCTGGAGAGAAGAAATTTCTGCACCAATAATTCAATTTGTCTATTTGTCAATCAAGTCAGAGCTCCATTTTACAGATTAAAGTTTTGTTTACAATCTTATCAACACTGATTTTTTTCTTCCTCCCTTCTGGGAAAAAAGCTATCAAGATGCAGATTGCAAGGTTAATAGTTAGAAGAAGCAATGATCCAGAATTTTAGTGCATTAATTTGAAGGAAACAAAAAGAAAAAAAAAAAAGACCAAAAGGTACTTGATTCAAATGTTCAAGAAGTGGAAAAAGCACTCTAAGGAAGAGAAGTGGCAACACTGTAAACTAACCGTTTGTTGTGTGGCTGTAAGATTTTCCATCTCTTCATGTGTTACCCAGACATTTCCCGTGGTCTAACATGAGCCCACAGGGAATCAATCCCATCCAGTGAAAGGAAAGCAGTAACAAAGAGGAGAGGTTGCAGAACAGATAAGCAATCGGTACATGTAAGGAGCAGGCATGGGCAAAGCAATGGTCTCTGGGTCAGCTACAGCTACTGACAGTCATGGCATGCAATAAAAGCCTACTCACAGGGATCAACTTCCTTCACAGATATTAACAAAACTGAGCAGCAGAAACAGCTGACAGGATTTCATTAATGGGTAAACACTCAGCTCTGCTCTAATCCGAAAAATACATTTGTAGCCTAGCACATAGCCCCAGGAATAACTTTAGACTGCAGAGCAGGCAGACTCATGAGAGAAAATTCCCACTACGTGCCTAAACTTACTGGAGAGAGACAGGTGCCTCCTAGATCATGTAGTCTGCATTATTTGGAGTTAATGGCTTTACAGCTACATTAAAAGAGCCTCCAACTACCCTACAAATTTCTGTACACACTTGTAGACTTCATCTGTATTTTAAGTTCTCTGGAGGCCAAAATAACACATACTATAAATACTTTGCATTACATACTTAGACTGAAATAAACTTCTCTATTCCTCAAGAAAGAAAATTGCAATTATTCCTTTAGTTAATTTCCATGAAAGGAAGGAACAGCCTATATTTAAATAAAGTGTTCCTTTCCAGAAATTCTTAATACAAGTTCAGTTCTAAGTTTACAGTCAAACATGGGGAAATTCTAGGTGTTTATTGCGCACAAGTAAGTTTCCTTACCGTCCTTGAGGTGGGAGGGGCAGAGGGGCTGGTTAAGGACATGATTTCCTGGATGGCCAGGCGGAGCTTGAGCCTGTGCAGGGGATTGCTGATGCCGATTTCCCGCTGGATTTCCGTGTCAGACAGCGCTGACATGATAGCACCGCTCTTCACATTGGCTCGGCAGGCGGCCACGTACCAGGCTGGCATCCCCACCCACAGCTGCAACACACAGAGGGAAGTAAACAGGATGTGGAAAACATTCCTGCCTCCAAACCCACACAGGCTTTACATTGAGGGGGCTTTTTATTCATTTTGGGAGGAGCACTCACCTCCAGCCACACCACCACAGTGGGCCCATCCCACTGTGCAAAAGGCAAACCTTGTCGTCTGGCTTCCTCCAGCAACTCGTGCCTACAATTACAGAAACAGTCATTAGTTATAATAATGGATGCTACAATTCCAGCACTGCATTCACTTCACTATCTTCTTTCCAATAATTAACTCATTCCTTTCCCAGCCAGCCTTATACGACACACCTCCTCAGGCAGGTACAGCACATGTACAGGGACTACGTAGGGATGAAAGCTGAGCTGGGCAGGAAATCTGAGAGCAGCAGAGATGTAGATCTTGTCTTTCAGAACCCAGTTTCTGAAGTCACTACTGACACTTCCAGCCCAAAGTAAAGATGTCAGGCTTATTTGGCAAGCAGATTCTCAGCTGCTCAGTTTTCTGCCCAGCAAAGCTGAACCAAAGCAGTCATTTCTCCTAAGCATGGGCAGATTTGAAACCTGTGGCCACACATGAGCACATCAGACACGCCTGTCCATCAAGCTGTCAGGGCTGGACACTGGGACAGTGACCATTCCACTGGTGAACATCAGCCTGTCAGAACGTCTGGCACAGCTTCACACAACCAGAGTTGTGTTTGGCAATTCTATCCTGACAGGCTGTGTACTGAAACTCAGCTTTCATCTCCCCTGATGACACCATTTCCTTTGTTGTGCTGAAACAGAAGCGCCTGAAGTTTCATATTGACAATTCAGCTCCCAGAGACAATGGAAGCTCACAAGGTCCCTATAAATAGCTGCCAAAAATGTTTAATAAACCAAAGGACAAAAACTAGCACTGTGGGTATAAGTATGCAATGCTGCTTGGATATGCCTGGCTAAAAACATGGAGAAAGCCTAAAAAAAGGCATTTTTACACTGCCTTTGAAAGCCAGTTATATATGGTTAAATCTCCACTCATTCTCCTTTGAAAATCTGAAAAAACGACTGCACCTAATTAGACTGATTTTACTGTTCTTTATTCATGCCTGCAAGTGTAGAATTAAGATATGCAGCAATATTACTGAGTCAAGACCTTGCATTATGTATTTACCATTTTCTCACTATTTCAATCAATTAAAATCTCCTTGCTTTTGAACTGTCTCACTGGATAGATCTAAGGTAATAACAGTTTTAGAAGTTATAGGTATTAAAATATACAAGGCACCTTGAAGAGTGATTACTGACAGACAAGGAGCTGTTTTGCTACTCCTACAAAATGGAAATGCAGCATTCAGCTCTTTTAGACATATTTGGGATCCTCATGTTATATTGGGAGGTAACTAAATATTAAAAAGAAATAATGAAGGAAAAAATATACTAGCAACTGCTTTATCACCTGCACACCAATAAATTCCTATTGCTCTGGAAGAACCTCCCAGTAATTTGTGCTAGTTAAATGTGCTTCCCAGGAATGGGAAAGGGGGAGGAAGGAAGACATGGCCAGACAACTGGTTACAAATAATCATTCAGGTACCATTTTGGGATCCATCCATTAAGGTGGAACAGCGTTCAGCAGTCAACAGCTGAATTTCCCTACCAAAAAAGACTATAAAAGCTTAGACATATTTGTACTTTTCAAAAAGACACATATTTCTGAATGTGGAATAAAGGATCAGCTATTTCCCCGCTACTGTGGAATACATTACATTGATTCTACAATTAATTAGCCCTGAACACATTTTGTTCTGCTTCTCTTTGTTGTTTAAGATTTAAAAATTAGAAAAATAAATTTATAAGATCATATGAAACACTGTTTGGTAAGAACAGAACAAAGTGCTTAATACTGTATTTGCCAGAAAGGAACACAAAGTTTCTTCAAGTACTTTAGCTTCCAAATTGGTGTCTAGGCCTTCCTTTTTGGTGGTTGTATTGTGTGGAGTTCAGAGAATATCAGTGTCATTTCTGGTAGTTCTGTAAGTCTCATTGTATACTCCATGGTAACCATGAAACAGTGAATCCTTTGGAGCAGAATACAAGGAATACATCAAAAATGAAAGGAGAGGTTATGATGCCAACTTGAAACTCATGGTGGTAATGTAGGAAGAAAATAATTGTGTGATGGAAGAAAACACAAAAATAAAAACAAACAAAGAAAAAATGTTTATGAGATGAGTTTATGCAGAAATTATGCAATGGATCCAAAGAGGAAAGCAACCATGAAGCGGAAAATTAATCGCAGAATTTGTTCATATGCAGTGAGAGATTAAAAACTTGCTTGCACAGGAAATCCTTAACCCCAAAGCTCAAGATGTAGCCCAGGCACAAAACATCTCATAGGAAGAATTCAGAAGCAGCTGCTGTTTCATCTACAAATGATGTACTGATGTTTTCTTCCTATAGCAGAGACATTCTCTTTCCCCACTACTCCCTTCAAACTCCAAGACACTCACTGCATTCCAGTAAAATGTGATCGATCACTGAGAGATCACAACTGAGTCTCACAGCCCAAGCATTAGTCACACCAGTTAGGAAACAGGAGCCAAATCCAGAATCTTTGTGAGGAAAAAAACATTGCAGTGGTGTCAGCAGCGTTAACAGCTGGTACAAACCTGGCCCTGTGAGGGATAAAAGAGAGCCAAAAGAGTAGCTGGCTACTGGAATAACTCCTGGGTGACAAAACCAAGGGAGAGATGTCTGGAGACTTAATAAAAAACCTGGCTGAGCTTCCCTTGGAACAGGAGCCCAAACATGCTGCTGCAAGGGGGGAAGGCTCACTGTTAAGACATTCCAGAGGCATCTCACAGCAGCTGGGAGGACAAAAGCTGTGGTCACAGGGAGAGAGAAATGATGGCAAAGCTGCAGGTGGTGCCTGTGCAGCAGAGAGTGCACAGACTGTGTGAAGTAGCTGTGCTCAGAAGGGCTCCTGGCAGGGGAGCACACACTCACCACACAGGGAAAATAAAGCAGCCTGGATCACCTGGCCACTGGATTGGGACAGCATGGAAATGGATACATGCAGAGCTCAAAGCCAGAGGGGGATGCTGCATCCCAGATTTCTTGGACAGAACTGAAGAGGACTGATTTGGAAGAAGTTCAGAAACAGTAAACACTGCAGTGTGGGGAAGAGAGTGATAGTGATGGAAGTGACAGAGCTTCAGGGTGTAAAAACTGAGAAGCAGCAGTTGTAAAACATGAGATGGAAATAGGCAGAGCATCAGGGGAAAGCTAATATCTTTATTCTAGACTGAGTTCAGGGATGCAGTAAGTGCTTTGTGTGTGAGAGTTCTCAAATTTAGGGTTGCCTTCCTTTTTGGTGAATACAGTAGTAAGCTGGTGGTGCTGTAGCCAGAAAAGCACAAACACAGTTGTGGCAAACACTGTCACTACTGCAGCTCACACAGGAGATGAACACAGCACTATCAACCACTTGGGTTTAGTAAACACCAAACAACACTTTTACAGAAATACATCTACCTTGGAAACACAAATACCTACTATTGCTAAACAACTTCCAAATCCCAGATTACAAAACTAATCAAAGAGGGTTTAATATTTCCACTATAAAAGCTCACACCATGCAAATTTAGACAAGACACAAACTAGCTTTCACACTGAACTAGGTGACACTGGATTTATTTCAGCAACACATTTTCATAATATATTCTTTTGAATCTAGTATTTCCTCTCATTATGAGACTTTTTTGAAGAAAGGATAAAGGTTTTAATATATTGCTAAAAAATCCAAACTAGTTTTATCATACTTGCACAACAATCCTAATAAAAACAAATACAAACTTACCCTGATTTTGCACTACCACATCAAATGGTAAACAAAAGGAAAATAAAATAATGAAAGACAAATATAAAACTAGGATTAAACTGAACTCAAAGGCATACAAAACCAGACAAATAATGTGTACTGTAATTTAATTTTGTAACTATAAATACATTTTTGTTAGCAGAGACTGAACACTGCCCTCAGCCTGTTTGTGCACATGCAAGCAGAAATCAGAAAGATAAATGAGCAAATAGGGATTAGAGACAGCTATAAATAGAATGAGCTCTTGTTGTTCCAAGCATTCAGGTAGCTGGAATTCTTTTTGCTGAATACAAGGTTTTGTAAGCAAACAGCCAGGCAGAATGTGTTTTAACCCACCCTCCTCCAATATCAGAGTGAAAAGCAATTCAGAGCAGCTCTGCCACTTTTTCTTTTTGATAAGGAGCATCTCAAGGAGGCAGCAAGGGATCTTTGACCCCTTGTGATAATATTGCTTCCCATGTTCAGAACACCCCTCAGGATTCTGAACAATGGCATGACAGCATCTTACTTGGGATTGTTCAAATGATAGATCTAGATTGTTTTAATTTCATTGAGTGGTAGAAAACAGAAGGTTCCAGGGAGACCTTAAAGCCCCCTCCAGTACCTAACTGGGCTGTGGAAGAGATGGAGAGAGGCTTTGGAAGAGCTAAGAAGGCAATTCCAAACTAAAAGTTTTCATTTGTTTCATAGAGACAGCTGTCTTTTAAGCAATCTGCAACATGCAGTCATAAATTATACTTTAAGTAATACCAGCACATTTTTGAAAAGCAGTATGTTTACAAGGAAAGCCATGATTTATCTGCAACTGCACTTCTTGCATTTCTTAAAGCCAGACAGTATGGATTATTTCCCTTGAGAATGAAACTTGTGGCTGGTATTGAGAAATACCTATATTGCTCAAAGAACAGACCTTACCACTCCTTAGATATGACCAGACTAAAACTATTTATTCAACCAAGATGTGGTATGACTTTAAAGCACTGTAGAAAAGGGAAAATACCAGATCATAATAATATATGATTGCCTTCAGAGCAGCAGTCTGAAGAAAAACAGCTGAGCTTTCTGTTATCCAAACAAACCCACATTCCATTCTGACTTTTCAAACCAACACACTGCTGGTTTTCATTAGCAGCCACCAGGCATTATTCTTATTAGTTAATAGAACTTAGGTACTGCAAGAAATCCCTCTCAAAGCGA
This sequence comes from Zonotrichia leucophrys gambelii, assembly GCF_028769735.1. Lineage (NCBI taxonomy): Eukaryota > Metazoa > Chordata > Aves > Passeriformes > Passerellidae > Zonotrichia > Zonotrichia leucophrys. Next base: position 49,952,883 of record NC_088175.1, read on the forward strand.
AAATTAGCACCCTTGCTTTTCAACATTTACTGTCTGTCTTCAGAAAGCAAGGAAAGTCTGACCTTCATCAGTTTTTTGACAGCTGAACAGAACAGAAGGAGCAGAAGTTTAAGGTATATGGCTCAGCATTGAAAGAAAAAATGCAAGGAATGCCTGATCCTACTTATTTGAGTGTTTCCTGTATTCCCATATAAGCATCAAGTCAGAATTTCTATCCGTAGCAATATCTCTTTTTCACCTATGATTAGTCTTTGCTTCATCTGTTCCAAGTCTGGAAACAACAAAGCATGCAAACAGAAACTCCACAGGTGAGCAGCTAACTAAAGGCTTTCTGGGATAGAGTGAAAAAATTCTCTTGACTAGGAAAGGGTAACTGCATACAAGGTGCCATAAAAAAAGAAATATTCACAACTGATTAAAAAAAAAATGAAGAAACCAGGGCAATGTGGTGCAAAGAAAAAGATTTCAACAGACAATCTTAAACAGAAGTGAAAAAATTAATGAAGAGAGAAGTTGCCAGCAGCTGCAACACAAAGGGACAGAGAAAGGAGCTGGCAAATTCATACACAGGGAAGGATGTCTGCCCACAGCATCTCGTGCTTCCCTTCTGTCAATTCCTCCACAATCTGGAGCAAAAAACAGCCAAGGACAACTTTGGGAAATCTCCCATATGAATTAAATTTATTTAATTTATTACATATAATTTATTACATTTAATACCTCCCAAAGCAGGTATGAAATATAATAAGTTTAGGGGGAATTTGTTAAGAGTCCACTTCTATCTCCAAATTTTTTTATTACAGCAGTCCAATTTTAAGTTTTCAGCTTAAATTCCTTTCAAATTTACCATGACCTATGCTGCTATTAATGTTCTGGAAAAACAGTAAAAAAAAGGATGAGATCTACAGAGGCTTATTAGCCATAGCACCATATTAGGCAAAAATCCCCCAAAACCAAACTAAAAAATAAAACCACAACATTTTTAAACAAAGCAACACACGAATAACACAGCATTAAAAATATTTGATAACTTACTTTTTCTGCATTTTCCTGTTTTTCTCTGCCTGACCTCCAAGTTTGCTGAGGCCTAATGCATCCTGAGAGGAACCATCTGCTTCTCCCAGGCCACCTACAAAAAACCCCAAACTCAAGTCACTCTCAATTTAATGCTTCGTAATGTTACTGATCAGGAATGTGTAAAACCCAAGCCCCAGGGCCATCTCTCTCACTGTGTAAGAAAAAGCAAACCAACCTTGTCCTAGAGCTTCCTTGCTTCCCTGTCCAGGTCGCCCCTTTTCCTTCTTGCCAAACAGGCGGCCAATGGAGGATTTGATCCCCTTCTTTTTGGGGGCTTTGTGAAGGGAATCTTGGCTGCTGTTACTGCTACTGGGATTACTGGTTTGGCCATCTTGTGAACCTGTTGAGCTGTACCCAAAAAAAAAGTCATAAAGGAGCCCATGTACAGCAAATTCATCAGAGATAAGTTCAGGGTTCTGTGCAAGTTAATAGAAGTTCAGTAGCTCACTAATGACATTTAATTTCATTTAATTTTATGAATTATGAAAAGAAATGTTGATGGCACAAGTTCTTGGCTGAAAGGGGCAGACAAAGTTCAAAATACTTGAGTGGAATCCATCTCAGATACTTGGGTACTTTGAAAAGAGTACTTTGAAAGAGTACTTTGAAAGAGTACTTTGAAAAGATCTGTCAATCAAAGTGGCAATTTTGCAAGTTATTTCTCAATTTATAGCTAAATAAAAACTTCAGGAGTTAAGAGTTACATTTTTCATATCCCAAGCATGAAGATAACTTAATACAGACTTTGAGTACCAAAAGTATTCCCATGAAGCCACTTCCAAGCATTAGCAAAATCTACATTCCTAATGTTTATGTAACAGTCACCCATTTATGTGTTCACACTCCTGACTTTGAGAAACACTTGAACACTCAGACTAAAATCCTACAGGCTGAACAGCTCTGCAGTTTGGGGTTTTACTCTGATGCTGGAACACTGAATTGCTGGTAGGTGTGAGTGATTCCCAGCTCACTTACTTCCTGATGTCCCTGATATCTTCGTGGCTCACAGTGTGCAGAGCTCCCTTCTGGACTCTGTCCAGGCGCAAGGAGCGGGGTGAGGAAGGCGGCGATGTCTCACATTTTATGGTGGTTTTGTCATCTCGTACCTCTTCTCTGGAAGCTGGAGACTGATGGGAAAGGAAGGAAAACTTCAGGGGCAATGCCAAAACATGAAGGCAATACCAACACTACACAAAACAGTGAAAGGAAGAATCTTATTTTAGTGTTAAAGGATCACTCTTGCCCTTACCATTCTGCAGTTGCCTATTTTTTGCTTGATTTCTTTCTGAATTTCTTGTTACCCTCAGTGACAAATGACTAAATTCATGAAATGAGAAAGTAGCACTTATCTTTTATTCATTTATAGGGCTAAGAACTAAAGTAATGCCTTCAGCACCATAAAATTAATATACCTGTCCCCAGTTCAGCACCATAAAATGGATATACCTGTCCTCAGTTCAAGCAAGTGCAAAGACAGAAAAACTAAAGAGACCTGTGGAAAGAATTATTAGCAAGATCATTGACTCTGTGAAGTCAGTTTCTACACACCTGTGGCTACAAAAGTTTGAGTAACAGAAAGAGTAACTTGTGTGTGCACTGACAGCTTACTGACAGCTTTTAAAATTCAGCACTGATGCATGAAGACTACAAAGCAGTGGTTGCAAACAGAAAGCACAGCAGTCCTCCACACCAGCAAAAACAGGCAAACAAACACAAAAACCCACAAAACAAATCCACACTTAGGCTAAAATGATAAACCATAATCTTGTTTGGTTTCAGAGCTACCCTGCAAATGCTTTATGTTCCTGTTATCCACTAATGAGTTTGGGGACAGGGAGGGAGATGGAGGGGCACACCATGAAATAAACTAAAGATTTTTACCTTTCTACGGTGTTTCCTTAAATCACTAGGCTGACAGATGCATGCAAAGAAAAGAAATTTGGAAAAGCTGTATTTATTGTAAACTGTAGCACAGACTAAGACAACTAGTACAGACAAAACACCTTGGGGAGAACATCAACAACAATTACAACAATGGCACAGAGAGATACTGGGTATGAAGTACTCCTTACATCACAGTTTAGTAAATGTATCCCTGAAGTGAGGAAAAGGAAGCAAAAAATAAACACTTAGTTGGTTATCTACCAAAGTACCAGAGATGTTGGAGTGTGTTAGCACAAAATATGTGCAGCAAAAAACCCCAATAAAGTGTGGGGGTTGCAAGGTGTTGCTTTGAAAAGGTGAGAACCTGCTTTGAACCTCCAGGTCAGCCATAGGAGCCTTAATAAATCATCTGCACTCATCCCTCCTCACAACCCTGGGATTCCTGCAGCTGTTTCCTACACTGCACAAAAAGCAGCCAAGACTTTAGTAATGTCAAAGAGTGCCAACAACAGCCAATTTCTATACAGTAACAGGATTCTGTTCTTTTTCCAGCTTTTCAGTGCTGGAATGTTTGAGCAGGAATTCACCACCACTTTTATTTTATCCTCCATCCACTGTAGCTCACTCCCCAGGGAGTGCTCACCTCTGCCAATGCACAGAGCAAGAGTTACACAAACAGCTTATTCAGACTGATGCTGACAAAAGTTAAATTTAGATAATTTGTTTAATAGCTCTCATTATTTAAAAAGCCTGTAACCAAAAATAAAGTTGGTCCCCTTTGAAGTGGGACACGGAGGAGAGATGCTGTTTCCCCTCCCACAAAGGATAACTTTTAATTGTTTTTTATTTAGAATACATGTAAATTTTGCAGCATTAATATGGAAAGTTTTGTTCAATCTGACTGTAGAGTACTACATTACTAAATCATAAGTTCACTGAATCACAGAAGGGACCTTTAAGGATGATCTAGTTCCTCCTCAAGTTCTTGACAAGGCACTGCAGACTCATTTTACCATTACTGGATCTTTCATCCATTAAATCTGATGAGCATAAAAATGAAAGTGTTCACCACATGGAATGAACTGCCCACAAGGACTGCTCAAGAGAGCTGTAGGCTTCACCATTTATCATGTTGATGCTTTTTAATCATGAGGGGCTTTCAACTGACTGAGCTGCATAACCACTGGCATTAAACTAATTTGCCTACATGATCAAAACCTAATGCAACTCTCTATTAAAACGTTGGAAGACATGGCAGAACTCAGTCTAATAATCCATGATAGCTCTTCCTAAAGTTTCTAGAAAGCTCTTGTTCCCTAATTCTTGATTTCAAGCTTCCACAAATCATTGCCAGGTACAAAACTCATCAAATACAGCACAAACACTTCTCAAGTGACTTCAATGCACAATCAGGACCTAAAGGGAACTTTATTACAGTTCACTTTCTTCAATTGCATTGGATTTCAGACCAGACACAATTCTCTTGATCTAGTTTTGGGGAAAAGAGCTACTTAAATTTGTATATGGTTTTCTGTGTGAGAAGTATTTAGCTTAACTAATAATTGTGAAATGTTAGAAGATAAAACACTCCACAATCTGAATTTTGATAGTTTTTTGTTTTAGAAGACTGCTTGCCCCTAGACATATGGCTAGAGCTAGTACAATTATTTTTATTTTAATGCAAAGAAGGCAAAATTATTCCCTTTTATGAAAAAATACTTCTTGGTGTATGTGCACATTAATTTTAAGAAGTCAGCAAAACTACTTAGCTGAAATACTTCATTTTAACTGTTCGTTATATTTAACATTTATGTAAAACAAGAAGGGGGGAGATTTGTATCTTAATTTTACAGATGTGTTTACATGCATAAAGCAGCTGCTAGAAGGATTAATCTTCCTCAGCAGTCATAGGAATGTCAAAAGAAAGATGTTTTCCTTCTCTACTCTCTCAACTCCTAAGACTAAACTACTTTATCAACCACAAGGTCTAACAGGTATTTCCTTTACCTATCAGGCTTTAATAGCTTAAAACAGGACACTAGCACTCATTAATATTCAAACAGCAGTGATACCATCCCAGTCTTCAAGATTAATATGCAAATCACTTTTTAGCTGAGTGTTTACTGGAATACTGGACTGCTAAAAATAAAGTTTAAAGCAGATGGAGAAAGCGGTTGAAAAGAAAACATTATTTCTTCTAGAAAGAGGAGTCTGAAGAAAGACCATAACAACAGAAGGAATAAATACTTAGGCACGAGATGTTGACCAAATAATAGACTCGAGCTCTGAACGTTTTTCCTAATCATTATGTATCTTACACTTTTTATAGAAGTTGAAAGGAAGCAGTAGAAAAACCTAGAGAAAGGAAAAATACAGCTGAGTAAGCAGGAGAGGAAAGAACAGCGCATCTCCTAGCGAACAGGAGCGCTCCGAGGAGGAGCCTGCGCGGGTACCCACCAGAGTCATGATGCCCAGCCTGTCCACCTCCCGGGCGGGGCTGTGCGGGACGCGGCGCGGCGTGGAGCGGCCGCTGCCGGGCGGGGAGGAGCCGGCCAGGGCCCCGCCGAGCGCCACCGAGCCCAGCGGGCGGAACCGGCCGTGCGCCTCCAGGCTGCCGCTGCCCACGCGGCTCTCGATCTCCTCCGCGCGCTGCTCCGTGTTCTCCTTCTCCTCCTGGATCAGCCTGAGGGAAAAACAGCCTCACAGGGATGTGACATTCCAACAGGGACTGTCATCGGCACATTTTCTTACAAATCCCTTTGCCAGGAGCTCTCCTGGGAAGCTGAGAGGCCTCAGAGAAAAATGATAACATTATCTCATTTGCTTCTCCTGTGTTTTGCTGCTTTGGAATGTGGTTTGGAGACTGTTTATCCAACAGGTGGTTGTTTGATTGGTTTCGTGTGATTGTTTTAACTTAAATCACCAATCATGGGGTAAAGACTGTGTCAGGACTCTGTCAGGAGTCATGAGTTTTCATTACCATTCTTTGTAGCCTTCTGTCTGCACCCTTTCTCTATTCATATTGTATAATTTCATATAGTGCCCCTATCCTATAGTGCCCCTATCATAAAATAGTCTTCTAAGAACATGGAGTCAAATTCATCATTCCCCCCCTCATCAGGGGACCCCAGAAAATACCACAAAGGGTATTTTGCAAACAGAAGCGGCACTTAGCAGAAATATGTGGGGAAATTACCATTTTTCAGCATATTTTTATCAAAAGTTCCACAGCAGACAGGCCATACCTGATCTCTTTGTTGATTGCATCCAACTGTTCCTGCAGCATTATGGCCAAAGTCTGAGCATCAGCCTGACCGCTTGGTGACAGCAGATCGACTGAGCTGAAAATGGTCTCCCTGTCGTCCTCCATGTCAGACACATCCACATCACTCTCAAATGCTTGTGCCACGTTTGCCAACACACTGGCTTGCTGGGCCCGCTCCCAATCCTGCTCATTCAGGGTCTGAACCTACAAGAATCCATTAAAGAAATAAATCCAAGCTCTAATGGAAAAAACGTGACATCTCTACTACTTATCAAGATGTTTAAAATAATTTATGTAAGTCCACTCACATGCTGAATGCATCCATCAGGACAGCAATGTTTAGAGAAATGTAAAAAAAAAAGCTATAATGTAGGAAGCTTTAAACTTCATTTAACTGCAAGATGCAGAACACACATTTAATTACAGTAGAATTTTGCTATCAATTCCATGGGAACTATGGAATCAGTTTTATATAATGGGCACTCAAGCATCCTGAAAGGAAATGGAAACTGTTTGCAGAACAGTAATGTGTTAGATTAGAGTGTACAGACACAAAAGTAGGACTGCTTCAAATTGTGCTTTACAGGCTTGTCAAAATTAAAAAACAAAAACAAAATTTAAAAAAAAAATAGGAGCTCCAAACCATAATCTTGCAACTATTTGCTAACAATTAAAAGGACCAGCAGCTGTTCATGAGTTGGTAAAACTGGATCTATAAAACTCAGGAGTTTTTTGCCAGGTCCTCCCAATTCCAAAACCTCCTTGCACCTGATTAGCCTCATGCACTGAACAAATCTGTGTTGTTATCTGTATTTTCCCTCCTCACCTTGGAAGGCTCGTCCCTGAGAGCAGCCAGCCGCCCCTTCTGGGGCCGCCTCAGCACGGAGGAGGAGCTGTAGGAGTCTGTGTGACTGTCCCCCACAGAGGAGGATGGCACAGGGAATCTGAAATCTGCTCTGCTGCAACACAAAACAAACACTTCATCTTTACCAAGGGAGAAAGAAGCAAAAACAAAATCACCCAAAAGGATTTCTCTTGTCCCACCACTGCCAGTTGTTTTTATATAAAAATTGTTTATATAAGAGTATAAAAATTGTTTTACATGCTCTATAAAACTGAATTTATAGCTATGACTGAAATATTTTCATTTATAATCTACAAGATAGTATTTAGCACAGTGACCTTAAGAAAATAGGAAAAAAACAAACTTCTGCTGGTACCTATGATGAAGTGATGTGGCTCTGAGCCTCACTTGGTCGTTTTCAGCCCTCAATGCATCAACATTTAATACAAGTTGATCCTGGAAAAATAAATAGAAAAAACATATCATATGCTTTTTTTTAAAAAAAAAAATTAGTGTCAAATACAAATTTGTAAACTCACATCTAGGTTTTTTATCTAATTTCTCTGAAAGTCGGAAATAACAGATTTTAAGATACAGGCTTTACCTATTTAAACATTGTTTTTGCTACACACAATACAGCATTGCCACAAAAGGGCATCCCAGAATAATTCTGCTGCCTCTCTACCCTGACTCTGGTAATGACAATATGTATTTTAAAAACAGCTATTAGTTCAGATGCTACTAAGTTTATTATAATAAGTGATGATGAGAAAGAGGAAGACTTGTTCAAGCTTTCTGCACAGAAGCATCTTAAAGCATTCACTTTTAACTTGGACATTTTTACATGCTCTAGAAACTCTGAATTTAACAGCAGAGAAATACATGAATGTGAAAACAACAAAAGTCTAAATAAAATAAAAAGGGGCTGATAGTGAACATCTGTAATGAGGGACTTGTCATTTCCAGGCCAAGCAGAATATAAGCTGCTATTGCTAAGGAGCAGCCAAGACTAGTAAGTATTTCTCCCTTTGCTCCACAGCTCTTAAAACTTTTTAAAAAATGTTAGCAGTTGCACAAGCATTTTGTGATATTCAATGCCTTGAGAACACCTTATGGCAAAATACCCAACATTAAAAGTATTTCTCATTTGGTTTTGCTGTTCAAGGTCACATGTACAACAGTATAAAAATTCTACACAACCTCCAAACTTTGGCCAATTGCCAACATATGCAGGCCCTTCACATATTCAAAAGTGTGTTAAGTCTTGGACTAAAAGGTTATGTATTATCTATAAAACCCTCCTAAAACTGTGGCACACAATACCATAAAATAAGCAATAACAACTCCTTTCTCTTAAACAGAGCAGGAAATGTTAAGTTTTATGAGGAATTAAAATCTGATCCTGCTATGTAGCAAGGCAGCAATTAAGTTCCAAGATAATATTTCAGAAATGCAGTTTACCTTTTCATGCTGAAGTTCTTCTATTTGTTTTTTTGCATTTTCAATTTCTCGTAGAAGTGAATTCTGAAATTAAAGGCATCACAAATTAAGTTTCTCTGAAGCTTTACACTTTTAAACCGTAACCATGATGACTATCAAAAAAAATGCAGTCAACACTACACAAATGCATCTTAAATTACACATCCTTGATTGCTTCCATCATTTCACTTTGATTATAGTTGAAGGTTTATCCTTCCAGGTGTACAGCCTGCTAAATAATGGATTTAGTAATAGTACTGGTTCCATAAATCTTTAATAGCAATAGCAGCCTTTTAAAGCTCCATTTCACAGTCTAACTAGTAAAAAAAGGAAATAATTATGGAATCATTCAAAGTAATTCAAGAAAGAGCACATGATCAGAACAAAGTCTTAATGTTACCTGAATGTTTCTTCCCAACTTAGCATAAAAGAATGAGCTGGAAGTCTCAACAAGAACACTTTTCTAGAAGCTACAGTTAACTACAGTAAAGGACAAGTAGATTTTCCTCATTATTTGCAAATGTAGTTATGGTTTGGAAGATAAGAGGGAGTCAGGGTCAACCCTGAGACATCGCCTATTATTCAAACATTAGGCATGAATGCAAGAGGAAGCAAACATTCAGTACAAGTCTGGAAACACCATTTGTGTTCCAAAGCATTTTATTGCCATGACTTTAAAACCAAAGACACTCAGCTTTTCCTGAAACATTTCCCCAGATGGTCATTTCACCCTCTAGTAAAAGAAACCAAATATATTTTAATCCAAGACCAAGCAACTCAAAGTCAGCACCAAGCAAAGTGCCACTTTAGAAGACATTGCTTTGCTGGATGAAGAATAAGGGATCTAACTTCAAGCTGTGCATGGAAGAATAATCCAAAAGGATCTAGATCCAAAAGCAGAAGGGAAGAGAAGGAGTGAAAAGTGTGTCAGAAGAGATGAATTGAGTGCAGGGAAAGCTCCAATACATGCACTGACAGTGCAGGAAAAGCTCATTTACATGCATATAACCAGTCCCAAAATGAGCTACCTGAGAAGAAAAGCAAATTGCAGGAATCCCACAATGACGCAGAGGAATTGCTACAGCCAAAAGCAGTGGGAAACAAAGAAACTGAACTGGAAAGGTCAAAGCTCCAATGCTTTAGGCTTCCTGTATTACACTGGATGAGCCTATTTATGCAACCTGCACCAGGCAAATGAAGGATAAAGCTTCTTAAAAGCTGCCTTCTCAACACCCCCGTGCAGTGCCCAGGGACAATCTCAAAAATTATTTTTAAGGTTTTTCAAAATCCACACTAAAAAAGAGCCTTAACAGCAACTACTTACTAATAAGGGGTTTGTGTTTATTTGCTGAAGTTTCGGACATGCTGCAAAAGGCACAAATCATGACAGAATTACACATTCATTACTGGAATGTTACCTTGTCTTCCAGGGCAGCCATCCTCTCCTTGAGATGAAGCTGGAGCCTTTCATTGGATTCAGACAGGAGCTTATCAACAGTTTCTGACAAACGTTTATTATGCTCTTCATTCATCTTCTCTCTCTGTCTAGCCTGAGATACAAAGAAGCTGCTGAAAAAACTTCAGATTTGCAATATCTCTAACAATTTCCAGGTTATGAAGGCAGCAAGCTTTCTTTAATCCAAATGCATTTTTTTTAACAGCAATATTTTCACACATGCAAAGGAACACTGCATGCGCCTCCAGGGCTCTGTAAAGGGAATCTAAGGGACACTTCAGTCTTCAATAAGTGACCCAAGATCAGAAGTTCAAAAATCCAAGCCTACACTAAAAAAAAAAAATTAAAAGGCACAATTCAGAATGGATTCCATTATCTGTAATCCAGGAACCAATTTTTCCATGGTCATTTAATTCACCAAGTTTCTTCAAACTTTTATTGGAGACTTTCAGCACATTCTCCTTGAGATTTAAGGTTAGCCACAGTACAGTGACTCACTAGCAGCCAGCCTAAACTCTAGCTTTATTTTAAAGCTGAGAAACAAAGAGGATTAGGTTCTTGCTTTCAGCTTTTTATCTTTGTCAAAATGATGTGCAGTACCCTTTGCAGTTCTTGATTCTTCTCTTCAAGCTGTGCCTCCATCTGTCTCAGCCGCTCCTCGATATTGCCGTGTCTCTCCTCAGCCTGTCAATTTGAGAGCAAAATTAGAATTTGGGTGGGTTTTATAGGCTCCAAAAGCACAGAAACACTGAGGCACAGGAATATTTCTAACATGCTTTGCACAACTGCCATTTATGATAAAGGACAATGCAGAACAGATGCTTTTCTGTCACCAAAAGGACCTTGCAAGAGTTCAGATGGGAAGTGGCAAAATGATGAAACCTCACACCCCTAAGTACCATCATGAATCAACTACTACTATTTGCAAACAAGCTTGCAACAGCAAAGATCATTCATATTCCCAAGAAATAAAACAAAACAAAACAAACAAAAAAAAAAAGAGTCAAGACTGAGTGCACTTTCAGCTTCTCCTCACTAGCCTGGACGATGGGACCCTTTGTTAGTAATCATGGCAAAGCAAAAAGCAGCAAGCAGAGACAAGGACTGAGATACAAATTCTACCTTCCTAAGCTTGGTGGCAAGTTCCAAAACTTTAGCATCTTTAGCAGCAGAGCTCCCAGGAGACAAAAGGTCAGACTACAGAGCCAGTTAGGGACAGGAAAGATAACAGGGAAAAAATGAAACTAAGGCTTTGAAAGAAAACATGCACACACATACTTGAAAAGGCTCATTTGTGGTTAATTAAATATAATTCTTTAGATTTCATTACTCCATTTGCAGCCCTCTAAAAATCCTGGTATTTGGTAGTACCACAACTTCTCTCTCTCCCCACTTGCTTCACTTAGCAGTGTAAGGAATTTAGGTTCATGTTTAGAAGACTCTATGCCTATTATTGAATAATTTTCATAAAAAGTACCAAAATAATAATTCAGGGAGATATTTTTATGATGTAGAAGAGTTAACAGAAAACCCACTTGAGTTCCAAAGAGCAGAAACTTTAAAAAGAGATTAAAAATTAAAAAAAAAAAAGAAAGAGTAAATCAGAGTGTCTTCAGAGAGATGAATGGAAAAAAAGTAGGAAATAAACATTTTCCGTAAAAAATTTGGAAAACTGGAAATCAAATGTAACCAAACCAACACAAGGAACAGATTTCCTGCAGTGGGACACCAGTGGAGGAGGGAGTCTGGAGGACACTGTGCCACCACCTCACCTTTGTAAGTGCTGCCACTCTCTGTGCCAGCTCAGCCTCCACCTCTGGCAATGTCTCAGCTTTTCTCAGGGTCTGCTGCAGCTTCTGCTCAGCCAGTTCCAGTCGCTCTTGCAGTTGCCTGTTCTTATCTTCACTCTGCACAGGGTCATGGCCAGCAAGTGTGGAGGGTTAGAGAAGTGATTAGTTAGAACGTGGTTGGCTAAAGAGCCATTTCTGGCTTATAAAGCTGGGCTATTTTATGTCAAGCATTTCTCAAACTTCCTCTCCCACTAAGGCAATAGTCTGTAAAAACCACTACACACTATGCAAATCTTAAAAGTTTAGCTCAGAATGAGTAATTTTCACCCACAAAACTAAAGATGCTTAGATACACATACAGTAACTTTAAAATCCACAATTAATAGGGACAACAGCCCTGCTGCCCAAGATAAAGTGCACTAAATTTCTCAAAATCATTTCCCCTTCCCAGTAAAGCTGTCTCATCTTTATTCCCAGGGTAAAAATCTCTGCAATGTATGACTCCAGCTCCTGAAAAACAATCACTAATAACAGCACATTACAGCTGATATTTATCTCCCTAAAAGCAAAGTGCTTGAGCACAGCATGAACATTAATTATCTCCATTAGCTTTATGCTGAGCAAAATGTACTTCATCTCATTTGAAACCACAACCTGTCGGTGCATGGAGTCTTTAGTGGCAATTTCATTTTCAAGTTTATCATTGAGGTCGTGCACGGATGTAGCTTCACGTTGTGCAGCGAGGTAGCGTTTCTCCAGAGTGGTGATCCTCTCCTCCATGTCCTCCTTCTGGGCCAGAGTCTGGGCAGGACACACAACACAAGTCAGAATGCGAGAGATAGTTTCAAATAAAATAATTTCAAATATTTTTTTTTAAATCAGGCTATTTTTCTCAGTAAAAAATGAAGTGGAAAGAAATGACTTTTTAAAACAGTTAATGATTAAAAACCACTGGTCTTTATTACCTTGCACCACAGATCTGCTACTTTCCAATGGCACACACAGAGCAAATCTTGGCTTGCTGGGGGTGGTCAGAGAATTCTGGGAATTAATTAAGCTCCCTTTCTATCTAATAAGGATATGTGGGACCCTGGAGATTAGGGATTCAGCAGTGACAGGAACTGTCAACCATACCACTGAAATTAAAGGGATTCCTCAACCAAGCGCATCTTTTAAAAAAGGAAGCAAGAGTAATAAGCTAAGCATGTATGACAAGATCAAACATCTCTTCCAGAACATGCTGAAGTTGGCAATGCTAAATTCCAATCTATTAATGAAATATCTAGTTAGTCATAGGTTTATCCTGAAGACAGATTTTTTTTTTTAAGTGGACAATAGGACCCTTTGGTCTTCTAAACAAAAACCAGATACCCATCATGTCCTAAAAAACCATTTTCTTCTCATCTATCAAACCAAAGACTTTCAAAAACATAAAGGTTCAACTGAGCACCAGTGAGACTAAAATTTTATGAAAATGGCATTTGTGACTCCCCAAATCCTGACAGTTCCTTCCTCACCTCTCGTACATCCCTCTGTAACTTTGTGTTCATTTCTTCAGATTTGATTAAGTCTTTCCTTGCTGTGTCTAGATCTTCTTCCAGCTCTGTTACTCTGCTGGACAAAGCAGTGAGGCGTTCCTTCATTTGTGTCTGCTCTTTGTTTTGCTTATCTATGATGTCTTGGAGTTCAATCACTTTAGCAAGGTTTTCATCGTGGCATAACGAACCATCAGAGGATCTCTATTAAACAGGAAAAAAAGTGTATTAGCATGATGCAAATTAGATTGAAAAACAAATTGTTACTCACCTGTAAACATCCCTCCCCAAAGATAATTTTATTATTGAACAGACTGCAAAAGCTGAAATTTCAGTAACTATGAGTTTTTAACTAGATGATCATACAAAAATATTTTATTATGGCTTAAAATTAAAACGTTATAGTTAATGATTAAAGCCCATATGTCTGCTAAGCCAAGTAAATAGCTGTACCTTCCCATTTGTAGTTGGTGTAGTTTCCTGTTCATGATTTATATCCAGCATCCCATCTGGAAGTGTTTTCTTCTGATTATTTTGCTCTTTCAGAATCATTAACTGAAATAAAAGTTTACAGACACATGTTTCAAGCCAATTCCTTTTTCACTAATAATATAAGGAACAGCTGCAAAAGCAAAGGAGCAAAACAACAATTACTGATTCTACTGCCAGGTATGTATTAATAAAATCTGGCACAGGCACTCAAATACCTTATGCCACTGCAAAGCCTTATTTTAAAGGCACAGGAACTCTTTTTGTTGGTTTGGTTGGGGTTTTTTGGTTGGGTTTTTTGGGGGCAGAGAGGGTGTCAGGAGGTTGAGGTTTGGTTTTTTCCTCTCCTGCTCTTTCAAAGCAGCTAAGTTAAAAATTAATAATTATCCCATCTGGCAAGAAATCAAAAGGAAGAAGTAAAAGTGAAACTTAAATTACTCTGTACAAATATTGACTGAAATACCCACAATGGACACATGAAGTCTTCTTTTAAGACAAACTTACCTCTTTATGTGTAGTACCTAGTTCTTCTTCCAATAAGCTACACCTTTCAAGTGCTACTCGTAATCTCTCCCTTACCTGAAAGGGTAATTTCAAATTACTTGAAATCATTCAAGTCAAAAAGAAATCAATTTTACTTGATGCCATGCCTTTACAGACAATAAATGACACTGTTTCCATTACACTTAGAAACCGTCTTAATCTGGAGTCAGTCCTAATTACAACACATGCTACCAAAAACATAACCAAATAATGTTTATTTTATAATCTAGCTTTTCCTTTTTTCTGTTGTAAGCAACATGAACTGTATGTTTAGGCACTAAAGAGCTAAACAGACCCAGAATTTGCTTGTCCTTCTGCAAGGCACAGACTGTGTTTGCTCATTTACAACATGAAAGAACAAGTAAAATTCCACTTAAAATCATTTACCAGATTTTATATACAAGGGTCACAAAGACAGGTAAACTGGAAGTTGGCAACAAAATTTACAGTGAACTTAAGCGGTTGCATATCCTGCTGTTAACATCAGGCACAACTGAAGGGAGGAGTTCTTTTAATTCAGATTTCTATCCCAGTGTAAGCAGATTCCTCTCTAGTCTATTTCTTTTATTAGATAATCAAAAGGATAAATCCTGATGGTTGTACAGGTAAGCAGCTGTGTGCATTCCTACAGCAAATATACTGCTCCTGAACCATGCTGAGTTTACATTAACACAATTAATGAAGTGCTTGAATAAACCACAGCACCTTGCTTTAGTTAAGTGCAGCACTTTAATTTAGGAAAGCATATACCAATGTAGTTACACTGCAGAGATTTCTACAATTCCAGTACAAAAACTGCCTGGCCCACACAAAGGAAAGAGGATGAAATGGTGTTAGGTACAATACTTCATTACCTTTTCATCAAGGGCTTTGTGGTGCTCAAATAAGGATTTTAGTGCTTTGAGAACTTCTACTTCACTAGAAACTCCTGCTGGAGACTGAGCTTGCCTCTTCACAACAGTCATCCTGAGGGATCGCTCATGCCTGGAGACAAGGCACTCCAAATGTTCCAGTAATAGCTAAAGCAAAAGGAAAAAAAAAGGAATAATGTTTATTCCTGTTCTGTACAGCTGCAGAAAACTTTGCCTCCTAGAACAGCAAGTGTAGAGTTCTAAATATCAAATTTCAGAGACAAAGGATATTGTATAGAGCGTAAGGACTGTTTTTAACATTTCAGCTGTATTAGCAGTGTGAGCTGCTCAAACACATCACCACAACCTGCCCACTCTGCTCCTCTGATCCCAGAGCTGCAGGATTACAAAACTTTAACAACAAGAAATCTGGATGGCAGATAGCAGTGCAGTCTTACAAGCTTTTCCTGATTCTGCACAGCAGCATTTCGAGCTGTGCATGAGCTGCCAAACCCTCTTGATCAACACACACACATCTGCACTTCCATGGGGATTCATGTACAAGTGTCAGGAGAAAAAATACTTTTAGCTTTTCAAATTCAACATTTGTTTTCCTCCCTGTAGCTGATGCTTTAACAATGGTGAGCTTGGAGAAGACAAGGAACTGACCCTTGTGTTATTCCTTTCTGCTTTCAGTTCAGCAATTTCTTCTTCCCTTTCAAGCAGCTGCTCCCTGCATACATTCAGCTCTTTTGTGAGTGCTGCAAATTCCTGGAACAAACCAGACAGAAATATAAGCACATCAAATATCAGCACACAGTGAGAGTGGATTCATATGAACACTTGACAGTTCCTTGAAGCATTCATTTGAGATGTGCAAAGCCAATACAACTGTACAGTCATACTGAGCCACCTTCAGCTCAAACATTTAAAACCTTTATGCTGCCAGCTGTAAAGACAAATGATGTTTGACCAGGACTTTGAAAACCTGTTTGTGTCTCAAGGCAATATAATTGCCTTGAGTTGGGGTTTCCCTGGTAAGCTAAAGGAAAAACATATTTGTAACATGCTTTGTTATAGTTTCAAAGAGTTGCTAGTTTTGTGACTTTTGGTTTGTTGGTTTTTTTAAAAAACTGCTGAGGGAGACATGAAAAAACAGAGCACTAAGCACAGCAAAATAAGGAAACCAACAAACATGACGTATTTCAAGTCAGTATTTAATTGTGAGCAACAATGAATAATCCTAACATATACCACATTACAGCTAAATACAGGAATTTCATTCAAGCCTTCCTTCCAATCTCACAAAAGGGAATGAAGCAGCCCTTTCCCTACAGTTCTGCCAGAAATCTCTGAGGATTAGAATCAGAATTTTCTGAAAGCTGAGCCTGGGGGCTCAAAGCTCTCACAAGGCTCATCCTTCAAATTCAATCAAGATTTCACCAAACAAAACCCCACCAAAGTGAAACAGTACAGAGTGAAGTGTCAACAGGGAACAGGAGTGGAGCTAACTCACATCACTTTCTGCATGCTTATTACTGCAGTGAACACAGTCAGTAGGGAAGAATACCCTCCTACAGTTAGGGGTTTCTGTCAGGAAACGATTGTACTAATATCTGCAAGAGCCACTGCAGCCTAAACCATTTCCCCTCTCTATCAACAGCCACACTAAAAATAAAATAATATAAAACTTAACTTAATAAAAAAGACATTTAAATGTTCTGTTAACTCAGGGAGCATGCTCTGAATAGAACAAGAGGTACAACTATACACCACATTTAGAAGCAAACACAAAGCATAACTTAATGTACCCTGGAAAAATTTAAATTGTAATCTGAACTGCACTGGAAATGAGAATTGACAGTGTGAATGTGAACAAGTCCATCCTTTAGAAAAGAGCCTTGCAGGAAAGCAACCCTCATGTCTTGTCAATGCAACTTACAATGTGAAAATAAATATGCTTCAGTCACTCCAGTGGCCAGTGAACACACCAGGAGCATTTGGATAAGAAAACATCAAAATGCTAGTAACTAACACTCCTTTCTGTTCTCCAAAATAAGGAAAACACTGATAAACAAGATCCTTGCCTAATAAACAATGGATTTGTACAGCTGAACTGCTGATTAGCAGGACAAGGTGAACACAAATATCCAGCTAAGTGGAGACACAATTGCTGCTTCTCTGCTTTTTCCAAACTCTGCAAGACACACTGCTTATCAGCCAGCAGCTGCATATCAAGTGAACGCTTAAGATGGAGCTGTTCTGCAGCAAAAGTCAAAGTGACAGAATGCACATGCTTAAAAACAAAAGGCCACATCAACCAATTAATTATACAAAGCACATCTGCAAATTCTAACATGCAGCTAAAATAAGGAGACATGGTCAAAAGACACTGCAATTTCCAATATTCATTTGGTAAACCTTATTCTAAAATATACACATGACTGGAAATACAAAAATACATTGCACAATATACACCTGGAGTGAACTCTGGAATTACTAATATATCAAGCTTTTAAAAGTTGCCGTGAAACAGACAGCAATACAACCACCACAGATGCAGAATCCATCCCTATAATCCCTCTTCCTAAATCAAATCCTGCTCATTGGAAAAAAGTTTCAGTCCCCCTGCTTAATAAACAAAAAACTGCAAAGCATCTCCATTTATTTTCCTTTTTCAACTGTAAATTATTTTATTTCTCTAACACACTTAATTATTACATTCATATAAACACTTCACTGCAGTATTTCATTTGCATTCTTAAAAAAAAAAAAAGGCCTATTATTTTCAAAATGGCTAGGAGATACTTCCAAAACAACCTGGTCTGTAAATACAGCTACCAGAACTTTTACACACACAAAACAAGTTACAAAAGGGTCCTGAGTGCAAGGTAAGAGGGGAAAAACCTACTTCAAGCTTCACTGGAGCTGACAGAAATACTGACTCTGTCATGAGCTTTCCCATCAGAGTGCTCCCTCACACCCAAGCTTTTCCTGCACCTTCAACATCCCACCTGTGGGAGCTTCCAAGACTCCCAGGGAACTGGCAGCACACTCCCCTTCTGCTCTCACAGGAGCTCAGGTAAACCAGAAACCAAAGCTTCCATTTTTCAAGGGCAGTCCCCACTTATCTTTACAGATTAGATAATTATGTAATACTGAGAAGAGCTTGGTATTTTTTGGTGTGGTTCCCCTTCCAAATTAATAATAATATAAGAAGAGTAATTTTTAAAACCCTAAAAATGCCAACATCAACATTTAGAAACATCAGTATTGCCCAATTCTCCAGATTACACTGGCCTGAAGTTTTGTATTTTTCCTGCCTCTATCCATTCTTGAGAACAGGATGAAGAGCACAGCAAGGACTACCAGACACTGTTCCATCATCCTTTTTCAACTTCAAATCACTGCATAGCATCAATATATGGATATCTTTTATCTGTATGAGCTTCCCCACGTGAAACCCAGCTGTATATTTGAAGAAAAGCTATTCACTCCTCAGATGGTTACAGGACACAGAGTTCCAGTCCATTGCATACTCCTGTGTAAATATAAATTGTGGCACAAATAGATCCCAATTGTGACATGAACCATCACACTGTCAGATGACCCAGAGCAAAAGTGCACACAGGAATTTATATTGCTGCTGCATAAACACACTGCCAGGGATTGCTGCCATTGCATAACACCTCCAGTGCTGTTTGTTTTGACATAATAGAGTTGCTTTGAGTCCCGTGAGCTGCCTAAGAAAGAACATTTGAACGTCCTTAGTTTCAGCTGACACTGCCAAAAGACATGTCCTTTCTAGTTTTAATACTTACCTTCAATGGGAGACAATTTGTGATTTCCTTAAGCAGTTCAAAAGCAGAGAAACTATTTGCACCTTTATCATCTCAAAAAAATTCCAGTTGTCTCATAATTTCTTCCTTGGCATTGGATGAATGTACAGAAAGAATTAAAAGAAAAAGGAAAGAATCCTGAGAGACTTTCCCACTTGTCCACGAAGCTGTGTCACTTTTCTCTAATTGAGAGGACTGAGAGCAGCAGAATGAAGTTCTGCTCAGTCTCTGGCTGCCATCAAAATAATAAATACACAGCACTGGGGACTGACAAGAATGGAACTCACAATGAGCACTTCAGAGCACTCACACGGATCGGTGGGAGAGTGCTGAATTTACCAGGGAAATACTCCCTGCTGATTAGAACACTCTGGCAAACACCCATACTCTACACTAAACTGAAATGTTTACTGAAGAAAGTAACTTTCTGACCCAACTGAATCATTCCAAACACATCACTGCCAGAAATAAATATTCTCAACAAAAAGTCCCATTGAGCAAGTAAGTTGGTTCTTGTTCAGTAATTCATTTTTTGGTTTTTTTTTTTTGTCCCCAAGCTCCAGGATTTTTAAAGCAAGAGCATTTCTTCTACCTCAACCTTCAGAGCTGACCTTCAACCTTCAGTATTTAGATGCCACAATATAAACACCCTTCCAAAAGCTGGATCCATGAGGGCTGAGCTGTCAAGCCTGGCTGAGCTGACACACTTGGGAACTCCAAGATCCCAATCCAGGAGCATTCCAGCTCTCAGAGAACAGGTTCCCTTCATGCTCATTACAAACGTAATTCATAGGTCTCACAGACAGCACATCACAGACCAATAAATGCTACATGACAGGAAGACAGTATTTCACCTAGGGGAAGACTTGAAAGAAACCGAGGTAATTCCTGAAAGTCTGTTAATATAAATTGTGTATTAGGGATGCTCTATAAATAACTAAATTTGTTTGGAATTTGGTCAAACAAAAAAAAACTTATTCCACAAGAAAATGCATCGTCACTCGAGTGCACAAATAATCATGAATTACAAGCAACCACATGGCCAGAAAATTTATACAAATTATGAAAATATATGCAATAAAAAAGAGAAACATTTTGAATCCATCAAATATTATTAAATGCTGTAAAGTAGTAACTTCAGGCAGTAGAAGATGAAGTTGTGACTGTTACATCTTTAAGAACATCTCTGTCTCAAATATTGATTGGAATTTATCTGTTTAATCTGCAAGTGATATTTTGGTTTACTGTTCTCATTCTGGTCTGCAGATTGAATATCAAGCATGCCACTCACAAATCTGAAGAGAGCAGGAAAAGAACAACTGGGGGAAGTGCAGGACATCAGGGGTGAAAACCAATGGGATCTGAGAGAAGTTTCCATCATGATGTTTGTACTACATATAAATCACAACTATTTCAAATGATGACTGCATGGAAATGGCAAATATGCAGTTAAAAAAACAAACAAAGAAAGAAAACTTAAATATCTAGGGTTTTTTCCTAGGGTATTTCACACTCACTTCACTTTAAATCCAAGGGGTTTAGGTAGCAGACAGTGACCAAGAGCCCAAATATATTTGGAAGTTCCTAGCAAGCAAATTTTCATATCTATAAAGTCACAGGTTTGTTTTGGGATTTTTTAGGCTAAGAATCAGAACTATAAAATTATGAAACAGTTCAAGGATATTGAGAGTTAAAACTGAGGAGAACTGACTTGTTTTCACCATTAAATCCAACCTTGGAAAAAAACATAGTGAAACACCAACACAGATTATGCTTTGCCTGTTCCATGTAGTAAAACACATTGCTTTCAACCTTTCCATATCTCTGGCACTTGCTAATGGGAAAGAGAAAAATAAGCATGGAGTGTGCAAAGAAAAATATTTTCCTTTTCACATCATGAAACTAATTTCCAGTAAGTATCAAGCATCCTGACATTACTAAGCTACAAACATAGAACTTATTTCAAACATTAATAGAATTAATTCTGTTTTAACAAGTTTATCTTTTGTTCTTAAAACCCCCAGAACTTAAAGGGGAGTGTAAGAGAATACTCCAAGTAATACTAAAACATGGATATAACAAAATCTTGTGTTTTGGAACACTGAAAGGCTTTTCAGTCTCAAAGTAGCTGTTTTTCCAAGTGGAGCTAACTACCCACCAGAGTGAGAACACACTGGAGCTCATTACATAATTAGTGTATTGGCCTCCTTTCGTATTTCTGTGTATGCATAAGATGTTTTATAACTCAAAACACAAGAACCAAAACAGAGGTTCAGTTTCTTTTCAGTCAAAAAAAATTCTCCCCTTCCAACTAGTGGCACTGAGATATAGAAAAGGTTTAATACCACCTGTGGTTAACTCTCAAAAATCTGTATTTTCTCTGAAAAAAACTATGTTTTATCTTCCTCTGTCAAGAACTGCAACACTGCATGAAAACACCCAAGTGAATATTGCTGCCAGCCAGTGATCAATACTAAACCTGAAGCAGTTCTTACCATTCAATCCCCTTTTTTTAGCAGGTCTCCTTCAAGTGTCCCCCTTGGACTGACCTATCTAGGCTTTGTCATTAACGCTGCTCAGTCCTAAACAGGCAATTAAGTTTTAACGTGTTTACAGTTGCATAATGTTACTGCTCTAGAATGAAACTCTGGCTGTTCCCAGCCCACTTTGGAGCTGCAAGCAGAATCCACTGCCTGGCATTTGACAAGCCAAGAGCCAAAGGACTCCTCACTCGCAGCCAGCAGGTACCAAACGTGTGCCCAAGGGCAAAATGGAAAAGCTTATACAGCAAGCCCAAGTCTCCATGGCAATAAGTGAGTTTCCAGTTACCATCCTGAGTGAGTTGTCCAAATTTATGCACAGTGTTCCCTGAGCTTAAACTACAAAGCACAAAAATCCAGATTTCAGTGCTGGAAGCTTCCGGAAGCACAAGGAAACATAAGTGGGGAAGGGTAGGATTGGGCAGCTTGGCAAAAGGAATGCAGGAGCAGCAGGAAAAGGGAGTTAGAAACACATCAGCTCCATGTAACTGCCCTTCCCTGATCCAACCAACACATTCCAGACATGGCCTGTTTGGGGTGCAGGGGGTAAAAGTACTGGAGCCCAAACCTGGATCCAGCCTCTTGCTCCTCTGAGAATGAGGGGTTTTCCTGCCACCACACGAATCCCTGCTCAGACATCACACACAGCAGCAAGGTCTGGAGTGGGAGCCTGCAAACCCCTGTGCACAGAGCCCTGGAATCATCACCTGCAGCCTGTCCATCCTGGACTAGCAGAGCCCTCCCTGCCTGGCCTCCAGCATCTCATTTTCCCCAAACCCAGCAGAACTGTGCTGTTATGTACACAAGGACAGGGGAAAGCCTGGTGCAAAAGCAGATCTTTGTGCAGCACTGGAGAGCCAGCATTCCCTGGTCACACACCTTGCTTGGCACTGAAGGGACCAAGGGCAACCTTCCAGGCTGCTCCATTGCAGCCAGAGCTGCATCCATCCACCGCAGGGAGCACAAGTCACACGTGACACAACACACGGTCCCTACAAACCTGTTTACAGCTAATGTGGGCAAGCCCCAGCTGCACCCTAGAACTGCTCTATAGTCTGAGAAAATAAGGAAAGAGAACATGAGGTTAAGTAAGTCAGAAAACATCATCCAGTCACTTCTATTATAATCTGCAGTTTGTTCTGCATCTTCTGTAGAGTAACCAGCCCTGGGCTCATCACAGCATTCAGAATCTCTAATTTCTCCAGATAGTTTGTTAATCTCTGCACCAGCCTTAACATAGCAACACAGCTTGTTCAAAGCAGGGCAGATCACACAGGATGATCAATTAACCAGAGCAGACACAACCCGTTTTTATGCCAGCCTTTTAAACCCCTTTTAAAGCTACAGATGTGTATCAAATCAACCAGTGAAAACTCTCCCAAAGTACCTGGTTCTCCCCCCAGGGCATTCTCCAAATATTCAACTGAGAGGGCAAACCCTGCAAGTTAGCAGCAGGCACAGAGGATTAACAAGAAATGAACATACTGAGCACTAACTTGAAATACCAGTTTGAAGCTATTTTCTTCACTTGTCTTTGTAAAAATACTTATGAAATCTTGCCTCTATTCAGGCAACACCGTGGATCTCCTCAGTAAGGAAGTTCAAAAGCTGAAGCATTACAAGAGCAAGCACAGGAAATACAGAAGCAGCCTTCAGACGTGCATGAAACTTGGCATCTATTCATATGCAACAGTAGCAGAAAAGCTTCCAATCACTTCATTGTGGTGTGGCTATGCAAAGAGCTCCACCTTAGCTGCTCCTCAGTGTACAGGAATACGCCCCCTGAAAGGGCAGATAAGGAACAAAAGCATTCAGAAACATACAGAGCTTGTTTTCCTTGGAAAAATGTCCAAATCAGCTAAAATATGCATCAGGAAAACTTTAGTCATCGTTGAAAAACGGGCTTTGCAACTTGGGATGGCTACTTTGTGCAGAGCAGTAACTGTTGAGAAAAGCTGATAACAAACTAATCCTTTCCAATACTGTACCACTCCAACCACCAAGATTCCAGAATGACAGATTAATTTAACACAGAATAAGGCTACAGTACTTGGGGGGTGTCTGAAAAACAACAGCCTCTCAGTGACACACTGAATCAATGAATTCTGAGGGTTTCACAATCAGAGTTACCACACTCCTGCACCCCCAGCCTAGTCTATTTTGATGAGGAACTAATACAGTAAAGCAGCAGCACAACTTCTTAGGTGTAGCTTTAGGCATCTCCATTTTTGGAGTCCATGTTAGTGAAGAAACCTACCCACACCCATACCCACCATGGCAAAAGGAGAATACACTTGTACTTAATTAAAGAGCAAGAATCTTGCATTACCAGTTTGACAAGGTATGGGACCAAAAGCAGTCTCCATCTTTAATATGAGAGTAGAGGGATTTCACTGAAGTTTGTCCTCTCCTCACACAAAGCTGGTCAAGATTTCCTGGGATTCCATGCTGGACAGCACAGCATGCAATCCTCCTTGGGGATGCCAAACTGCAGAACAACTGCAAGATGTGCTGAGAAGATTTAAGAAGCTCTGTAATTTTCCCAGGACCCCCATTCTGGAGACCAAGCAGCTGTAGAAAGATCTTTGAAGTTGTAAACAACACTGAATTGTAAGTTTACCTGGGCAAGAAAAATATACTCTAAACATACTGCACTTACAAGAAACAGCACAATTCTAGCTCAGCTGGCATTAAATATTAAATTTCTATGACTTTTATGAATTAAAAATTATTTAACCCTACATGCTACATTCTAGTCCTGTTACATGACTAACACTGCACAGTTTTTTACAAACAGACCCAGGACAAGACCCATCATGCACAACTATTTCAATGACAAGATACTCCTGCTTGCAAAAACTCTGAGCAGCAGCTGAGGCCCTGCCCTATTCTAATCGTTCATCTTGGCCTCTGGTTGCCAGCTTTAGTTCTGTGGCTAGCAGCTGAAAAGTACATTTTTCACACTCTCTTAAGAGGGAATGCTTGGGAATATCTGAATAAGGCTGGCCAAGCCACCCTCATTAAACAAGCAGCAGCATGTACCTCCCCCTCACTGCTCTCCTATTATATATATATGTATGTATTTATTATTTTTGCCAAGTGATGAACACTTCAGTCTTATAATTTCAAACTTGTTTAAGCAAGTAATACTCACTGAGGACAGATTCGTGCCTTCAGCAGGAAATTCAACTTTCAGCTCTTCACATTTTGTTTTTCCCTACTCCTCTGTACTCTATCACCCCAGTTTACAGGCTGAGTGGATTTATTGGGCTAACTGAGGCTAAATATGTCCAAATCTGTGATATTCTGAATAAATTCTACTGTACCATTCCATGGAAAAGTTGCTCCATTTTAGCAAATACTCCAAAACAAAGCAATTCCAAAGTCCACACAAAAAAAGCACAATCTTGGGTCCTACAACTGACACATCTGCTATCTAAACACAGAAAAAAAACGAGGAAAAAAATCAGCAACATAGATTAAACATTGAAGGGCTGTTTTAGGGGGAGGGGTTAAGCTTTATTTAAAGTTCAAAGTCATTTTTGTGTCTGCCACAAACAAAAAAAATCCATAATGAACAGTTCTAAACTTGAGGATACCTGAACCCAGTCAGTAGAAGGAAACCAGGGAGATGAGCAAGGCTATAATGCAGAGAATAAATATATTTTTTTTAAATCAATCAATCAATAAATGATAAATAAATGAAAAATAAATAAATGAATAAAAGACAGGGGCAGGCTGTCAGTATGGTGTTACCACTACCAAATGCTGAAGTGAAAGATGGGCTGGTGGGGAACCTGTGAAGCTCCTGTTCCACACTGGACTGAAACAAGGGAAAGATGATGCAACAGGGAAGCCCTGCAGCCTCCTACTCCACTGAGACAAAGAAATGCTTGGCCCAATTCTCCTCCTCTGCTTCCCAGGACTGAATCTTTTATAATCATTGTACAAAATTCAGGAGAGGTTTATGCAGTCTCCACAAACTGCAGCTCCAACGGGGTCAGAGTTACACCAATGTCAGTATCAGCATAAAAGAGACCCTGGGAGGGAAAAAGGACAGCTAAAACCCTAAAAAGCTGTTCCATTTCCACTTTACATGAAGCAAAGTAATTCCAGATTTCTTGAGACAAAGACTCAGCTTTTGGAAGATAATGGTGTGGAACCACACCCTGCAAAGACATTCTGAAAACTCAAGCAGCATGTTTTAGGAAATAAATTACTGGATGCACCTGCCTCGTGCTCTTTAACATAAGGTTAGAAGAATGTTAAGACTTTCCAAGCTCTTTCCCATGAACTACAAAAAGGTGATCATGCTGTATGATTACTTAAGAATAACAAAAATATTCACAGTGGTATCCCAGGGCATCCCTGAAATTATCTAAACCAAACTTTTAGTCATTCCCCCGAATGTAGTACAGAAAATAGAGAGCTTTGAAGGGAGTTCACCTCACACAGGCAGAAACATGTGGAGAGCCCAACCAGATCCACCCACACATCCAATATCACCCTCCACACAGGCTCTGCTCTTCCAGCCCTGGCTCTCCTGAGTGCAACACCATTCCTTACATCCAAATTAGATTAACTGAGGAACTCCAAACATGAGAATCCTGTTTATTAAATGTTTCATTTGGATCAGAAGTTTCTTTTACTGCTGGGTTTCCAAAGCAGCCCATGCCTTAAATCCCAGTAGAAGCAAGAGGTTCAAGCATGAGATGCATCCAGGACTTCAAATAACCTACACAAGAGAGCCTTTAAGAATATAAAATTACAGAGTCCAGCTTCCCACTGGGAACAGCAAATCCACAGGCACAAGCTACTGTGAAAAGCACAGCAAATAACAGAATTTAGCTCTGGCACTATGAGTTCAGCAAGGTTGAGAGTCCCATGACTCCCAGCACGTTCAGCTCACAGGTTTCCCAATTACAGATAGGAATGCAAAGAAAATGAGAGTTTTGACCCCAACATTCTACTGGCAAAGTATATATTGCTAAATAATTGTGACAGGCTCACATAGGACAATTGAGAATCCACAACTCAAACCCACAAATCCACAGTTTAAACCCTGGCAGTCCCTTCAGATGTGTACAGAACTCCCCTTTTGCCCAATTTTGGTTTTTTAAGGCAATTTGAGGCTGCACAGTGAAAAAACTTTCATATCAAACATTCTGTAAGGCAAATGAGCAATTTCACTTTGAGATCTCTCCCTCCCTTTTCATCACTGTGCATGGAAATTCAGAACTAGCTTAATAAAAGTGGTCACTATTTATGGAGATAACCATGAATATAGGACCAATAAAAAACCAGGAATTTATGATCCTCATTACTGAATGAGCCCTCTCCACATTGAAGAATGTTTGTTTAGCTTTTACACCAAGCATTTTGGTGGCCAAAACTCCTTTAGAAGTAATTCAAAATAAACCAAATTTCTCAGCAGTGGACACTGTCAGTATTGAAGACAATGATCAATAGACTTCATCAACTGCAAGGCAGTTTCTTCACAAGAACATTCACAGATCTTTCAACCATACATCAAGCCAGTCTCAACTCTGTACAGGCCAACACAGAAATTCTTTGTTTAAACTGCACATCTTAAGGTGGCTTTGTTTTGTTTGGCTTTTTTAACTATGTAAATTACTCAGCTCCATGGGATTATATAATTAAGTCCTTATACTGTGCACTGTTCTGTAAATTTGAAGTAAGAAAAGAAAATCTCACTTCTCTCAACAGTACAGTGTTTAACAAGCTCCATGCTTTACTCATTTTTACCACATAATCTACCCTGCCATTCTATATAAAAGGTAAATACACCTCCAAAAACAATGTTTTAAATGTATAGAACCAAATTTTATAGGCATTTATGTAAGAGGTAGGATTAAAAAAACCAAGCACTGTGCTTCAGAATATTTCTCTACAATTGGATACCCAACTCTACTATGTACTAGTAATAGAAGAAAAACACACCATGACTCAGACCATACCCAAAGAGAGATTACTGCTCTACAGAGAGAAAAAAAAAGAAAAAACTGTTAATTAAATTTAAAAAGAAAACCAAGAGCAGCTCATTTTCCTATGACAACAAAGAAAAAAATGCCTACTTTCTAAAAAGAAGTTCTTTTTTCTCCTTAACAAAACTCAAAAGGTCACAAATCAAATTTTTCAAGCTTTTTTCCAAGAATCCCTTTAAACAAGTCCTTATTTAAAATCTGTCCTGAAGCTATCTGATTATGCACAATGCTGCTCATGTAAGGATGTTTTCATTAAGGAATCACAGAATCCTAGAATGGTTTGGGTTGGAAGGGACCTTAAAGTTCACCTGTGCCATGGGCAGGGACACCTTCCACCAGACCAGCCCAGAGCTCCATCCAGCCTGGACTTGAACTTTGGTGCACTTCACAGAATTTGTAAAACAAAAGACCAATTCTGGGTATTTCTCTTTCTGCAAACATAACCAGAAGACAGATGAATTACAGGAATTCATATGTATCCATCAACAGCCATGGCACATTTCAGATCCAACCGAAATTACACTGCTGTTAAGACCTGCACTACCATCCCCAAAAACCATATCCTCAGTAGACAGGAGCATAAACACATGAGCAAAGTTCAAGGCCACTGTGGAACAGCAAAAGAGGAGATTAAGCAACAAAGCTTCTCTTTTGAAAAATGCAGCAGCCCCAGCCACTGCAGGAGCAGGCCACAGAGCCCTGCCAGGCTGATCAGAAGGAAAGGAGCTGATTCCATGTGAAACCAAAGGGCAAGTCTGAAACAGAAAAGGTCATGGGCAAAAAACCAAGGGAACAACTACTCACATCAGCTTAGAGGAAAACAACACATCAGAATGAAAGTGAGCATTAACTTGGACTTGTAATCACACCCCTCCAATTCTAAATATCCAAACTCCCAGAACAATCTCAAGTGACTTACAGATATGGATTCCTACACAATCATCTGCGAGTTTCCAAAATATGGAAACATTATTTCCCTGTGCCTCTGTGAAAAAGTCAAGTTGAATAAAAAACTCACTCTGTTCAGTAGCAAAATAATAATTCTTCTTTCAGCCCAGAGAATGTGAAAACATTTTTCCTGGCAGGAATTGCATTACATTTACACTTGGGGAACCCACAGGCAGGATTATTACAAAAAGACCCTTGGAAAGTTATGAGCATCCAGATTACCTGACACACACAACACAAATTTATCTCTTCTCAGTATTTATAGCTTGAGATGTATATACACAAGAGATTATAGTATTTTCTAATATATGTCAACAGATACCAGTCAGCTTTACAGACTTTAAGTGACTTAAGCTGCCTAAATTGCCACAAGCAGCTTACACAAAGACCTCTGTCATATTCCTTTAAAAATGGAAAACTAAAACATAAATCCCCAAATTCAAGTGTGAAGCACATTCATGCAGTTATGAGATGCAATGGTAACACAGGGAGAGGGAAAAACAATTACTAATAGGCACTTAAAACGTTCTTTCCAAAAATTCAAGATCTCTGACAACACTTTTAACTCTAAGGGGTCTGCATATATTAAAATACAATGTGTCCTCCTAATTCCATGATCAAAACCTACAGTGAATAAAACCAACATTCAACTCTCCTAAATATATTACAGAAAAGACGAAACAAAGTCTTAGGCTAGTGGACATTAAAACCCTAAGAATTTGGAAGGCAGTAGGGAACTGTGTTCTTAATTCATATTTATCTTAAAAAAAAAAAAAAAAAAAGAAAAAGGGATTTGGGTTTTTTTTTCCTGGTACTGCAATTATGTAGCCACATTGAATCTTCAAGTCTTGCAACTAAACATCTTCAAAGCACTTTTTAGTTACTCTCATAAAAGAACAGAGGAAAAAAATAAAAGGTAACAGAGGAAGAATTCTCTAAATACCAAAAGACACTACCTCTTGCACCAGAGGCTACAGGCAACTGATGAAGGTATACATGTGATGTTCACCTGGTTCTAAATATATATTTTAAATACTTTGTTTTGATTATAGCTCTTTCCACCTCATACCCAGTCTGTTTTTAGGCTGCAGGTTGGACTAGAGCACCCCAAGCATTAATAAACCCACTGACAGACATCTGCCCACAGTAGCACAAGAGTAGGGAAAAATCACTAGCTCCTGTTTCAGGGCCTCATCCACTACCAAAACAAATAAAAAGCATTTCTGTGCAGTCACCAAAACATTCTTTCTACAAATAAACTAAGGGAAATAAAAACAATAGTTTCGGACTTCACCAAATCTTCTTGTTAAGGGGAGGGATCGGAATGGGACACCACTCAGCAGTAAAACAGCAACAAATTTCACCCCAAACTTAACAGCAGTCAAATTCACCCTCAAATACAAGGAAACCCAAAATTAATTCCAAATTTAATCTAGCTAAATGGTCTATTTATAATCAAGCAAACCTAAATTAAAAGCACAGCATAAACAGCAAGTTGCTAACAATAGGCAAACAGATGTCTGCTGGGCAGGGGTGGGATGTTTCAATAAACAAACCCAAACATCCACATGAGAAACCAAGAACACAGAACCAGTGCTGGAGACTCAGTGCTCAATATACTCCCCTGCACCATTTAAGTGTAGTCCTTTTTGCCCAAACACAGGGCATTATTTCAGACAAATTCATACTTTGAAGGTTTGGAGCAAAAGGTATCTGTTTGTATGTCTTGAAAACAAAGAAATGCTAGGGAAGCTGAGATTTATTGATAATCAGCGAAGAATTCTGAATGTTAACTCCTATCTCCATCTGACAAACTAGTGTAAAGCCAAATCAGTTCAGTAATTTACTAAGAGCCAAGTATGACTTAGCAACTGAAACTCAACATAGATGTCTGAAAATGCAACAGGAAGAGTCCTGTTCATCTCTGCTGTCAGAACTGGGTGGGAGCAATGGAGGATCATCCATGTGAAAGCCTTTGGCACCTCAGCATTCCTGGGCACTCTCTGACATTAATGGCTGTTATTCAGAAGTCAGCAGCAGCTGCTGCCAGAGTAAGAAGTGCAAGCCATGGCACCTCAGGGCTGAACATCTGGGAATGCTGCAAATGGAGCTGCACGGAAGTGCTGAGGAAATTTCAGCTGCTGCAGAGCCTGGCCAGGTCTTTGTGTGTTCTGCCACCGTGTCCTTCTTATTAGGTACAATTCAAAGCCTCATTTCTACATCTATGACATCCTGTATTACTCAAAACTTGTCTGGAGGAAATCCAAATACCACTATTCATAAAATAGCAATGAAATCCTTAAGTCCATCTCTTCCAGACAATGCCAGGGCAGTCTTTGGGTCAAGTGTTTTGTTATTTCTTAGAGGTGAGACATTGAGTATTTCTGAGATTGTCTAAGGAACATCACTGTATAGGGACATACCTGAACTTCACTGAATAGAAATATGAACAGACACACACCATTTTTAACTGAAGAGTGAAGTAGTGATAAAATATTTACTATGGGTAGAAAGCAACTTTTACTTTAACCAACTATTTTGCTTACCTTGTAGAGAAAAAAATGAGGCATGACAAATTTAAGGCCAAAAGATCAGAGGTGCAAGATTAAGATGGATCTTAATATGTGTTGCCTCATATTTGTATTGTATTTATTAGCTTATAAAATTAACATACATATTAAAATTTTCATCCTGATAACAACTGCTGTGAATTCACTGACTGTGCTTTTGTTTGTGATAAGCACCAGAGTCACTGGAGATTAAACTCTGGTCTTCACCATCCAAAACAAGCATCATGTTTTAGAAAACATCTAAGTGAAATTCTATCAGCAAAATGAACCCTGGCCTGCAACACTTTAATAGCAAGAAGTGAAGTAACTTGGGCCTCATCTACCTTAGGTTCAAAATTTAACCTTCAAATACAGTTTTACAGATTAACTTATGAATTTGAAGCACACAAATCTTGAATTCTGTAGAATGCACTCTAAAAGGCACATAAAGGGCATAATCAAATCCACTAAGACCATCATTAGAATTATAACAATGTGTTTATGTTATAAAGCTCTTCAAGTAAAAAGTTAATGTTCTTTTTTTTTTTTTTTCTGTGAAAAATTCTAGAAAGCATAAAATTAAGTTCTAGCACAGCACTTTGATTTCCTAAGTTGGTTTTCCAAGGTCAGAGTACAGTTTGAGTAGGGTAATCTGTAATAGAGGAAACTCCCAGAAAACAAAGAGCATTGCCAAGAATCCAGTTATTTTATCAAGGCAGTGGTGATGTATTTCACTTCCAGCTGTCCACACTAAAAACCCAGAAAAAGTCAGCTTTAAGTAAATTACTTAAGTATTTACTTTAAGTAAATGTAACAGATAAAGCACATCTATATAAGATTAAATGCACTCCTCTCAGTGAATTAGACATCCACAAAAGTTGCCTTTAACCAAATAATTGTCCCAGGTTTATGGAGCTAGAACCTTGATGCCTTGAATTCCCAGCTAAGAAATGTGACCATGAAATGTGCATCACTGCTGCAGGAAAAACTGCATTTACTTTTAGAATCTCAGAGGTGCAAATCCTGATTTTGAAAATACTGCCATTTGGAAATGGATCACATCCACTGATAGTTACTTTTGAAATATATATACGGTGTATTTTATATACCAGTGTGAGCTTCTTTCTTACACACAGAAAACTCAGTGAATGTAAGGAATTAAGCACAGGGATGCCATCAGAAATGGCCTTCATAGCAAAACCAGAAGAGGCATTTTGGTACAGAAGAAATTAATCTGGCATTGCTGCTTTTAGACCAGGACTTGCCATCAGTCATCAGAACAGTCTAAAACTGGCTGGTTCAGCTAAAGATCTAAGACAGGAAAAGTACACATAGAAACAATTCAATCCAATACCTGTTAAGATAAAGTAGTCTAAAATCAACTACAAAGACTTGTAACAATCCAAGTCTGAGAAGGAAATAATACTTCGGTTACAGAGTGATTTAGCAATTAATGAAATTACACAGGTCTTTGTACAATTAGTTCAATTGACCTTGCAGGTCTACTAAACTGAAAAGAACTTCTATGACAAAAAAAAATTTTAAATCTACACTACTATCCATTCTTTGCTGAAAAAAAACATATCACAGCTGTTATTTTATTAAATTTAAAGACTTTACCCTCCTTGAAATTCACAGCTTAACAACAGAACATTTGAGGCAGTAGTTCAAAAGAATGCTCAGCTTGAAATAATTAACAAAAAAGTTTGAATAGTTTCAAATGTTCGTCACTACAAAGTTTTGACAGTGAACACATATTAGAATTAAAAAATTGTTTCCCCTCATCCAAAATTTGCAGCCATGAAGTAACTGACTCTACCATAACAACAACAAAAACTGCCCAATACAGAAGTTATTTCTATATAGCAGCAATAATGAAAATATTTCTGATTTTTGAAAGCACCACCATCATTTGAGCTAAGCATCACTGGGGACAAAAGCAGCAGAGTTCCACAGGATGAAAAGAGTATTTTCCAACAGCAATCTACAAAAATCCATACACTGATGCATGTTTACATAAAATTGCAGTAAAATTTCTTCCTCAACTGACTTGCTTTTCCAAAAGATTTCACAAGAAACCATGCAATTATAGCATTCTTGAAAAGGGGAACTGTTTACTAATTTTCCAGAAAAGTTCAGAAAGTGATGGTTACATGCAAGTAGCCTACTAGATTTAGGAAGGAAAGCTGAGAACTGAAAAGGCAAAAGGGGAACAGCAGAGTTGAGAGCTGAGATGATTCTGCTCAGCCACAAACTCAGGTCTAGCAGTCTGCAGGTCATGCAAGTGCTAAATGGCCTCCATTAATGTAGCAGACCTGACACAGAGGATGAGAAGCTACAATTATTACAACAAAAAACCAAAGAATGATGTTTGCCTCCAGCACATGATTTAACACGGGCAGCAGCAAAGGTTGGAAACTTCTCCTTTCTGATTTTCATCATTGTAACAGAACTAGATTAACACATGTAACATTTTCATTTCCATCCCTCAGTAATTACCAGCACCAATTACCATACCGAGAGTCATACAGTGATTACATTGTAATGACACCGGTGAAACAGGAGGTTTTAACACCACTGTTTGAAAGGGTATAAACAGTAATTACAATATTCAAGGATATGGGAACATTTGTAAAAGTCACAGCATCATGGTGCCACGCTTGGGACAGCAACCACCATGCCAGAAAGCACAAGGCTGCCAACAGTTAACCAACACCTCAAAGCAGCCCCTGCTTTGCCTACAACCAAATGCTTCTCAACATGTTCAAAGTCCAGTTGTATTATTTTTAACTGGAATGGATAAAACCCAACGAGTTCTGCAGACACCAATCACCTTTCCTAACTATGCTCCTTACGTAACAAACCAGCACTGCAGGCCACGTGCATTTTCCACAAGGCACTAATTAGGAACTCCTAGCACGACCAAAAAAAAACCCTCAAAAAACCAAATCCAAACTTTTCAAAAATAACTAAATAGGTTAAACAACACACTCAGACTTCTATATTGCCATGACAACTCAGCATGCATTCACAGGCAGTCTTCAAGGCTTTAAATCAAAGTCTTTAATAGAGACAGAATGGTCGGTATGGAATTCACAGAATCCCAGAATGGTTTGGGTTGGGAGGAAACTCAAAGACCAGTTCGAAGTGGTTTCCAGTGGCGGGGACACCTCCCACTAGACCAGGTATTAACTCTTAAGTACATGAATGAATCAGGCAATTAAGAAATAGCAATTAAAAAGTACTAGTTGCAGAAAAAAGTCCATCAAGTTCTATTACACAAAAGGATGTAGATACCATTCCGTTTATGCCAAGCCAAGGAAATTCCAGAAACTGGGAAAGCAGACTGGAGGGAAAGGGCTGCTCTTCCCTGCTGTCCTTGCTTCTGCACCTTTCTCAAAGTGAGCAAGCACCAAAAGATCCTTCAGGACAGATTCATCTTTCCCTGAGACAACTTGACTCTTCAGTAAATCAAGCATACAAAAAGCCAACAAAGAATACAAAAATCATTGACAAAGCCCTTCGCAAAGGCCCATACCTGTGGAAGTGCAGTATTGAGCTGCCTCTGCAAGGAATCCCTCTCATGGCCAACCTCATGCAGCTTGCCCTGGGTGAGGGCGAGCGTCTCCTGAGTTTCGCGGAGCGTTTCCAGCAGGCGATCCCTCTCCTCCAGCATGGACACCATTAACTGCTCAAAGTGGGAATCAGCATCCGACTGCAGCGGGGAACCTGAACCGTGGCCTCCATTTCCCCCGGCGGGAATCTCGGCCTCGCTGATGGTTGGCATCACCTCACACATCATCTTGAAACAAAAAGAGACACAACAAAGGCCACAAATCTCGGTCAAACGGATCTAAACAGGAACTTTGAGTGCTGCCCGTAATACCCACTTAGCTCTCCCCACGATAGCATCAGCAAAGGCTGCCAGCACCTCGGTGTTTGCCACTATTTCATTAAGAGTGGAGAAAAGGTACAGTCAACTTAATCAAGGCTTTGCTTCATAATGAGAATCTTGTGACTTCTTGCAAAACCAGATTTTTGCAGGCTACGTCTCAAACTACGACTTCATTTTAATGGATTTATGTTTTTGTGAGGAGTAAACTGCTGCTGAGATCTTTAAAAAAAAAACAAAGATAAGGCATGCAGCCTGACACCAAAAATTATACACAAAAATTATACACTTCACCCAGCAAATGATTACACTGCACATTTTGGGAAATATAATCTGCTTCTTCCACTGCTTCAAACGCACAAAGATTGTATCTACAACAGTGCTTTGAGCTTGTGTTGGCTGCAGAAGTTTTATGGTGGTGAAAGTGATGTATGCTAAATGAGTGGTAAGTCCAAACAGTCCAATTCAGGAGATAAAAACATGTGAAGGAAGATAAAAAGCAAAAAATTCATTATGAAGTAGTAGCAGCTGTCAATGGGGTCAGCAAAAGTAAAGGTAAGCAAGAAGTAATTAAAGGCAGAGGATGGATTTGGTTAACAATGCAAATGGGAGCACTGCACTACTGGAAGTGAGCACACTAAACAGGGAGCACCTTTGAGAGACCCTCACAGATCCCCACCAGAGCTCAGGCATTGAAGATTTAAAAACCATGGAAAAAAAACTCACTCGTATAATCACTGAACACTGAACCAACAACAAAGCTCTTCAGGCAACCTCTCTCAAAAACACAAACCTACAAGAATGCAAGGCAAAATCAGGAAAAGTAGCTCCCCAAACCTCTCAGGTACCACAAACTTTGTTCTCAGCCTTAAATTTCACACTCACATCTGGAAATTTTGAAAGAATACCTCATTCTTAGTCTTACAGTGGGTCCTCTCCATGCTTTTAAAGACTTGGAACAACCTCAAGTGCTTTGTAACATTTTCATGCATGATTACGATAAGCCCTGAATTTTCACCACTACGTTATTTACCTTGCTCAGTAAAACGAAAAGGCTTGGAAAACAGGCCCCAGGTTTCCTGCAGCACCAATTCTTCTCTGTTTTAGCAGTTTTCTGTTATCCCCCAAAACCCTTTGGATCGCAAAGCACCCATCCAGATCCAGTCCAATGACTGTTTAATCGAAACACATGAAAAAAATAATAATAAACCTGCCGAGGAAAGAGCAGATCCAGTAAAAAGCAGCAGCTTCAGCTAACTCGCCAAGTCCCCGGCACAGAAGAATGTGAAAATAAACTGTCTCAGCTTCCCATCCCTCTATTACTGGCCCATAGGTCCTGCAACAGCTGGGATAGAGGAATCATGTGCTGACCGAAAAAAAAAAAAAAGTAGTCCGATGCAGAGATGCAACAAGCTTCAACAGTTCATCGCTCATAAATTCCACTCAGGTCACAATCGCATTATTAAACAGAGTACGGACAGCAGGGGAAAACAGCATGAGCTTTCTTGTAGAGGATTTGGAAAAGCCTCCCTTCTTTTCTCTTCTATTAATTCCAACGGGAAGCTCTCCTTCCAGTTCCCTGCGTCTTAGTTCAAACATTTATAATCCCAAGAGCAAGGCGCGGGCGTCGCTTTGGAAGGCGAGCAGGGAGCGAGACCTGTTGTTTTCTCCGCACCAGTCCCGCAGACGATGCTCCGCACCCGAGAGCGGGCAAAGAAAGGACCGGCAGCTCCGTGGGCACCGGCCCGGTCCCGCCGCTGCGCTTCCCTGCGCAGAGCCCGGCGAACAAAGCTGCGGGCGGAGGACGCGGGGCTCTCCCCGGAGGGGGAGCACCGGGCCGGGCCTCGCTGCTCGCCTCGCTCGCTCCCCGCCGGAGGCCCCAGCGGCGCGGCCGGCCCGGGCCCGGCGCAGCCCCTGCGGAGCGAGAGCGGCCGCGGAGGCCCCGGCGAGCTCGGCCTGGCTCCGGCCCCTACCGAGCGGCGGCAGCTCCGCCGCGCCGGGACGGTCCCCTCGGGCCGGGCCCGGCTCCGCCCGCCGCCGCCGCCTCCACGTCCGTGGTGGCCGGCGCGGGGTCGGCTGAGGCCGGGTGGGTGGTGCCGGCCGCCCGGCGGTGCCGCCACGGCCTCAGGGGGCGGCAGAAGCGCTGCGCGCCCGGAGAGCCGCGATCGCCGCCGCGGTCCCGCCGCTCCCG
The DNA here is from genome assembly GCF_028769735.1 of Zonotrichia leucophrys gambelii. NCBI lineage: Eukaryota > Metazoa > Chordata > Aves > Passeriformes > Passerellidae > Zonotrichia > Zonotrichia leucophrys. The sequence continues at coordinate 49,990,060 of NC_088175.1, forward strand.
GCCCCGCTCGCCGCCTCCTCCCGCCGCTCCCGGCGCGCTCCGCGGCCCCGCATAAATCAGTGCGGCACCCACAATGCACCGCGCGGGGCGGCGCGGCCGCTCCTGACCCGCTCCCCGCCGCCGGGGACCCGGGTTCGAGACCCGCTCTGCGCTGCGTGCCCTGGGAGCGATACTGCCGCCGCCCACGCTGCCCGCCCCGGGGGAAAGGACGGGTGAGCCGCAGCGGAGCCCCGGGGCGGGAGGCGTCCTTGCTGAGGGCTGGGAACAGGGCAGGGCTGGAGCGGCCCCGCAGTCGCAGCCCGTGCCGGGGCCTGCCTGTGGCGGGGCGGGATCGCAGCGGGCCCGGCCGCCCCAGCCCGTTCCCGGTGCCTCGGCCAGCCCGGATGCCGGGACCTGCTCTGGGCACCTCCGTTCGACAGGCCATGAGGGGCTGGAGCGAGTCCAGAGGAGGGAATGGAGCTGGGGAAGGGTCTGAAGCACCAGGAGAGGCTGAGGGAGCTGGGAAAGGGGCTCAGCCTGGACGAAAGCAGGGGACATTGTCACTCCATCCAGCTCCCTGAGAGGAGGTTGTGGCCAAGGTGGTCTCTTTTCCCAGTGACAGGGCAAGAGGACATAGTCTTGAGCTGCCAGGGGATGTTTAGGATGGATATTAAGAAGAATTCCTTCACAGAAAGGGTGATCAGATGTTGGAATGAGCTCTCACGCGGGTGCTGATGGAGTCACCATCCCTGGGCACGTCTAAGGAAAGGCTGATGTGGCACTCACTGCCATGGCCTGGGTGACACCGTGGTGTTTGGCCATGGACTCAATGGCCCCAGAGGTCTTTTCCAAGCTAACCCATTCTGTGATCCTGTGGAGCAGAGCTGCCAGGTCCCCAGCGCAGTGAGGGGCGACTTCTCTGACATAGCCTGTTCTCCACAGGAAACTGGGTTTGGCTACGTTGACTATTATTTTTCCAAAACACCATACAAATGTTTTTCCACTTGCATTTCTATAGCTTTTACTCTCTTCTGGAGCCTTCACCATGCCCATGGGTTGGAAGTTGACGTCTGCCAGGCAAAGCTTAGAAAACTCCCTTTCCTCTCTTTGCATTTATGCTACCACCCAGAATAAAGTATTTGCATTTTGGACCCTATTGTTGCTTTTGCAGTGGAAAGCTCTAAAAGGCATCAAGGGCCAGTTAGGCAGAGACATGTCATGCCAAAAAGCAGCAGTCCCTGCACAGAAGGTTTTGCAGATTTGTGGCTGGATTATGCGGATTAATTTGTAAACACAACATCTCGACACCTAGCACTGGATAGAAAGGATCACTAATGGGTCAATCTTCCTTTTCCACATAGGAAATTCTTTACAAGTTTACTACACTGTGCTCTTTCCCTTTGGTATCTGAGCCTTTAGAGTGAATTCAAGTCACATTTTTTAAGTTTTCCCCGTACAGCCGTGAGGTCTGGATTACTTTTTTTGTTTTCCTCCTGAAGTTTCTAATGTAATCCCATGACTCTGGGAACTGGAACTTTGAGGAAAAAGCGAAATATGATGAGGCACATTCAAACCATGAGCTCTGCCAAACAGATCCGCACAGATTTCGTGCTGAATGTCTGAAAAACTGAGGTCTGACTTTTCAATGTAGGAAGAGTAGCAAAAAGATTCCAAAATGAATTGCTATGAATTAACATGTACATAAGTAAATGCTTTTATTTATAAGCTTTGATCCAGATTTTCAGTGGAAGACTTCAGGCTAAGCAGCTGCCAGGGCAGCATTTTCAAAATAACCTGCTCCAGCAATACCAAAGCAAGGCTGAAAAATAAAGTGGAGTTCATGGCTGTGTGAACAAACACCATTCCACTTCAGCTCATCACACATAAAAAATTAAAATTAATAATGTTAGTAGAAAGACTGATTAGATTTGTGTTTAACATGTGAGTCAAATGGAGACTTTGTGGATGAAAGGGCAAAAAGTTAAAGACTGTAATGGGCACAGAGTTGATAATCTCTCTCAAACTGGACACTGCAATATATCCAGCCCGATTAACTGATCTCAGAGTCAGGTCATGTGGAATAAATTAATTAACCTCAGTATTCATGTAGATCCTAAAACATGGAATAACATTTTCTCTCAGTCTGGGATGCCTTGGAATGTGTTTCTCTTTTGAAACTAAGTTTTGTTTTGTCCTTAAATAGTTAAAACCAAAAAATGAAGATTTCTACCATGCTATAATCCTGCTTCATTATGAAAGCAAAGAACCTAGCACACAATCCTGAATTGAGAATAAAAATGGATGAACTCCACTTTAATTAATTTTCACTTCACCCAGTTTGTTAACAAGGCACAGACACTTGCATTCAGCGTGCTCATCTCTTCACATCCGTGTTTGGATTTCCCATCCACAGGGCAGGAGGTTTTAGCTGCAGACCCTGCTCAGCCTCACCTCTATCTCTGTCACCCTCAAATCACTCTGCACACCAGTTTCAGAGGAGGGTGGAAATGCCAGTGGTTAGGCACTTTCTTGAGAAATGGGTTTCAGCCTCAGGTGGGAACAGAGTTCCCACAGCATATAAATGTCTGCTACATGAGAAGGAGGCACTGTAAAGAGCCAGGTATCTTTTCATGCCCAAAAGCACGGCTTAGTCCAGGAGGGAACCTACATCCAGGATATCCTAGCTAAGGAATGTGCCTCCCATGTGGCACACTGCAGATACCTTCCTCAGGCACCACACTGTGAATGCCACACAGACTGGGATACAGCAGAGTCTCTGAGGTGCCCCAAAAATATTTGAAAGGCCTGACTTTAAAGCTGATTGCTACTCCCATGTGCAGTCCACCAAAGCTGGGACCAGATCAGCGGGCAAGGGCAGGACTTGAAATTCTAGAGAAAAGAAGGGAATAACCAGATCTTTGCATAATGCTCTGTGCTGCACGAAATACACATGGAATGATAACTCCCAGGCTCTGCAAATAGCAAAATATTTTTCAGTCCTATTTACTTGGTAGTACAAAGAAAAACATTTCTTTTTTTTTTCCTCCTGGGCATGTAACCCAGGATATACCATCCAACATGAAGAGCACCAGCAGCTCAGATCTTTTTAATTAAATGAGTGTGATGTCTCTTTTGTAAGTTCAGCAAGAGGTCTGGCTCCCTGTCCATGTCATTTAGTGAGATGTAACACTTGTGGATGTGTCTGGAAAGAGCCCCACATACATCAGCTGACAGCAAAGTAATCAGTCCAGAGACCCAGGTTAAACCTCTCTCCACTCTTTGCATCTCAAAAACCACACGCTGAAATTCAAACAAAGGCTGTTAAAAACGGGGTGGGGGGGAAGGTTTCCTTTCCTGTCACATGATAAATTAGATCCTAATGTTTATCCAAGCTCAGCGGAGCAGGCAGCTCTTCCTGCCAGCCCGTGCTGGGGTGAGCAGTGGGGTCGGGCCGGGGCTGCCCTGCCCGCGGGCTCTGAGGACAAACACCTGCTGCCCACCGCAGCTCTGCTCTGCCCACTGAGGGCTCCACGCTTCGTTTGTGCCCAAATTTCCTTTGTGAGCCTCACAGCCACCCCACACCAGCACACAACCTCTGCTGAAAATAGTCCAAGGTCGCCCACGCAGTCTTTTCTCCCCTCCCCAGTGGAGCTGATGGTACCTTATTTACTCCTTGTCCTTTACAGATGAATTAATGACAGCATTTTGAACACATTTCAGGCATTTCAGAATGACATGAATAGATGCAAGAACAGGATTTTTGCCAGCAGCACTGATTATCCTTTTGTCAGTAGACAGACGTGACCTGGACCATTCTGTTGCCATAAAAAAAAAGTCTCCAGAGGTTGCTAGACAGAGGAGACACTTTGCCTGAGGGAGAAGGGATGAGAGGGAAGAGGCTGGAAGGTGGCCTGTGGAGAAGAGGACAGAGGTAATTAATGGCTATGCCCACGTATAAGATAAGTGCACCAGTAAATGTGTCAGCCCTTGGGCGATGGAAGCCACCACTTCACACAGCACAGTCCTTCACATCAACATTTTATTTATTTCATGTGGGTCTACACGGATCTGTGCTGGATTCAGGGAGGTGTAAATCAAATGGGAATTGGCTGCTCTGAAACTGAAGAGAGTTTTTGAACTGGACTTAGGAAAAAAAGTTTCTTCGATGCAATGGATTCTTAAAAGACCAGATGAACTTACACAATTTGTTTTAGTGGGAATCATACCTATGTCAAGACCATAAATGTTTTTCAAATTTAGCTGTCACTCCCGCAACCAAAACCACACATTCTCACTCAAGTACAAACCTGCTGAACTCGAAAAGGCTTTCAGCTTAGTTTCAGCTTCAGTTGTGCAATCTGCAGTTCAGAATTATTGCACCTGATGTCTTTTCTGTACAGATTTACAGCAGCAGAAATCCCCTTGAGCTAGAAAGAATTTCTAAAGCCAAGTATCATTTATTTCAATCAGAAATGAAGTACACCCCTAATATCCAGTTCAAACATAGTACATTCCCTCGGTGTAGACTGATTTCAGCACGTCTTCCAATAGTTTATAGCTACAATGAAAGGTATCAAGCTAAAAGTGCATTCAGTTGCAAGTTCAGGGCAATAGAGCTGCACATTATTTAGTTAAACATTTTTTAAAAGATAATATTTTTCGGAAAGGCCATATTTGTGTGTGAATAATATTGAAAGAAGAAACTGAAGGATTCAGAACCAGCTGTGATAATGCAGCTCCTGCCTACCTAGAGCAGGTCTGGATACATTCCACCTGGCTGACCACCTACAGCATGAACCCATTTACCCTGGCTTGCCTCTGTAATCAGTGGAGCAAGGGAGCCACTCCATGGGAGGAGTGATTCAGACCTTTGGTGTGGTCCATGAATCACCTGCTCCAGGTGCCTGTCTGTTCCCATTGGCTCCAGAGGGAGCCCAGGGCAG